>NC_041404.2:45014468-45382593 GCF_900747795.2 Erpetoichthys calabaricus
TCATCTTTGAATGTTGCAAGACTTTCGCCTTGTATGTAGATCGGGGTAATTACATTCATTGCATTCCTAGTCTGAATCACAATTTGATTGTATGGGTGGTTACCTGGCACTGTAGGGTTGCCACCCGTCCTTTAAAATACGGAATCGTGCCGCGTTTGAGAATGAAATTGCGCGTCCCGTTTTGAATCAATACTGGACGGGATTTATCCCGTATTTTTTTTATAATTTTTTTTTTAAAGCAGCGTCTCATGCAAATCATCCCACACGCATTTTATGAAGATGCCTCCTTTCCTACTTTTGATTGGGTAATACTTGATGTCATCGTTAGTTTGATTGGTGTTTTTAACTGTCCAGTGAGGAGGGCGTGTCTTTTAAGTACAGTCTGCAAAGTGTTGGCACTGAGATGTTGCGTCAGCGCCATAGTTGAAGCCCCTAACGTTGCGGTCAGCAAGTCGGCTAACATCCGCCATGTGCCGTCTTTCAGTTGCGAGAAGCAGATCATAGAATGGTTGAAACTGTTGCCCCTAACGTTGCGCCACGGCGTGTGCTTCGTTTATACCTCGTGTCTTCTCATTAAAGTTTTATCTCGCGAATATGTTATTGCAATCCGCAGCGGGAGCGTTTCTATAAACTTAATTTAAACTTACGTTTTACACCGTGCTTTGTTTCCCTTATGAACATGCTTGTATGCTTAACTCGCTCCGTTCTCAATTGTTTAATTAATTTTTTGCTCTTCGCTGTTTGCGGCTGTTCCTCCATTTCCCCCTACTTCGTTCTTTTATCTCGCGAATATGTTATTGCAATCCTTAACGGGAGCGTTTCAATAAACTGATTGAAAATAGTTTTGCATTTACCTTTTTAGTAAAAGGCGAGCTTTTAAGCCTGAGAAATCACCCCGTAAATGCACACGTTTAATTGCACATGTGTTAATATGTATGGTTACACAGTATTAAAAGACAGTGAACAACGTCAGTTACCTTTCTTCCCGCGTTTGATAAAAGGTGAGCTTTTAAGCCTGAGAAATCACCCCGTAAATGCACACGTTTAATTGCACATGTGTTAATATGTATGCTTACACAGTATTAAAAGACAGTCAAAAATTAACGTCATTTACCTTCGTTCCCGCGTGTGACTCGTGCTGTAAATCTCTTCCTTGTTTTTAGTTCACGTGATTACGTAGGAGGCGTGATGACGCGATACGTGACTCCGCCTCCTCCATTACAGTGTATGGACAAAAAATATGTTCCAGTTATGACCATTACGCTTTGAATTTCGAAATGAAACCTGCCTAACTTTTGTAAGTAAGCTGTAAGGAATGAGCCTGCCAAATTTCAGCCTTCCACCTACACGGGAAGTTGGAGAATTAGTGATGAGTCAGTCAGTCAGTCAGTCAGTGAGTGAGTCAGTCAGTGAGGGCTTTGCCTTTTATTATTATAGATACAGATTATTTAAATGAAGTTAAAGTTTTATCTGTATACTATAAGCAACATATTTTGCTGCATTTCATCTTAAAAATGATATTGTCATCATACGCGCTTTATAAAGTAGCGCAGGTTGTGCAATATTATAACTGTAGTGTAAGTTTACAGTGAGGTGATTGTACTTATAAGTACAAACAGTTCTACAAGGAGCACTTGATGGACTGATTGAGTGCATTTATAGTTCTTGGGATGAAACTGTTTCTGAAACGCGAGGTCCGTACAGGAAAGGCTTTGACGCTTTTTGCCGTGGTTGAGGTCGTGTGTACTTGAAACTGTATACCGATAATTCTCTTTCAGGTCATCTGCTGCTGTGATTCACACTCTGATACAGTGATATAAATACTCCGAGTGGTGCAGTGAGAGTATTATGGAAAAAGATGATCCGCAGTGGCAACCCTTAACGGGAGCAGCTGAAAGAAGAAGAAGATGCATTGAGAGTAACAACGCTAAAGCAGTTATGGTATTTGGAATACTATGGCTATTCCCTGGCCCATTATATTGCTACAGGTTAATTACGATCAGATGCATTACACTAATAAACAATATGCAGTTAATTTCAGTGTATTTATAAAGCCGCGTCAGGAATGGAGCTAAGAAAGAAAGAATGAGCACACAGGAACAGTAGTTTGACCATTCTGTGGACCATTTTATTGTTACAGTTTAATTACAATCAGATGCATTAAATTTATGAACGATATGCGGTTAATTTCAGTGTATTTGATAAAGCCGCCGCAGTGGATGTGGATCTAAGAAAGAGTAACCACACAGGAACAGTAGCACTGCTTTGACGCTGGGTGCCGCCAGTCTGCAAAACCGAGCAGAGAAATTGCGTACGCCAAGGTATGAGTTACTGTGGAAATGTGCGTGGCTTTACGCCAAGTTTAGGTTTTACACATCGCGATTTGAGCGTGGAAAGGTTCGTACGCAACATTTCTGTGCGTACGCACCGTTTATACATGAGGCCCCAGGAGAGCCACCAGGTAAAAGAAGCATCAGGCTTTGTGTTGTTTTAAAGAAACTGCTTCCAGTATTGTTTTAACCTCGTCATTTTAAAGGATTGGTTTTTTTTTTCTTCTATTTATTGGATTTTTAACCTCCACGATAACACCTGTTTTTTATGGATTATTTATTTAATGACTTTGGAGACACATAATAGTGTTATTTATTTTGAACACTTTGTTTTTGATTGTCCTTTTGGTGATTGTTTTTTAATAAAAAGCACTTTTGCACCTTTTTACACCATCCCCTTGCTCGATTGTTATGCCTCACTGCCAAGCTCATCGATAACATTACCCACGGTGACGGGTTCAAGGGCTCTCAAAAACCAAGATGGGAGCGTGGAGAATCCACGTCATCACAACTCATCACCTGCATATGCTCTCTCACCACATCCATATACCTTCTCTTAGGCCTTTTTCTTTTTCTCTTGTCTGGCAGCTCTATCCTTAGCATCCTTCTCCCAATATACTCAGCATCTCTCCTCTGCACATGTCCAAACCAACACAATTTCGCCAGAACTTTAATAGTAGTAAAAATAAATAAATAAATAAATAGAATAAAAAAAGGGAAGAGAATATGCTTCCTGAATTTAAGTGCTTATTCTAAAATGTTATTGATTAGATCTTGCCAGGTTCTAAAAAAGTTTTGAGAACTAGATTTTTCCCAATTTCAAATTATATATAACATCAATTAGCCACTGACTTAACAGAGGTAGGTTAGGATTCTTCCAGTTAATAGTGAAGTAAAGGCAATTCCCGTTTGTTTGTCCTTCTTGACTTTAAGCCCATCTGGGAGCCCACCAAACACAGTTGTTAGTGAATTAGGAGAGACTCTGACACCAAGGCTGTCTGATAGGAATTTAAAGATTTTGGTCCAGAGTGGTGTTAATTTGATGGATGCCCAAAATATGTGACCCAGTGAGGCTGGAGCTTGATTGCAATGTTTGCAGGTTGGATCTTACCCTGGGAGCATTTTGGACAATTTTAAATGAGGGAGATGCACTCGATAGATAATTTTAAGTTGATTAATTGTATGCTTTGCGCATATGGAGCTCGAATTAATTCTGTGCATGGCTGCCTTCCACTCCTTTTCTGAGATGTTGAGTGAGAGATCCTTCTCCCACTGTACTCTTGGATCTTTGAAAGGAAAGGACTTTAAAATGTTTTTATAAATTACAGAAATTCTATCTGAGTCCTCAAGACTGATCAATATTTTTTCTGGAGTAGAGGTAGGTGGGAGGTGAGGAAAACTGGGCAAGTTTTGTTTAGCAAAGTTTGTAATTTGGAGGTAGTGAAAGAAATGTGTTGCTGGAAAGTTAACTAATCTAATCTAAGTCAGTATTTAGTGAATTTACCTTTACTTTTACCTTAGCCTTGAGTATGTGTGCTCTGTCAGGTATCACGCTGATTGTGAATGAACAGCCTTTTCCAAGTCCTGCCACAAGTTCTCAACTGGATTGAGATCTGCACTCTGACTCAGCCATTCCAGAACAGTAACATTGTTGTTTTTAGGCCGCTCCTGTGTAGCTTTGGCTTTTTGCTTGGGTTTTTGTGTTGTTGAAAAAATAAATGTTCCTCCATGGCACAGATTTATTTCAGACTGCATTAGATTTTCCTCTACGATCTTTTTCTGTATCTTGCAGCCTTCCACTCCTTGCAATGAAACATCCCCACATCCTGATGCTGCCACCACTGCTATGTTTCAAAGTGTGGACAATGTGTTTTTAAGTATATGCAATGTTCAGATATTGTGTTTGGTGTGCTCAATTTGGTCTCATAGAACCTTCTTCCAGATGCCTTCAAACAAACTCTAGCTGAGAAGTCCTGTGTGTTTTCCTCTTTGCCACTCTCCCTTAAAGCTGTGACTGGTCAAGCACCTGGGCAACAGTTGTGGTCTGCACAGTCTCCCCAATCTCATTCTCTGTAGCCCATAACTTCTTTAGTCTTTTAGTGCCCTCCCCTCATTCGTCTTCTTCAATTTTTCTGGATGGCCTGCTCTAGTAGATTTAAAGCTCTGTCATACTCTATCCAATTCTTACTGATTGATTTAACTGGATATGCAATGACTTTGATTAGTTTTTGCTTCCATCCCCTATCTTGTGCTTTTCAATCATCTTTTCACAGAGTTGTTTGGACTGTTCTTTTTGCCATTATTGTGTAGATTAGACCACCATACTGAGTCACCACTTGTTGAATTTGCTGTATACTACAGTCAATTGTAACTCCAGGCAGATGAGCTCCATTGAACTAGTTAGGTGACTTCTAAAACCAATCGGGTACACCAGTGATGATTTAAGGGTACCATACTATAGGTAGTGAATACTTAAGCAGTCAATTACGTTTCGTTTTATATTTGTAATTTATTTAGACCATTATGCAGAGATTAGTTTTCACTTTGACATTAAGGAACCTTTTCTATTGATCAGTATCAACAAATCCAAATTGAATCCATTGCAGATTTGTGTAACAATGAAACATGCAAACTTGCATGGAATGAATACTTTTTATAGGCACTGTATGATTAATGATAGTAAATATTTTCTATGAAATAAAACAAAATGTTACGGAAACTGCTTAATCTGTAGGGGCAGAGGCTGAAATCAAAGAACTCAAGCCCTGGAAACAACCTTGGACCGGCAGCCAGTCCATCCCAGGGTCTACACTCATATAGAGTAAACATGGAATCAGCATTTCACTTAACACACGTGTCTTTAGAATGTTGTTAGAAAGCCTATGCAGACAGCAAACCATGCAGTTGAAGCAAAAACTTTGATAACCTTTAAGAAGTATCTAGATGGGATATTGAGACAGCTTAGTGATTGATGAGCTTGAGGACTGAATGGTCTCCTCTCATTTGTCAAATGTACAGTAGCATATTCTTATGACACTCAATGGACATAAAAGTTCTGCGTGAACAGCAACCAGGCCCAGGATTTGAATCCAGGATAATGAATTCATGTGGAAGCAGGACAACTGTGCCACAATACTGCCCAGAGTAAAGAAGACATGGGGAGAACATGCAAGCTCTACACAGAAAGTGACCAGGCTAGGATTTAAGTCAAAGATTGGAGACTTTCTGTAAGAGGAAACAGCGTTAACACCTGTGTTGAGAAAATTTTCAAATAGCCAAACTACCTCAAAAAGATACTTAAAGTCAAGTACATGAAATATGATAAATAACAAAGCCAAAAGCAGGAACTGCCTCTTTACTTCTGAGGAACTTTCTTGTCAAAACATAAATTCCAAACTCTGATGCCAAAACAAGCACTTCCATTGTGGTTTATTTTAAGGAAGTTGGTGGCTTTGGAGTTTAATCATACTAAAGATGGAGCTCAGAAGCTTCTCATATTTGTAACTGGAAATCAAACATAATTAAATCAGTATGCTTGCCACTCATGTGCAAGCAGATCCTTGGAGAAGTGAACAAAAAAGGCAGTAACAACAGAACTGTCATGTTCCCTTTTGGGCTTGGTTCCTAGTTCCACACTTTTCCCCTTTTTGAGTAAGCCCTTCATTTTACTCATTTTGTTAACTATTGCCTATTACAGCCTAAAGCAGCAGGGGCTCTAATTCGTATATTTCCACTAGTTGCTACTGCAGAAAGTAGAACAGTTACCTGAAGGAGACTGAAGAGCCATCCTTACCACAGTTCTGTGGTATCAACACTGATTCCCATCTTTAAAAATCTTAACAGCATCATAGGCCCCTGGGCAAAGCAGAGCACTGAGGCCCCTGGTTTGATAGCAAAATAGAAACATACATAGACATCAGAAAAAAACATGGTCTCCTATGCTTGTGGGGCCCCCGGCAACTGCCCAGCATACCCATGATGTTGTTAAGATGGGCCTGCTCTGAGAACGTCCTTGGTTGTTCTCTAAGAATTTTGTGTGGTGTCATTTGAATGGTTTTTACCCTCACTTGATTTGTTGGAACACATACTAGTTTTGCTTTTCTGGATTAGTGATGATCTCAGTTAAGAATTTTGATATATTTAAGGCAGGGTCATCACCTTGGATTACATGTAAATTCCTTTTTAATGCCCTTTTTGTTCATTTTTGGTTATTATCATTTATGATATTGTTGTTTATGTTTATTATTTGTGTAATCAGTTTTGCTTATTTATTTATCTATTTATTAGGGGGCTTTGCACCCTGCTTGCTTTGCTGGCCCACCCCCTGCCACCCAAGGGGCATGCTATGCTCCAGCCACTTCACGTCTCTGCCACTCGCATTGTCAACACACACTGAGGAAATGCGGTCTGATCAGCTGCTGCTGCCGAGCTGCATGTTCTGCTTGTCGTGCTGCTCGTCGATCATTTACAAGCCTGTATAGCAGCTGTCCTTTTATCTCACTGCCTTGTCTCGCGGGATGTCAAATTGTTTTCCGCGAAGATCACATATCGTCTCCTTCCAAACCTTACAAGATTTTTTTATAATAAAGAGATTTATTTTTGGTTACTTTGTGTGGAGGCCTGTTGTGCCATATCTCTTGTTTCTTGTGGGTGTTTCTCTAAGAGGCATTGTCACCTGTCAATCGTTGTTGAGGGACTGCTCCCAACATCTGTAAAGGCTCATGGGAATTGCAGTCCCTCACAGTACACTGGATGCACTTGGTGTTGGTGATTTCTCCTTTTTATGTTTATGGTATCTCTTTTAATTTTCTGGCTTTTTGATAATTTTGGATCTATTTAATGATTTTGGCTTCTGTTTAGCATAATGAGATTTAGTAACTGTGCATTGCATTTTTAGCAGCTCCTTTTTACTCTGAACATTTTTACTCTCTTCATTTGTTTAATAAGTTTTTTTTGTTAATAAAGATTCTTTATTTTCCTTTATGTGCTCAAGCTGGAGGTTTATGGTGATCCACCTCCATGTGGAGGTTTTGCTTTATAATTTTGAAATTTATTCCTGTTTTTCCATCTCCCCACTTTTTTAGGTATGTTCCACATAGTTTTTGGAGCATAGCTGGGCTAAGTGATCCTTTACTGGGCAGATCAATGAAGATGCTGGCCTGTTCTATGGGTGAATTTTGGAGGCCTCACCTATTTTGCTTTGGAGGAAATTCATAACTAATTTATACTTTCAATTTCTAGAGAATCAGATTTGGGGTTTGTGACCACCTCATTTGTCTTTGGACTTTCATTTTTTGATTTCTCTTTGGAGTTTATTTATGTAGGGCTTTTCTTAATCGGTTTTGTCCATTCCCATGGCTTTTTAGTTTGTTTAAGGAATTGTTTTTCACGTCACACTCTTCAGTTTCTTCAGATTTCAGTGGGTTTATTGGTTAAGATGAGATCTCAACATTTTTTACATTTTATTAAGTATCCATTCTTGTCAGTTGTTTTTAGTTTGATTTATTTTACAATTTAATAATTATAAAATAAATAAACAAATCATTATAAACAAATTCTTGTGAGTTTCTTAAGGGAATAAATACAGCATACACATACACTCAGGATACAGTGCATTACTGAATAGAGAAAAAGTGTTACAGATTTTATTTACTCACATACTAAATGTTCAAAGTTTAGTGCAAGGATCTCATAAGAGATGGCGACAAACCAAATGCAACAAATTCATCATCTCCTCATTATTATCTTCCATCTCTCTTAGAAAGTGAATTGTTATTACCACTGACTACCTTCTTGTAAAGAAATTTGATGATGCCATTCTGGCTATTCTTAAAGCTTACTCTTTAGTGTTAGTGGTGCCCCTTTACAGTGGTCTCTCTTTAGTCATGTTTGAGTGTCAGGATTTAGAGTGAGTTGAGTACATTTTTCATGTGTGTCTGTGTGGACAGCGCTTTGAGTACTGAGAAAAGCGCTATATAAATGTAATGAATTATTATTATTATTTTTATTATTATGTATGTGCACTTAAGGGACACCATTAAGGCTCTGGTAAGGTAAGCGATTCTAAGCTGCCTCCCACTTTTCCTCTGCAGTACATCTGGGCAAACCCTGGAAGATGCCTTACCTCACTCCCCATTCTGACCTAAAAGTACCATCCTTTCTGGAAGGACTGGCATTTTATACCGGCCACCACCAGGAAGTGGCCGTTTAGTTTGAGAATAGCACTCAAGAGGAATGGATTTCCCTTTCAGTATTGATCTTCTAACAGTTTGCTCCATGACTGAGTCAGTTAACTTTCATTTTGTGTTTTACTTTTGTTGTGTCATTAAACAGGGTGTAAGAGCCATTTGACAGTTATTTATATCATGTTAACTTGAAAGAAGTATTTTCTAGTCATATTAAATGTTTGGCTATAAATTAGTTCATAGCATATGGGAGGTTCTTATAAGCCCCACGAGCTGAATTGAATTAGTATATTATAACTATTTCTTGTCCCTCTGACCACAGATTAGTCACAGTTAAGTGTTAGGCATGGAAGGCCTGAATGTGAAGTAAAGGACAGAGAAATAACTCATCCTTAAGTAGAGAAACAATCGAAGTTTAACAAAAAGAAACTTTTTTTTGCCTTTTATTATTGTGTAGACTAATGGCTTTGAATTTTCACTAAATATTTTTAAAACAAACATTTTTTTGGACTGAGAGATTTCTTTGGTACATGTTTGACCCATGCTTGATCCTGCCTTACTTATCAGCAGCTACACAGGGTTACTAGGGTGGTACCCCAAGCCTTTACGTGTTCTCTCTCTATCATCACAACATTTTTTTCTGTGTATAGGATTTATCATTTATTTTCATATATTTTTTACAAGTTATCTGACTTATGGTTATGTTTTCTTAAGTGATTTTAATTGTACATATAATCATTGTAATCACTCAGATGCTTGAATTGTAATATTTTCTCTGTCCTTGCAGATCTCTCTAGGATGATGTGTAATGAATGAATGAATGAATCTGTAATTTGTGAATTTCCCCTTGGTATTAATAAAGTATCTATCTATCTATCTATCTATCTATCTATCTATCTATCTATCTATCTATCTATCTATCTATCTATCTATCTATCTATCTATCTATCTATCTATCTATCTATCTATCTAATGTCACAATTGTCATCTCAATGACTTAAAAATATGAAAGAGTTGCTCATTAGGAGTTAGTTAGTTCCAGCAAGCATTTGAGTCAGTTCATCTAGGGATAGGTAAGTGAAGTAAACCTTTGTTTACCTTTATAGGCAGTAGGAGGTCACTGGTGGTGATTGCAAAGGTACACATAATACAGCAAGGAAACAAAAGAAAAACTAATATAAAATAATGATTAAAAAATTAACATAAAACAAGAATTGAACTCCAGGCAGGGGAGGAATCCTGGTGGAAATGTAACATCAATCTGCTTGCCTAAGGATTGACCTGTTTGTCTCAACATTTATAATCAGGCTGAAGATGAAGTTTGGTGATCATTGCCAATTGTTTCTGACCATTTTCTTTTTGGTTTCCTGCTCTGGCTTTTCATGCGACTGCTATTTTGTTTGGTTTAATATTCTTAGCCTTGGAATGAGGCATCAGAGAGATGAAGAACCTTAGGCATCAACACTAGCAGAGATGGCAACAGATTATCCTATTACACTACATCATTGGACTTGAGCATGCTATAAAGAAATTCCCAGAAAGGAAGAAAAAAAGATTAACATGCAAATAACTTATTAAGGCCACTTAAATAATATCTAACAAAATATCCAATCAACCAAAATGAAAATTTCAAACAGAGCCCAGGGAGCAAGGTCAATACAGAACTAAATGGAGTAACTCGACTTTAGGGTCAAAAACTGATATCCAAAGCTTAAAATATTTAAAGGGTAAAAGGGTCAGAACCTCAAAAAAATTTTTACAAATTAAGAGGGTATGTGAAACGTTGAAGTGAAAGTATTACAAAACTATAAAACTATCAAGCAAAGCTTTACATTACTGAAAAAAAGTCATAAAACAAAATTCTGAAACCTAAACAAGTTGTAAGTGAAGATAGCCCAGGCACAGAAGACTAAACAAACTAATGCCATAGTAGTGATATGTGACAGGCAGGGGTCTTAAGTACAGTACACCTCTCAGACAACTGAGACATCCTTCACATCTTCTACAGTTCTGTGATAGCAGTGAGATTATCTACACTGTGGTTTGCTGGGTCAGTAACATCATTAAAAGAGGCCCACCGAATCAACACACTAATTAAAAAAGGGCAGACTCAGTTATTGAACACACTCTGGACCCCCTAGGGGTGGTAGCAAAGGAGAGAACTGGGTGCCATTATGAACAATGCTGTACATCCTCTCTATCTCACACTAGCATTAAAGACTTTTAGCCAACAAATTATTCAGAAGTGTGTCAGTCAACATGACTGGGGCTCCTTAATACCAATGGCAATACGCTTCTATAATTCCTCACTGAAAAATAAACTACAAGGGAGCCATGGCGAATCCCAAACCACAGACACAGTACTGCACCACACATTTTTAGGATCAAATAAAGGCTTTTTATTCTCTCCAAGCACTTCTTTCCAATTCTCTCTCCAGTAATCAGCCACAATAATACAATAAATGAATACTAAAGTACAATTCATCCTCCTTCTCTCTTCCAGTTGAGTGTTGTTGCCCTGTGCCTCCCGACTCTAACTCAACCATGTGTTGGAGCAGGCTCCCTTTTATGTCGGACTTGGGTTGTGTTTCCAGTCCAACGTTATAACACTGGAAAACACTTCCGGACCATAAAAAAGGTAGGGAGGTCCTCCACTGACAGTGTCCTCTATCAATAAGTAGGGACCCTGACAGAGCTGCACTTCCATACTCCAATTATATGTATATATGCACACACACAGTACATAGACATAATATATATATTATTATTAAGCATCTGTGAAAAGCTAAATTTCACCCTGGATACATATAATGTTATCTATCTATCTATCTATCTATCTATCTATCTATCTATCTATCTATCTATCTATCTATCTATCTAATTGTTGCTCTAATGAGTTTAGGATCATGGTCATGGTGAGAGGGTGTATGAAGACTCCAAAAAGCAGGTCAGAACCTTCACTGGCCAGCCTAGAAGAGGTTCACCCAATCCATCTAATCCCCCAACTACTACCTGCTGGTCTCTGGCCTAGCACAACCCAAAATGGGAAAACTAGCTTTTAAAGTTTTAAATATATCTCAAAATATCACAAATGCCTCACACAAGTGAAAAACTGTGTGAAGAGACTAAACAAAACATCGAATCTTCATAAAAAAACGGATGTATTAACAAAAATAGAAAAATGGAGAAAAAGTTGAAAAATAAACCAAAAAGGATTTGCCTAAAAAGCAACCCAAACTGATCAAGACCTGATACAATATCCAAGAGCAGAACACAATAAACAGTATCACAAAATATCCAAGAGTTAGAAAGTAAAGAAACAACAATACTCACTATTAAAACCCATCACAAACTCAATGAACCACAGCTGAATCATTTTCTGTTGGTCACTTATAAAGCCAGAGAGAGGACCCAGGAGCAGTAATGGTAGGGTAGCCCCGTCTTCTGGGGGCTTCACCCAGAAAGAATAAAGGAATGGACACCACTATAAAGAGACTATAAATAATGAATAATAAACAAAACCAATGGAAATAACAAAGAACCATGAAATAATATGATTTAAAGTTAACAAGACCAACAAGAAAAAAAAGAAAATTCATGATGGTGACCTTGGCTGTAATATAACACATAAGGAGCCATGGAGAAATGAAAACAACACAATGTTAAAACAAAATATTAAGTAAGTATATAAGAGCCGTGATGTAAGTGAACTTTTTCATTTTAACAAGTGTAGTTTTAAATAAATACACCATTGTTAATTTTCAGATGTTCCAATGAGAGTTCTTGTGTACATGCGAGAAAGGTGTTTTGTGTTCCAGGATGAGGGAGAGGGGTAGCTAGTGGTCAGAAGGGAATGGAGCGATACAGACTTTGACCGCGTCTTAACTTACAACATTATTTTCTTATTGTTGTTCAAAATAAAGTTGTTGAACTGTTAAAAGTAGACTCGCATCACATCTATTCTATAATTTGAATAACTGGAAATTTCATCCAGCATACAAAAAGAAGGGGAAACATTGTTAACAAAATAAAAATTGGCTAAAATCCTAATATGTGTAGTGCATAATATTGTAGGAGCACCCTTTTGTTTTTGAAAGAACCATGGAACCCCCCCCCCCCCCAGGGGTTTATTCTCTCCGGCTTTTTTCAGGAGCCCCTCCACATTTAACTGTATCATTCCATTACCATGTATTACTTTTTCCCCGTAATGTCTGTGTTAATGTTTCCAAGTGTTTTATAGTTTTTTGTGTTTTAGTGTTGTCAAAGTTCTAAATCTGTGTTAATGCTTTACAATTATATTCTAGGAATCCTACTATCAGAATACATTCAAGTTAAATCAATTGAAAGACAATTTAACCACCCCCCGCTCTTATTCTACATGCTTTTATTAGGCTTACAGACAGATTGCAGTAGCTTTAAGTCTTTTTTAACTCTTAATGTTTTATTTTTAATTATATCATAAGCTATGCTTTAAATATGTGTGGTTGACAGTATGGTAAGACAAGCTTTCAAATACATCTACAGTACTTTTGGAGATCTGTGAATATCTAAATTTATTAGGTGTAGGTGACAGTTGCTGACCAAATAAAATGTCACAGCTTCTATGTATGCAATGCAAGGCTAAAGACATTTTTTCCTTATCTAATCTGATGAAGTAGTAGTGATAGAAATCGCATAGCCATTGCTGTTGCAGTCAGGTCACTTCACATGGTATGGCACCTCAGCTCACAGCACCAAAGCAACTGCATTATGCCAAGTGTTATTAACAGGATTTCTGTTTGAAATTTTTTCTAGGCTTTTCTGAGGCTATAAAAATCATCTAATCATCATTTCTAAGGTTTTGAAATTTAATTCTGTGGTTATTTGCTTGATTGCAGCCTTCATTTAGAAATGTACCTTTATTTAACATCATTGTGGAAGCCATTTTGTTTACATTATGGGAGCAGCCATTTTGTAGTTTCAGTCATCATGATGCAGATCCTGGTTGCTAGGGGCGTGGCCTCTAGAGTCATGACATCTGGGTAATTGGTGAGGGGTTAAAAGGTCGTCTGTGTGGCCATTTTGTATTTGAGATTGGGCCATACCTATAGTGATTCACTTTAGTTTTTATTTTGATTCCTGCTAATTGAAATTACTTTTACCAAGTTTTTTTTGGGCAGTTTTTCTTGTCTTTGAGGCTGGGGGGAATGTCAAAAAACAGGACCTGTTAAAGCCCTTTGAGGAATTCTTTGTGTGATTTTTGGACTATATAAGAAATAAATTGTTTTTGATGTTGCTGTTGAAACAAAGCTCTGGCTTTTGACTTTGATTTTTGGTTTTCAATTTGGTTCTGACCCTTTCTCTGTTTAACTTTTGGTTTTGACCCTCACCTCATTTTGACTAATTCTTTTTTTTTTCTGTTCCTTTCTCCTGTTTCTGAACTGGCTGCCCTTTTTGCAGACAGTGCACCAAGGTGCACCACATCTCAGTGAATGAAAGCACTAGGCACTGTGTCCCATTAAGGGATACAGCAGAGTATCTCACTATACAAATCACATTACATCACACTTGATGATACATTATAAGAGCTCCACACACTAAACTACGCCACCATGAAAAACATCACAGTGAACTGCACCTTGTGGATCTGTGACACTTTATACACTTTAAATAGCTCCACTTTACAAAATGTTACAACATGTAACAGCTACCCAATGAACAGAGTTAACAGCACTGCAATAAAATACCAAATGTTGACAAAGCACCCACTTAATGGAACCACAATAAAAAGGTGAAAATGTAAATAGCATCTCAATGAACAGTAATGTCAATTTATTTATATAGCACATTTAAAACAACATAGTAATGCTGTGGCCAAAGTGCTTTACAATTATAGAGTAAATGAAGAACAAAACAATTGATATAAAATATATGAACATAACATAAGATACATAATAAATAGAAGTAAGGTTATATAATCACAAAAAGGAAACTATCAGTATTACTGAAGGTCACGGAATAGAAATGAGTCTTTAGTCTTTGTTTTAAACAGTTCAATTGTAGACAACTCCTTTTATATGATGAGGTAAAGAGTTCCACAGTTGAGGTGCAGCAGCTGTAAAAGCCTTGTCCGCCTTGGTTTTACACTTGGTACGAGGGACAACAAGAGACAACTGATCAGAGGTTCTAAGCACTCTGGATGGCTGGTGTAAAACACACAGATCAGATAAATAGGCAGGAGCAAGCCCATGTAAAGATTTAAAAACTAGCAACAAGATTTTAAAATCAATTCGAAAACTGACAGGCAGCCAGTGTAAAGAAGCTAAAATAGGAGAAACAGAGTCATACTTTCTTGCCCCAACCAGAAAGTAAGCGGCAGCATTTTGGACCAACTTTAACCTGTGTATCAGAGATTTGTTAATCCCAGAATACAGTGAGTTGCAGTAATCGAGGCGAGAAAAAATAAAAGCATGAGTAGCTTTCTCAAAATCCCTAGAAGATAAAAAAGGCTTGATCTTACCTAATAGACGAAGTTAGAAAAAGCAACTCTTGACTACAGAATTTACTTGTTTCTCCAAAGAGAGATACTCCAGTAAGCAGAATAATGGAAAACTGAATGACACCTCACTATAGATATAATGAATTGGGGATTCCAAGAAGGAAAAGGCAATTGACCAGAAAATTTTAATTGATCAGTGGGGAAAGCCAAAAAAGAAATCTGAAAGCAGACCAAAAGATAAAACCAGAAGTATCAAGAGCCTAGCGTCAAAACAAGAACAAAACGAATTATTCAGAAATAACGTATCTGTATACAGCAACATTGAGTATGCTGAACCACCATCTCAAATAGATGTTGCATGTCACAAAGTCTGCAGTCATGTAGTCTCACAGAGCCAGACATAAAATGTACATGTCTGACAACCAAGAGTGAGTTTGTCTTAACACTTTGAAGCCTGCTCTCCCCAGCATTCTGGCACTATAACCCTATAACCTTTGCCTCCCCTGCAGTTATCATTTTGAAAACCAAATATTTTGATTTATAGAAGTAAAATAATTTCTTATGTAGTGATAATTGATACTATAGAACAAGCTGTATTTGTTAGTCTTGCAGTTTTCATCATTTTGTATAGTCCATTTGCAAGACCCTAAGTACAAAGCTGATCCTTTTGAGTAGTGCCAGAAGCAATGCAAAAAAACACTTCATATGATTTTCATCACCTTCCGATTAATCGCCCCGTGTCTCCCCTTATCCCTGGGGCTCTCGCTTCTGGTGTCAAGTGCCCAAACTCAATTGGGTGTGGTGCAACCACTTCGGAGAAAGTGGCAGTTGGACACTTTGACTGGGGTGGTACACCTGTCACACTTTAACCCAGGTGTCCTAAGACAAGCTAAGGGAGAAAAACTTCCTGTGGAGAACAAGGGCAAAAGCTTTCTTTGCCACCTTGTATTTCTCGGTCTGAAATCCTTTCCATTTTCTTCTGGAAACCTATGAGAAAAACTAAAACTGACCTGCAGCTAAAAACACAACAACGTAAGTAGCATAACTAGACTGCAGTATATAAGGGCGCTTTGAGTAGTGAGAAAAGCTATATAAAAAATGCAAAGAATTATCATTTATTATAGTTGCCTTCATTTGCAATACAATTTTCCCAGCGTCATACCAACTTTTTAAAGTCCAATTTCTACGCGTCCCGCCTTCACGGTTTCCAATGAAAATATAAAATTGCAGAAAGTTTTTGAACGTCCCTTGTATTATGTGCTTATTCTAATACAGTGAAGGACGGTATTACATCCACCTGGGTTATGACAGCAGACATGCGTAGTGGTCTTTTGGAAATATGTGCCTATAGCAGTGGACTGCAAGATATATTGAGCAGAGTAGCATAACAGTAGCATAACAGATGTGTAGGCCATTATTACTACAAGGACCCTTGCAGTCGTGTGCAGTTCAGCCAGTTTCCTTGTTTGCACTTGGGGGTTGTAAATAAGGCACCGACATCCATAGTACTATAAAGGGGAGGTCTAGGCAGGATAGAGGGAGAGACTGAAAGAAATAAAAAACATGGAAATAGAGATTAAAGGAGAGGAAGGAAAGAAAGATGAAGAGGCAGGATTATGGCTGGGTTGGTGTGATAGTGTGGAGGCAAACAGTCTGGAAGTGGCCAGTAGAGAAATGAACAGATGACGCTCACAGGGCAGAGTTACTCCTACTGAGCACCCTGTTGGCCACTTTCAGGTCATCTGCCAGGTTTCACTCACAGAAATCGCCATAAAAATCACAATTGAGGTGCAGCTTGCTGTTATAGGAGATCACAGGCAGTGTGGTGGAGCGGTTAAGGCTTTGGAGTTCAAACCCTGAGGTTGTGGATTTAAACCCTGCTACTTGGGGCTCGTTTATACTTCACGCTCAGAATGCGTACGTGCACGCATCATGGCTGCCACGCGTTCCCAGCGTTTATTTGACCCATCCTCTGAGCATGTCCTCAGAAATTAACGCGACGTGTGTGCAAGTTGCAGTACCAGCAAAAAGTCGGAGGGCGCAGTGTGATAAAAGTTGGAATGTGACGTCCGAGTCTCTGTTTACTATCTACATGTGACAGAAGGCTGCTTTGAGGATCCTCCAGGATCAATATGTATGTTTGATAAATGGTTTGATGTGGTGAAGCAAAATGCCGACATACAAATGAAAAAAAGTGGTGCTTTTATATTCAAGTGTCGCATATTCCTGATCATAATGACACGATCCGTTTTAAAGGTCTCACATACCATCTTTTGTGCCATTTTTTTTTTTTTTTCTGGGACTTCCTCCTGACCTGACAGCAGTGGCAAACAGCAATAGATCACCACACAGAACACATTAAATGTATGATATTCCAACTCTCTGCACATTTAGAATCCTTAGATTTATACTTGATATCACTTTCATGATGAAATGCATTAAAGTATGTATGTCATTTTACAGATAAATCATTAATTTCATTTAAATAATGAATGCTGTTAATAATTACACACATGGGGGTGACACAGTGGCGGAGCGGTAGGGCTGCTGTCTCGCAGGGAGTCACGTCGCTGGTATTCCCTGACTGGAGTTTGCATGTTTTCCTACTGGGTTTCCACAGTGTGCTCCGGTTTCCTTCCAAAATATATGCAGATTTGGGGACACTAAAATGACACTAGTGTATGTGTGAGTGTTTGCTTGTATTCACCTTGCGATGAGCTGATGCCCCATCTAGGATTGTTTCTGCCTCGTGCCAAATGCTTGCTGGAATGGACACATCCCTGGATTGATGGATTTAATCCATTAAACATCCTTTTCCGAAGGTGTCCTCGGAATTTAATGAGTGTTCTAAGTAATTCACAACACAGTGAAGCCGAACCTGTTCTCACCGTGATAATATCTTGCACTGCCACCTAGTGGATTCGTCCAGATTTACGTAAAGTACACGTGCAAGTAAAAACAGTAAAAAGCTTGCGTAGCAGGAGCATCTGCTGGAGCATGCGCGCATGAAGTATAAACCTGGCCTTCCACTGTGTGACAGTGAGGCAAGTCACCTGACCTGTCTGTTCAAATTGGAAAACCAAAAAGAAATGTGATCAATTGTGTGATAAATGTTGTAATTGCCTTGGATTAAAGTGTCAGACAAATAATTAAATGTAAGATTGTCTGTGAAGACCAAATATTCTGCATTTTCTGGAAAAGAGCGGACACCTTTCCAATCCGACACTTCATGCTGGTCTCCATATCTCCATTTTGGCACATGATTCTGCCCAGGCATATAAACTTCTTCTCCACCCGCTCCAGCCTTTGTGTTCCAACTGTGATTCCATTTACAGCACCTCCATTGCCGATGTGCATGATCTTCGATTTCTGTGGGCTTATTCTGTGGCCACTGGAGGACTAATCGATATCGAAGGCACTCACATATTTTAAACTGAGTGTCAACCAGGATGACATCACCATAGCTTTTGTGTTCCCCTGAGAGGAGAATAATCAGTAGCCCAGTGATCCCTCTCAGAAATTCCTCCATTAAAATGTATACAAATCCACACAATAAGACCACCATTTTATTTCTTTACATTAATGAATACAGTAGGGTGAAAAGCCTTTGTCATTGTTGACATTACACAGAATCTCACTTTTTATCGAAAAGTACAATGTCTGTATGTATTAAATGTATGTATCAATGTATTAAAACTAGAGTAGCTGTCATATATAAATCTGTTTCTCATTCCTTTGTTCATTTCGAAAACATTTAATTCAGCCCATTCAAAGGGCTGACTCCAACTACCCTAAGTTCTTGTCTATAAGCCGCGGCTTATCTAAGGAAAAAAGTTGTGAAAATGAAAAAATAGAATATCGGCTTATACATAAGTCCGGCTTATACAGTAATCCCTCCTCCATCGCGGGGGTTGCGTTCCAGAGCCACCCGCGAAATAAGAAAATCCGCGAAGTAGAAACCATATGTTTATATGGTTATTTTTATATTGTCATGCTTGGGTCACAGATTTGCGCAGAAACACAGGAGGTTGTAGAGAGACAGGAACGTTATTCAAACACTGCAAACAAACATTTGTCTCTTTTTCAAAAGTTTAAACTGTGCTCCATGACAAGGCAGAGATGACAGTTCTGTCTCACAATTAAAAGAATGCAGACATATCTTCCCCTTCAAAGGTGTGTGTGTCAGGAGCACAGAATGTCACACAGATAGAGAAAACAATCTCTAGCAAACAAATCAATGGTGCTGTTTGACTTTTAGGTATGCGAAGCACCGCGGCACAAAGCTGTTGAAGGCGGCAGCTCACACCCCCTCCGTCAGGATTAGAGAGAGAGAGAGAGACAGAGTTTGTTTTTCAGTCAAAAATCAATACGTGCCCTTCGAGCTTTTAAGTATGCGTAGCACCGTGCAGCATGTCCTTTCAGGAATCAGCTTTACAAAAGATAGCAACGTGAAGATAATCTTTCAGCATTTTTAGACGAGCGTCCCTATCGTCTAGGTGTGCGAACAGCCCCCCTGCTCAATCCCCATACGTCAGGATCACAGATAGTCAGCGCAAGAGAGAGAGAAAAGTAAGCAATCTAGCTTCTCAGCCATCTGCCAATAGCGTCCCTTGTATGAAATCAACTGGGCAAACCAACTGAGGAAGCATGTACCAGAAATTAAAAGACCCATTGTCCTCAGAAATCCGCGAACCAGCAAAAAATCCGCGATATATATTTAAATATGCTTACATATAAAAATCACAATTTAAATGACCGCTACGCGCGCGTGTTGACTCGGCGACGCCCAGAGCAGAAAGAACGCGCTCCGGCCGCGCCATGCGGGGAGTGAGAGAGACGCCAATATCTCACACTCTCTCCCCCCTTAAAGAAATTAAATGGGTGCGAGTGAGACCACTGACCTCCCTCTCTTCTATTAGTTATAGGTTATAGTACGTTCGGCTTATCCATGAGTCCGGCTTATCTATGATAAGATTTTATTTTAAAAATTCGTATGATTTTTGGTCTCCGGCTTATACACGAGTCCGGCTTATAGACAAGAACCTAGGGTATTTATGAGAATAGGGAGCTTTTGAGTGTTAAAGAATAAAGTCCCAGGTCAGTTAGCTAGACTGGTGACTAAAGCAACGCTGGTATCAATATTTATGTGCTTTGATGTCTGGCCATACATGGATATGGAACATTACATTTGAAATGGGAAGGTCCTACAGTCTGAGGGTGAGAGCCTGAGGGGCCTAAATCTGAGATATCAGGGATGGGGGACATAGACTGGCCACTTGAGGTAATGAACATACACTTTAGAAAAATTCTAAAACAAAAAACTAGAGAAATGGAACTACAAACCTGTATAGTACACCACTTAATTATTTTAAATATATTCTAATCTCTTAGTAAAATTTTACAAAGTTACTTTATTTGCTACTGTCAAAACATTAAATACTGTAAATAATGGTTTATGTTCTTTAATAAGCAAAACGTCAGTCATTACAGTAGATGTACAGTGCCTGTAAATTCTGTCTAGAAAGTTATTACATTTTATTGTTTAACAATGAGTCCCAATTACATTGAATTGAATTGCAAAGTAGTCTAAATTAGAAATATAAAGCACAAAATTATCGGTCAAGGAAGGATTTACCCCCTTCAATATAACACTTCTAAATCATCACTGGTGAAGCCCTTTGGTTTTTGAAGTCACATCTTTAGTTCAATGGAGACCACCTGACTTGGGTTTTACTTGATCATAGTACAAATGCCCCTGACTGTGGAAAGACCAACTTGTGGTGGGGTCATTATGGTGGCCTGACCTACACAATGATGACAAAAGAACACTCCAAGCAGTTTCTTGGAAAGGTGATTGAAAAGTAGAAGTCAAGGGATGGAGACAGAAAAAAATCCAAGTCGCTAATACCCCTTGGGGTCCAGTTAAATTAATCATGAAGAAATGGAAAGCATGGCAGAGCTGAAAATCTGCCCAGAGCAGCTCATCCACAGAAACTGAAAAGATGAGTAAAGTAGGCCACCAAGAGATCAATTAGAACCTTAAAGGAGTTACAAGTACAGTAGTAGCTTAATGGGGAAATGCCCTTGATAAAGAAATGCACATGATATCTAAGCTAGAGTTTGTTAGAAAGTACGCAGAAGACTCTGAACTCAAATGGAAGAAAGTTCAGTGATCTGATGAGGCCAAAACTGAGCATTTTGAACATCGGGCTAAATTCCATGTTTGGACACTGTACATTTTCAAAAGCAGTTCATGCAAAAGGGATGCTTCTCTACAGCAGGCCCTGGAAGGCATATGGGGGTGAAACAAATGCAGCAAAATATGGGGAAGTCTTGTAGAAAAACAAGGATCCTTCACCTTGGGAGAAGATTTGTTTTCCAACAAGATAATGACCTCAAGCATGCAGCCAAAGCAGCACAGGATGAACCAGAGTCTAGATGTCAATCCAAAAGGGAATTTGTGGGTGGGGTTAATACAATTTGTTCATTCACAATCCCACAACACCTGAAGGAGCCTGAACAGTTTCACAAAGAAGAATGGAGAGCAGTGGTTGAGGGTACCAGCAGTGCAAAGCTGATAGAGAGAGACCTGTGGACACAGACTCTATGCTGTCATGGCTGCCGATGGTCTACTAAATACTAACTTGAAGGGGGTGAACACTTATGAAATCATTTTGTGATTAATATTTGTAATTTAGACCACTTTGCAGAGCTCCTTTTTCACTTTGACATTAATGTGTCTTTTATTTCTGTTGATCAGTGTCATAAAATCCACATTAAATCTGTTGTGATCTGCTGTGATTTAATACGAAAATTTCCAAAAGGGGTGAATCATTTTTATAGGCAGCACAGGAACATGGAGATGTATAGAACACTAATAATGTACTGGAGTGTTCATTTTTAAACTCCCAGCTAATATCTCTGGACTAAAATGTATTTTATACAGATGTCTTAACTTTTTAAATTTATCTTACTTTGGTAAGACACTTCGAGGTAAGGAAGGTTTTCCCACTAATCAGGATCCCAGGGAGTGGTGAGATGTTGTGTGCTGATTTAGTACATGCAAATAAGAATGTCACCATACCCTGTACATGTGATAATAATGACCCTACAAACCTATAGAAAAGCTAACTAAAACCTGACTTCTGAGATGACCTAATAGTCAAGTGATGGCAGTGGTCTTCCTCTTTTACACCCAGCTAGATGTGTTCTTCATCTCCTTTTCTCATTTTTTTTCTTCTTCTGTTCAAATTCTCATGCACAGGTATTGCAAGATTTTCTTCCATCTTTTTTTATTCATCAGCAGTTCAGAATAATCATTCAGTTTGGGACCTCTGGTCTTCATTCTCATCTTCTGAGTTACTTTGTGGCTCGTTTCCTGCAACAAAACCGAAAAGCTGCTTCAGAGACAATAATGTCACAAATGGTGTCTAGGCTCATTTACTTGTGTGCAAATTCTGAAATATTCTGAAGTATGCTTCATGCAACCCTACAGATTTGTGATGTCTAATGCTGCTCATTGTCTTGTATGGTCACCTTCTTGTGTGCATAGTTCACCTAACCGCTGACCATCCAGGCTCTTATTCGGTTATATGCAGGATGCTACATAAAGAACAGTGTGCAAAATGCATTCAATTTTTGCTAAAATATTTTTTTAGAAAAATGAAAGTAGTCCGTAAACAGGAATGCCCTTTATATGGGATCACACGTGATTTAGTCTTGAAGTTCACAGACCAGGGAAAGGGGATATAAAGGGTTTTTAAAGCTTTGAGTGTTCTCAGGAGAACAGTGGCTTCAATAATTGTAAAACAGAAGAAGTTTCAAACTACCAGGACTGTCCTTAGAGTTGGCCATCCAGCCAAACTGAATAACCGGGCAAAAAGGCCCTTGTTTAGGGAGGTGACCACAACCACAATGGTCAATCAGAAGTCCTTTGCTGAGACAGGGGAAACTGTTGGAATGATGACCACCTCAATGTCACTCCATCAGTCAGGCCCTTATGACAGAGTGGCTTGATTAAAGCCTCTCTTGAGTAATTGGCATATGACAACCCACTTTGCCAAATGGCATTTAGAAGACTCTGAGAGTATGAGAAAAAAGATTTTCTGGTCTGATGAGACAAATTAAACTCTTTCAGCAAAACTCCAAACAGTCTGTCAAAGACCAGGCACTACTCCTCACCAGACTAATACCATCACTCTAAGGAGGCATGGTGGTGGTAGCTTCATCCTTTGGGGATGCTTCTCAGTGGCAGAGACAGTTATACTGGTCAGAGTTCAGGGATGGATGAATGTAGCCAAATACAAAGAAGCCCTTTAAGAAAACTTGTTGGAGAGTGCACATAACCTTAGACTAGGATGATAACTCATTTTTCAGCATGGCAATGATTTGAAGCATAGAGCCAAGACAATTCAGGAGTGTCTTTGAGACAAGACTCTGAGTGGTCTTGAGCGGCACATTCAAAGGCCTGGGCATAACCCCCATAGGACAACTGTGGAGACACCTAACAATGGCAGTTCACAGACTCTTTCCATCCAGACTAACGAAGCTTGAGAAGATCTGCCAGGAATAATGGGATAAACTGCCCAAGCTCAGGTTTGCAAAGCTTGAAGGTAGAAATACTTTCTGAATACACTGTACATGCTGTACAGTGATCCCCTGCCTATCGCGGAAGTTACATTCCAGACCCATCAGCGCTAGATGAAAATCTGCGATATAGAAAGACCATATTTTTTTTTTTTTTATAGTTTAAGCCTTAAAATACCCCTCCCACATGCTTTAAACACATGTAAACTTATTAAAACACACTTTGTAAACACATATGATATGTGGATGTCGGGCTAAGGATACGAGTAACATCTATTATAAAAAAAAATCTTGGCAGGGACACCAGGGAGATGAGATTTGATCTTCTCAGAAGACAATCTGACATCCCGCGAGTGACATTTTAACATCACACAAGACAAGGCAGTGAGACAGAAGGACAGCTGCTGTGCAGACTTTTAAATGATTGACGTGCAGAGTGACAATCAGGACCGGCATCCCCCACCTCCACAACGCGAGTGGGAGAGATGTGAAAGTGGCAGGAGCATAGCGTGCCTCTAGGGGGTTGGGTGGGGTGGTTTGAGCGAAACGATCGAGACCAGATCATCTCGGAGAGACACTTTGACGACACACAAGACTAGACATTACAACCTTAGGAAGCAAAACCCGTGTGACTGTGACCTTTGCACATCACACCCTACTTACAAACAATTTAAAACAAGTTAAATGACATCTAACCTAGCAGTTGTAGGAATGCTTTTGGAAAACAAACTCCAGGTGCTCCCAGCTCTTAAAATGACAAGCAGAACATGCAACTTACTAGCAGATGATCCGAGCACTTCTTTCTTAGCGTGTGTTCAGCCCTCACCCCTCCTCCTCCTCCTCCAGAACGTGAGCGGCACAGATACGAAGTGGCAAAAGGACAGCTGCTGTACAGGCTTTTAAGTGACTGATGCAAAGTACGACAAGCACAACACAGAGCAGCAGCAAGACAGCCGCTGACCTGATCGCTTCTCCTTAGCGTGCGTTCAGAACCCCCCCCCCCCTTTCATAACGTGAGCAACATTATAAGTCCTGTGAGAAAGAGATTTAACCATGCCCAGGGCAGGAAATAAAGGACAAATATATTGTTTTTACAACAGTTTTAAAGTAAAAATGAAAATAATGCATATGTCACAATTCCTATGAAAATAACAATCTCTTTAAATTGTTTATCCGGTAAACCAAACCCGGGGGTGGGCGAGGGAAGCAAGCAGGGAGCGGAGCCCTCTAGTAATAATATTAATAAATCCGCGATGTAGCGGGGGATTACTGTATTGCAGGTGTTCGTGGAGATTGTGAAGTTCTGTTGTCTGAATGACCTGTTCTCATTGTATTTTTCTGCTATTCTAATGTTCTATTGAACCCGGAAATTTTTGGGAGCAATACGTGGCATGAATTAAAATTATTATAGGTCAAATTTAAATCGTCATAGGCCTTTCTGATTTAAGTAGATTTGTGTCCTGTTCCTTTTTAAGAATTGTTGTTTTTCCTAAAAAATATTTCTGCACAGTCATACGTCAATCTTTGGACTTACAGTATATTTCATATTTACTATATGGCTGGTGTTATGATTTAGTTGGGTAAAAAAAAACTTACATTGCCATTAAGTCACTATTTAAAATTAGAGTTTCAATGGTTAAGAATAAACTGTAATAGCAATGGCCCTTGTGAGTTCACCAATCATAAATAAATATATGTTCCCATTTGGCAACTATGCCCACAGCAAGTCATCAATACACAACATAAAGATGTAAAGAGAATTAACAGAAGAGAAAATGGATTAACAAGCATTAAAAAAGGGGAAAAAATGGCAAAAAGCAAAACCGTGTGAAAATGCACTAAAACTTGCAAACATCTCAAAAGTAGGGCAGTGTAGAAACATATTCACCTTCAGAATCATCGTCCTCCACTTCGTCATTCAAAAAGATTTGCCTTTGATAACATCTCTGCCTCCTGCTGGTTAAAACAAACAAGATGTAGGTGGCCATATTAATGATGTTCACTTCTTCAGACATCATCAATATAAAACTTTGATGTGTTTCATTTAGTTTGTAAAGTTTCAGTCTTTATTAAGATAGGACACACTTGCCATCCTTCATTTTAAGTTAAGTGGTTTTTCAGGTTATATGCATTTGAAGTCATTTATAGACACCTTGAACATTTTTTTTTTCTAAATTTACTGCAGAAAAAATTTTGGTAATTCCTTTCAATGGTTTACTAATATTAACAACAAAAAGCCACTACTGTATTTTGTGTGTGTGTTTGAGCCTGAAAGGAAAGCCAAAACACCCTGCTAAAATAATACTTTTAATTGATTAATGTAAACTAAATCAAATCTAAGATTTATTATTCAAAAGTGGTACTGTGTCTCTCCGGAAAATCCTTGGGTTGACTTTGTGCCGAATGAGCGATTGCTCATGGAGTCCCATTACCTGAATTGTGAAGGGGCATCAGTTACGGCACTACAGCCATATGGCGCGTTTCCCAGAGGGTGACCCAGCTCATGTTGGGGACCCGAGTGGCTGAACCAGGCAGATAGAGGGTTCATTTCCGGTGGGTGGGACTGGACCGCATGTCTGCCTGGGGGCTTGCCAACTGGGATCCCGAGTTGTTTCATCCTGTGGTGGGTGCGGCAACGCACTGTACCAGTGCATGCTCCCCAACTTGACTTCACTTGAAAGCACCAAAAATTTATACATAATTTAAAAATAAAATACTTCAATCATAAAACCAAAATTCAAACTACAAAAATAGCAAAGAGCTGAACATAACAGAAATTAACAGAGCTAAAAGTCAAACCAGAAAAATGGTCAAAAATATGAAAATCTTTCAACAAGGCAAAGCACATTGGAGGTTTGAAAAAATGCAACTGGAGAAGCAACAAATGCCACAGTGAAGAAGCTGTGGTGGCAGGTGACTTTCAATAATCCCTCGGGTAACTGCAGTGCTGGTAACAACACCTGAGGATGTTCATTTAATTAAAAAGTCTACCCCAAAGAACAAGGAAAGCAACAAATGGTAAGGGGTCAAGGATAAATAAAAAAAAAATATATAAAAGTTGCAGAAGGAAAGCTCAAACAAGGTAGTTGGGGGGAAAATAACACAACCAACAGAAAATTTAAGATTGGAAAGGCCAGACTTAAGTTTGATCTAAACATTTTTACCTCTTGACAAATGATTCCAAATATACAGGAAGGTGTTCTATGCATCTACTTAAAACACACACAAATACTTATATATGCACAAATCTGAGAGAGAATCGATGTACTTACGCTTTGTATTGTGATTTGCAGCACATTAAAATGAAGAAAGCGATGATCAACAGTATCACGAGGGAACACAAGCATACGAGCAAGTAGATGACTCTCACAGTTAGGAAAACTTTGAATATAAAGAGAGAATCAAGTAAAGGTTTATGTGGAAAAATATTAAGAAAAAAACTCCATGATATATAAATGTTTACATTGTTAATGCCTTTACGAAAGGCAGCCTACAATATCAGTATTCATTATTTTTATATCTGGATCATTTACAGTACATCGAAGTACAGATTACGGAGGAATATTTTAGATAAAACTAAATACCAAAAATAAATACATGCACTGTAAAATACCATATATAAATAAAATCCCAATGACTTAAGCATAAAGAATTAAATGTGCCATAAAAAGTGCTTTTTGTAGTTTATTCACTTATGTACTTATTTAGCAATTTTCTTCATGTTTCTACTTCTGCAACACCGTGTGAAACATGAAATATTCCTTGAAATGAAAACTGTCATTTTTCACCTGTCAAAGTTGAGATGATGGGCTCCAGTGAGACCAATTTTTTTTGTTTTTTGATTCATTGGCAAATTGTCAAATTTGCACCTGCCCCGGAGCCCCAAGATTCCCAAGGCAAGCAAAGCACATGCAGAGAGCTGTGATTGTGCGAGTGTAGAAGAGTTGGCTAGAATAATTCAAGACATCCTGAATCCATCAGAGTCTCAGGGGTGTTCATCTGTGTGGCGTCTGCCTATAAGTGTAGCACTTCCCATAGGAATGAAAAAAAAATCCAAAAATAGATCTCCTTAATATCTTTTTTGGGTTGTCCTAGACAACAATGAGATCAGAAAGAAATAAGATGGAGACATGTTCTTTCGTCTCTTGCTTCTCAGTTAAAAAATACCCTAGTCTTCTCACAAGTGCCTCCTCTTGTGTTTCAGCAGAGATCGAACAATGTGCTCTGATCTTCCAAGTCATGTCTTCACATTTTTTTTATTTTGCAATCAAAGTATTTGCATTGTGTGCTCAGTAATATATGGTGAAATGTATGGACAGATTGTTTGTGGTAATTTAAATACTTTACTATGATTACCAAACTGTAGTCAGCGCTTCTAAATAATTCTTTTAGTTATTCTAATTTATATTTCTGGGCCCCAGTTAGATCATATCACATTCTGGAAGAAAAGGTAGGCAGCATAGCATAGTGTTTAAGAATTTGGACATCAAATCCTGCGATTGTGAGTTCAAATCCCACTACTGACACCATATGACCATGAGAAAGTCACTTCACCTGCCTGTGCTCCAGCTGGAAAAACAACAGAAATGTAATAGAGGGAAGTGAAGTTAGATAAAGGCTTGAGTCTAATAATAAGTAAAAAATATGAAGTGTTGAAAGAGATTTAAACAAGACTAGAATGAGATCTGACAAAATATAACATGCTTTTAAAGCCACATTCTCAATTATGATTCCTTTTACCTCCGTTGTATCTCATGTCCCCTTCATTCTAAAGCTTTTTCTTCTAAGAAATTTTAGGAGGAACATCTGTGACAAAGTTGATTCTTAAATGAACCATAAATGAGAATCTCAAGTCTCATGAGCCATCAGAGATCAATTTGCGCTGTAAAATATTCCTAAGCATTGATGGCTGAAGAATTACACACACTCTGCCAATGATTCACCAATCAAAATCATGTACTCACTAGAGCCCGCCCTCTCCATTTTGACAGGTTTTCATTTTAAGGCGTATTTCATGAAATAAAGGCATAATTTACTAATATATTTCATGAACCATTTAGTTTATGGTCACATATGATAACATTTGTACATATTGACATGTTTACCTACGTATTTTATTTTCTCCAACAATGTATCCATAATAGTTGGCCACAGTGACACAAGGAGTCAGTGGTGTGTTTTAAAGTCCACATCTTAAATGCTTGCCGGTTATTCACATTAATTGCAGTTTCTTACTACACAATCATCTGTCTTTTTACATGACGTGGACTAAATATCAGAATCTCAAAATGAAACAGAAGTTGAACATCAAAGCAATTAAATCACAATTTCAAATGTGGCTGCCAAGATGAATCCTATTAGGTAGATTGCCAGTTAGCAGTATGTGTTGGCTATAAAAGACGTAGGACAATTAGCATGTGACATGTGAGTTTTTAGAGCCATAGGATGCAACTAGCAGAGTTCAGAAGTGGCCAAATATTTGGCGCCCAGTTTGCAAGTGCATTGGTCACAAAAACTGCAAAGTTGTTTCATGTGCCCAGGAGAACAGCCCAAAAATTATGACAACATATATGCTAAACGTAGAAAGACTGCATTGTTAAAGAAGAGAGGTACTTAAGATTTGAAAACAGATATTTCAGAGGATGGTTACCAGATATACCAAAAATTACCACTGCAGGTCCGCTACCCGGTTTCAACAAAAACTGTACACCATCGGCTTCAAAAAGTAAAAATTATCTGTATACAAGGTTGATGCATAAAGGTGCAAAACCCGATATAAAGGTAACAGAACCTAGGCCCCTGAGCAATGCAAAAAATTAGTATGGTGAGTCACCTTTCAAACTATTTTCTACATCCATGTGTGGTGGCTCTGAGTCTAGTGTTCTGCACCAGCAATCAGAATATGCCAGGTTGAATCCCGTAAACCCCAGAAGTGACTCTACTTGAGCAAAACCCTTAACCTGCAATTGCTTTGTCTTGGGTATGACGTTAATCTGCATCCAGCCCTACAAGCAGGTCCTCCAACATTCAGGGAAACCGTATGGGTTTGGTGGCAGGATTGGCACTCCTGTTTCAGTGTGGTGCTGATGTGTCATCTGTTGCATGGCTACACTTGGGTTCCAATCCAGTTGGTTTGTCATGTGGTGGGTGTGCCAACGGGCTGTATCAGCACATGCACCTAACCTGTCTCTCTCTGTCTCATATGTATTTGAAGAAGGCACATGTAGGCCTTCAACTCGGCAATTCTTGTGAATTGTGGGATCCATAATGATATGGGCAGCCATCTCAGGGGAGTCATTGAGTCTGACAATTGTTCTGCCTGGTTGTATTAAGGAATATGGGGCCATTTTACATGAGCAATGGAGAGGTGGTCTCCTAAAGGCTGACAAATAAAAAACAAGCCAATCTAGTGGCCATCTTGGAACCTGACACCGTGCAGTATGAATTTTGTATCCTTAAAACATCCTATTGAATGAAGCTTTATATGTTTCCTAATGGTACCACTCTTAATAATAGATCTGTAATGACATTTGATGGTTGTTTACTGGGTTGGATGGTCCTTGTAGAACTGTTGCTTGATAAAGCACCATTTCATTCTGGGAAATGTTCTTTGCATATGAAGCTGGTTCTCTGCACTTTGAAAAACCTCAAATGTAGGAAAAAAAAAAACAGGACACTAACAGATTAAGAAAACCTGAACTTAGCCTGTGTTATTGCATGCAGCAAGAGTCCTTCTAAAATCAGGACCCATTGGTTTTTCACAAATCTGTTACCATCTATTCACGGCTAGTTACAGTATGGAGCCTGGTACGGATCTAAATAAATAAGTTTCTTTCTAGAACCTTCATGTGATTGGTCTTTTGGGAACCAAAAATGGTTCCCCTGTGTCATCGCTCTGAAGAACCACTCTGGCACCGTTATTTTTTAGAGTGTAGATAGTATTGTAGAGTCTGAAGTATCAACATAAGGTTGTTATACTCAGTAATCATGCTGCCTTAAATTGGCAATGTTCTGCATGGTAATAAGAATTTCACTCCACTCTGTATATGTGACAGTAATGTAATGTTTCTATAAACCTATTAGGTTATTAATTACTCCAAATCACATCTATACAAATGTCCGACTCCTGGTACATATGTGTGCTTTCAAAGCTCCAGCCCGTGGCTACCTCACTCCTTGTTCATGTGGTCACTATAGGTGGATTCTCTATTCAAATCAGTATTCGTTTATTCCACATGAAACTCAAAAAATACAGTAGCCATTTTATAATTACCTTCACAGAAGAAGGGGACAACATCACTTTTGTTTTTACTGACTTTATTCTCCACATGACAAGAGATGTTACCAAAGAGTTTTCCCCGAAGCAGCAAAATGTTGTTTTTCCTCTTGCTGTTCAAAGTTTTATTGGTCACAGGTGTTTCCTCGTTCAGCAGCCACCTGAGCGAGACCCCTGAGTACTCATTTGAGAGACACTCAAACTTGACTTCTCTTTCCGACAAGCACTGAACTTTTACAGTAGGCCGTGATAAAGAATCTAGAAAGGGCAAGAGAGTTGAATTAATTATTTTTGGTGGCGATTCCCGCTGTTCTCTTATTTAATGTTAATCGACACACACTACACAAAGCACCCAAACTCTACTAGACAGAAAATGACACGACACCGGGAGCAAAAATGACCAACTAATGCCTGCTCTTTTTTTTGTACAGATAACGTTCTTGAACATTACTTAGCTAATTACTTTTTATTGCATTTAACTGTTCACATACGTTATTAACATGGATCTTAATCCTTTTAAAAACTATAGTGCAGTTTTAATGCTAGAGTTCAACTTAAAAGAACTGACCAGTTAGACATAATCAATATGAAAGCTTTAGGAAACCACTGAGCAAGCAGTCAGCTTGTCTACTATCGGCCTCAAATTCAGGCCAAATGAACCAGGTAGGTCTGCTTAAAAACATGCAGGACTTTACGTCCCTCTCTGGCTTCATTATTTTAAACAGTAAGCTGCAAAAAACTAAGTTCAATCTGTTCCAGCAGTGATGATCAATCTTTTTGGGGAAAGCAAATTGACAAAAGCGTAAAGGATGTAAAGGCTTTCCATGACTATTCCAATAACTGTCCCATTAAGCAGCTGCTTTATTACAGCAGCAGTGAATGTTAAATATGGTGGTTAAGGTAAGAAAAAATAAAACTGTAAAATTATCACAAAAATGTGATGAGTCTCAAAAAAAACAAAAAAAACCCAAATGTTGTTCCTTTGGAAGAAAGCAAATGTTGAACCAGACAGCCTATGAACCAAATAAATACAGTAGATAAAAACTTTCAGTTTCCTTGCTTCACTCATTGCCCCTTTACTCAAAATGCATAAAACTTCCTCCGTTCTCTACACTTCCCAAAAAAGTCGCATATGAAATGACACATAATATTTTAAAAACAAAAAAGTAGTCCATTGTCGTAATATTCTTGTCTATCTCCTCTGATTTTAGAAATGAGTCATCCCAGACTTACCAGAAATTGCGACAAATGAAACTTTAAGATGAAAGCTGTAAGAAAATGCTTTACAACCGAAAATCACACAAAGTGTAAAGTGTATTGCCTGTATGATGTACCCCATAAACAATATCTGTCTGTCTGTCATAATATTAATAAACACCGCCACCTCAGACAGTGTGGAAAAATGTAATAAACATAAATGAGTGATTTGTAAGTTCTCTTAACCCTGTACTATATTTAAACACTACATCAACACATGATTTGAAGTTTTACCTTGTGAATTTCATTGTTCATTTTGAAAACACACACTCGTGTCAAGTCTCCAAAACGTTGGGACAGTTGAGTGTTCACATCACCGTTTCACTTAATAAGCATTTGGACGCTGAAGCCACCAGTTGCTTACGTTTAGCAAGTTTTAGCTTTTCCCCCCTTCATCTTTATGTCTTCAGCAGTTGTACGGTGCATTCGTTACTTCAAAATGCGCGACACATTCTGAGTCGGAGACTTGTCGGGAGTGCAGGCAGGCAGACCAGTTTGGCCGATATGCACTCGAAAAGCAGCCAGAATGTCATTGACTTTGTTTCTGGTAGGACTTTTCTCTTGGGGAAAACACAATGGCTGTTTTTATTTTATTATGTATTTTTTATTTATTTATTTATTTATTTATTTTATTTTATCCAAAGCATTTGAAATGTTGACTTGTCAGACCACAGAACATTCTATGCTACTTTCAATCTCGGGCGAGACCAAGCCTAGAGAAGTCCACGATGTGTGACTTCACTTTTGCATAGTAATGTTTTAACTTGCGCCTGTGGATACAGCAGCAAATGGTGTTTGAAAGACAAAGGTTTGCTAAAGGATTCGAGAGCCAATGTCATGATGTCCATTTATAGGAGCATGACAGTTTTTAAGACAATGACATCTTTGGGATTAGAGGTCATGCGCATTCAGAAGTGCCCATTACACACAAACCTGATATTTTGACAGGTGCCATTAAATATTTGAATTGCTGTATATTACACATTTTAGAGGATGGAATGCCCAAATCCTCTTTATTTGTCTTTGGAAAACATTGTTCTCAAAGTTCTGGATTATTTGATAATGCATCTGTTGGCAAAGTGGCGATTCCCGCTGTTGTTCTCAAAGGACTGGGCTTTTTTGAAGGCTCCTGATATCCTGTAACATGGTTGCCTCACTCATTTCACATGACCTTGTTGTTTCAACTTGCCACATCAACAATAGTCGATTAAACTACCAAGTCTTAACTCTTTTGGGATGTGTTGCAGGCATCATCATTTTCAGAATAAATGTATATGTTAAAAAAAATGTAGCTGATAAGGTAAACATGAAATACTTTGTCTTGTATTCAGATACAAATAGTATAAATCAAAGTAAATTTACAAATCAGTCCTTTTTGTTTTTATTAGCATTTTCTATACTGAATAACTTTTTGGAACTGGGGTTGTACTACTACTACTACTACTACTACTACATCATTATTAATTTACAATTAAACAATATTTAATAATGAACACAGCATCACAGTTCATTCATCCATCCATTTTCCAACCCGCTGAATCCGAACACAGGGGATCTGCTGGAGCCAATCCCAGCCAACACAGGGCGCAAGGCAGGAACCAATCCCGGGCAGGGCGCCAACCCACCACATTATACACACACACACACACTAGGGACAATTTAGAATCGCCAATGCACCTAACCTGCATGTCTTTGGACTGTGGGAGGAAACCGGAGCACCTGGATGAAACCCACGCAGACATGGGGAGAACATGCAAACTCCACACAGGGAGGACCCGGGAAGTGAACTCGGGTCTCCTAACTGCGAGGCAGCTGCGCTACCCACTGCGCCACTTCATCAGTTTATGCAAGAATTATTTGAGCTGTTTATCAATCCATAATTTTTTTTTTTTTTTAAAGTATATAAAGCAGATTAATAATTCTGCATTGTTGTGCAAACTTTTGAAAAGCTTTGAGGTAAGTTGTCATAAACAAACTAGTATGGATATTAGAGAAGCTTAGATAGAGAGCGTATATTCACATAATTGAATACTCACCCCAACCAGAAATTTGTTAAAAAAAAAAAAAAAAAAAAACCCACAGAAAAATTAATTTGTAACAGTACCTCTTTTCCTTAACTTTTTTTTGAATGATTGACTCTGTCATGATTACCATACTGTACATTGGTTTTAATTATTAGTTTACCTTCTACAGATATACTGACGATCCTTTTTTCTTTAACTCCATGTTTATAGAAAAACTCAACGCTGTATTCTCCCGAGTCATCCTTCTTGAGTTTGTGTATTTCCACAGAGCCATTCTGATGAACGGATATTCTGTTTTTGTAGGGCCAGTAGTAATTATAGGATTGACCACTGAGCTGTGCAATATGAGAATCTCGCTTCTTCCAATGAATATCATAAACTTTTTCAGAAGGACTTGCTTTGATGAACAAATGTGCTTTTGTACCTGTGGTCATGGCTATTGGAGAGTCTTCAATTGTGTCTGGAATAACAGTGATAACATAAATGCTTAGAAATGCTCTGCATGGGGAGAAAAAAGTAGAGGTAATCATCATTAAAACATTTTTTCTTTTTAATTTTCTAAATCATTAATTAATTGATTGCTTATAAACTGAATAATCATTGATTTTTCCCATTTTCCCCCTTGAGGTTGCTGGATATCATGGCTGGCCTGTACACTGGTACAGTGAGTGCTGTGCAGAGTGGAGGCAAACCTCTGTGTATTTCCCAGTTGATTCCGGGGTTTGTCAGGGGTGTGTTTTTTTTTGCTCCTACTCTGTTCAAATCTTGTATAGACTGGGTGTTGGGCAAGGTCATGGGGTCCAGTGGCTGTGGGGCATCTGTTGGTGAAGAAAGATTCATGGATCTTGATTTTGCTGATGATGCTGTGATCTTCGCGGAGTCAATGGAGGCTCTGATCGGGGCTCTCAAGAGACAGAGCGAGGAGTCTGAGTGTCTGGGCTTGTGAGCATACTGATAAAAACCAACAGCCCGGTCTTTAACAACCTCTTGGGCACAGCCATCAGCAGTGTGTCTGTTTGCAGAGAGAGTGTCAACCTCATCGAGAGGTTTACTTAACTTGGCAGTGACATTCATGTCTCTGGTGACTCTTCCTGTGAAAGTCAGTAGATGGATTGGGAGAGCATGGGGGTGTCATAAGGTCGCTGGAAACGGGTGTGTGGCGCTCCTGATGTCTTTGCAAAAGGATGAAGGTCCAAGTCTTTAGAGTCCTGGTGCTCCCTGTCTTGCTATATGGTTGCGAGACATGGATGCTATCCAGTGACCTGAGATGAAGACTGGACTCCTTTGGTACTGTGTCTCTCCAGAAAATCCTTGGGTACCATTGGTTTGACTTTGTGTCAAATGAGCGGTTGCTCATGGAGTCCCAAATGAGGCACATTACCTGCATTGTGAGGGAGCGTTAGTTACGGCACTATGGCCATGTGGCGCATTTCCCAGAGGGTGATCCGGCTCATAAGATCCTCATTGTTGAGGACCCGAGTGGCTGGACCAGGCCAAGGGGTTGCCCACGTAACACCTGGCTGCGGCAGATAGAGGGTCATTTCCGGAGGGTGGGACTGGACCACATGTCTGCCTGGGGGGTTGCAAACCAGAATCCTGAGTTGTTTCATTGTGTGGTGGGTGCAGCAACGCACTGTACCAGTGCATGCTCCCCAAACTGACTTGACTTTATTTTAGCTTTTTGCTACAGTGAAGATACATGAATAGAGACTGAGGAATAGCACCCTCTGCTGTTTAACTGGGAACTCTGCATGGGCATCAGCTTATGAAAACATGCAAGAAGGCAACTAGGAGAGCAAAACAGAAAGAAGAATTAAGTGTTAACTTACAGTACATATAAATTTAGACAGCAGGCTTATTCATTTATTAAAGGAATGGATTGAAATATTGCATTGTTTCAATATGTGAAGTGGTGTTGCTAAATTGGCCCGTGTGTGTGTGTGTGTGTGTGTGTGTGTTGACCTTAAATGGACTGACACAATGTCCTGATTTTGTTCCTGCACTGTGCCCAGTGATTGCTGGGATAGGTTCCAGTTTCCCCACAACACCACCCAGGAGAAACAAATTATGAAAATGAATGAATTATTATTATTATTATTTATTAATTAGTTGCAATTTTCCCTGAGCGAACTGGACACCCAAGATGTTAGTGAGATGAGTCAGGGTGTTGCAATTGGTGTTGCCCGGTTGGTGCTGTGGTGGAGCAGAGTTTGGGCTTTGCTGACAACAATAATAATAATAATAATAAAATTATTATTGGCTGTGGTAAACTGTGACTAGAAGAAAGTCACTGTTCCACTTGCATATTGTAAAAGGTGACTAAAGGAAGATGACATCAAAAAAGATATCTGGCTATACAATTTTAACTCCATTACCCAATTTGAGAGGGGAACAACATGTGTCAATCAATAAAACATGCATAGGGATTATTTTTTTATTATTATTATTAAATTAGCTGTGAAAGCCTGTGCTGTAAAAAGCCCGGGCCCCTAGAAACCATGGATTCTGGCACTTCAATCAATCAATTGCATCGGTTGTGTATTAGCAGCTCCTCATCAGTTTTGTTTTGCTGAATGCTCGTCTCCATTGTCTATCAGCTGCTAAGCGTGTTTTTCTCTCCTCAGAGGTTTCGTTTTACCGATGTGCTTGTCTTGCTTGTGTATTGGCAGCAGCGGTTTCACTTTATTGCTTTCTTTGAGCCTCATGCTGTAGCCTTGCACTTCCAAGACAGACACGCGTAGACGTTTTTGTATAAGATATAATACACTGGAGTTAAAGTAATGCTCATTATTTTTTATAAACAATTAAGAACAAAGCTGACAAGCTGGTTGTCTGACTGTGTAAAAGTTCTGAATGATGGCCCTTTGAAGCCTTCGATACCAAATGTCTTCTTCAGATCCTTCAATTTAAATGATTTTGTTCAATATTGGAGAGCTTTTTGGTGCCACCCTGTTAACAAACCTATTTAATCCGAAGTCTAAGAAGCAATGCAGGAAATAACAGCAGACGGAGCCTCAGTCCATTTACATCGGACAAGTTTTGAGTCTACAGTTAATCCGACAAGCATGGCCTTGGCCAACAAGCCCACACACACCTATGTAGAGTAAACAGACTCGTCACAGACAGAGTGACTGCATCTGAGAAGTTCTGAGACTGGGACAGAGTATGTTGCAAATATAGCCTAATTATAGCAACCATTGATGACTGTCTAATTTTTGCTGAGTATCTCATATCCGTTTAATGTGTATCTAGTGCTACTTTCAAGTTACAGCATTCAAAAGAGTCCGCTATGTTGTGTGCGTTAAGAAAATGTTCCATTCTACCAGCATACTTAGTTTTAATGTATACCTCACCCCATGTAAATTTAATGCTGTGAATTTGTTATTTATCCCATCTGTCATTTGCTTCCTTTTAAATGTCTCTAGTACTTTAAGCAAATATTTTAGGATTGTCCTCCAGTCTTTGCTTTCTGAACTTATGTTTCTAGTCGTCCTCTCGGTAAATATTCCCCTTTAGTCTCATATTTCTTCTCCTTGATCTCTCTTCCTTCAGCTTGACTTTTATCCAGCAGAGGTTATTCTGTCTGGGCACCATCTCTGTAGATCTTTCATTGGAAATCTCCTGATTTGCTCTCTGAAAGCTTCCAGAAATCCTCATTTATTTATTTTTTTACTTCAAAGTAAATGCAAGTTTGGTGACGGAGTCAAAAATCACCAATTTTGGAATGGCGTCTGTACGAGTGTGTGTGTGCATGTGTGTCTGTACACATATGGATAAAGATGATCCGCTGTGGCAACCCCTAATGGAAGCAGCCAAAAGATTACAATTTTCAATGGATGACTCCATACTAGCAGAAAACAAATTTAGAACAAGCGCTTTCAGACATATTTGCCCTGAACCCAGCGACCTTTGTACAATGATATCTTCTGGCACTATCTTGCATGATGTTTGCCTTGTCACAGGCCCCATGCCTATTGTTTTCATCCAGTTTGGTTGTGTACTTGTCTCCATATTCTTCGAAAACGGTTTGACAAACTGTATTTCCATTGATAACTGCCGTAGACGTTGTCCAGTTTTAACTTGGTGGTTTTGTAGTCTGATCTGTTTAGTGATGGAACCTGAACTATTCATTTGCAACATTTTTGCATGAGGATTTTTTGAGATATGAAATTTATTTAAATATATATTGGAACGGGCAGCCAGGATTCTTACCTGGCCAGGGGAAGGAGCTTGCATGGGCATTACCTCTCCCGGGACAACAGTGGGCAGTCCTGCTGGCTTGCTACAGTGCCATACAGCAGGGAAGCTCATCCCTGCTGGGGCCCGTGGCCACCACCAGGGGGCATATGGAGAATGGCTGAGCCCTCTTCTGCAGGGCTGCTGTCACACCCAGAAGTACAGCCGGAAGGAGATCATGGAAAAGCTGGAGCACTTCTGGGTGCCCTATAAAAAGGGGCCAGTCCCCATCATTCTGAAGCCAGGAGGAGGAGGACAAAACCTGAGGAGGAGTGGAGGCGGATGGACTGGCGGTGAGGAAGGGACTGAATTGTGTGTTGTGTTGATGATTTGTGCACAGTGTGCTTTATTGTAAACTAGCTGAAATACCCAGCGTTGCACGGGAGCAAAATAAAGTGTTTTTTATTTATTTATTTATTTTTTGTTTTTTTTAAATTAAGAAAAATATAATTAAAAAAACCCCCACAACTTTAAAAATAAAAAATAAATTAACAAACAATGAAGACTCACTAATGTGCTTGTTTTGTGGTCTTGTATGTATGTTATCATCCAGTTGATGCTCGGAACCGGACAACTCTATTTAATTTCAAAAGCAACAAGAGCGTGGTGCTGCTCAAACACAAAGAATACTGGCATTCACCTCCAGTTCGCCCTTTGGTGGTCGTTCAGAGTGTCAACTGGATGATAATATGCATATAAGACCTCACGATCACCCCCAACCCTATCCAGAAGGGGGTGGGTCAGGGTTGATTTCACCCTACATGTATTTTTAGTCGACCAATGAGAAACAGTGTACCAAGTTTCATGAAAATCGCTCCATCCGTTTCGGAAGTGATGCTGGAACGTACATACAGTACATACATATAGATAAACCGGGTGTTGTGTTGAACCTGTGTCCTGCCTGTCTGTGTCTGGGTTGGCTTCACAATATGTATCCACTCAAAGAAGATGGCTGAGAGTTTGTTTGCCCTACCAGAGGACATGCTGGATGATGAACATAATGATGTGTTTATGGCTATTGAATACACAAAAACACACATGCGCAATAGATCTGTACAGGTGGGCATGGCTAGAGGTATTAAGACACCCCCTGTACCAATCTGTCTGTCTACAGAGCTTTTTTAACTTATTTTTGACTTGATGTGTCATGTTTTCAATTAATAATGTTTTAAATTAGTGTAATACATTTTATTTATTTGTAGGCGCCTTCTAAACACTCAAGGACACTGAACAATAGACAAAACTAAAATACAAAAATTAAAATCAGACAGAGCAGTTGTAATCAAAGAGAAAAAGCAGTCTTAAACAAATGAGTTTTAAGTTTAGATTTGAAAAGTGAAAATGATTCAATATTTCTAAGCTCAGATGGTAGTGAGTTCCAGAGCTGGGGAGCAGAGCAACTGAATGGTGGTAAGATGGATGAAGGGGATAGTCAAGTGGATGGAGGAAGAGGATCTAAGGGTACAGGAGGGAATGGCAACATGGAGGAGGTCCAACAGATATGGAGGGGCAAGGTTGTGGAGAGCCTTTAAAGTTAACAGAAGAATTTTTAATTTAATGTGGAACTTAACTGGAAGCCAGTGAAGCTTCTGTAAAACGGGAGTGATATGGTGGATAAAGGGGGTTCTGGTAATGATGTGGGCAGCTGAATTCTGGACCAGTTGAAGCTTATAAAGAGATTTGTGAGAAAGACCAAAGAAAAGGGAATTGCAATAATCAAGACGAGAAGTGACAAGGCTATGAACAAGGATAGCAGTGGTGTGAGGAGTGAGGGGCGAATACGATTAATGTTACGCAAGTGGAAATATGCAGACCAGGGAGATGTTACTGATGTGGGACTGAAAGGATAAAGTACTGTCAAGGATGACACCTGTGGGGAAAGGGAGACAGAGGAATTATCAATAACAAATGAAAAATGATCAGTTTTGGATAATGTTGATTTTGTACCAAAATTAGGAGAACCTCAGTTTTGTCACTATTTAATTTAAGAAAATTTGAAGAAAACCAGGATTTGATTTCTGCTATGCAATCAATTAGCGAGGAGGGTGGAAAGGAAACAGTGGGTTTAAGACAGTTTAATTTGGCGTATAAGAAATGTAATGATTTACTTCATGAGACAAACATGTGTAATAAAATAGAATAGTTGTGTGAAATATTTGAAATATTAAAATGTGTGTTTTTATTTAAATATTCACAGCTGTAATCAAAATCCTTCAATTTTTACCCTATGACATGGACCCATAGACTGCTAGATCACTAGTAAAGGATCAAAACTCAAAAATAACATCATATTCGTAATCACTGGCCTTGAAATGGCCTAAAACGAGACCCCACATGCTTATGTTTGAAATTTGTCCGTTTTAACCTTCTGAAAGTGTCTCTTAAAGGGCTGAGACCACCGGTAAAGAAGCAGATGTCAAAACACATGCAGTATGCAGTGGAAAATATTCTCATATTCATGATCAGCAACCTCGAAATAGCATAAAGCGACACACCACATACATCACTTATTATTTTTCAGTATATTAAAATGTCCTTCTCTTTAAACATCTGTGATAGACTAATGCTCTATCCTGTTTTTTTTTTTCCTGCCTTTTATTTGATGCTGCTGTTATGTGCTCCAGCCTCCTGCAAGCATGAATGAAACAGTTTTTTAGCATGCTGTGCTCTCCAGTGGATTGCTCTACTCTGTTAGTTATATCACTTTTCTAAAAGCAATGACCTTATGTAGAAAAGGATAAAAGATACCTTACACTACAGGCACTAAATGCGTTCTCCATTACGGTAAAAACAACCTCAGGGCTGCATTATCTGCACATAATGATTCAATATCTGTCTGACACTCTCCTTTCTTGGAAAAGCGCCACAGTGATCTGCTATTTATCATACAGTATTTGGATACAGCTAACAATTTTGAATCTCCATTTGATATTTCCTTGAAAAGTTGATATTTAGGAAATTTGAATCACAGTTAGCTACAGAACTTCCACATCCAACAGCTGACAAGAGCACAAGAATCTTTTTATCACATGATATTGTAAAAGCATATTTCATGTACACATAGTCCATCTAACTGTACTCTATCCTCACTGTTATAACATAACTTACTGTTACAAAAATATGTAATAAACAAAATAGTGATAACAAACTGTTTGATGAAGTGACTAAAATTTTAAAAATGCTCCAGCTTTCCAATAAGCTGACCAAACACACCAGAATGTTACAGCAGGCGTATATTTTCTTACTTATTTTATTAATAACCAGTTCTCTTCAGTCCTCCAAAGGCGTGTATATATTGTTAGTCCTAAATTGGAACAGGTATAATTAGATGTTTGCATGCATGCCCTTTGACTAACTTCCGCCCTGTGCGCTATGCTATCAACCAGCTCCCCACAACTATCATGTGGACAAGCCAGGTCAGGTCAGGTTGGGGAACATGGACTCGTGTCTGCAGGTAATGTGCCTCATATGGGACTCCATGAGCAACCATTCATTCAACACAAAGTCAAACCAGCGGTACTGAAGGATTCTCTGAAGACAGTGCCAAAGGAGTCCAGTCTTCGTCTCAGGTCACTGGATAGTGTCCAACAACCATATAGCAAAACAGGAAGCACCAGGACTGTAAAGACTGGGACCTTCGTCCTTTTGCAAAGATATCCAGTGACCTCATGACCCCCCATATTATCCCAATCCGTCTATTGACTTCACAGGGAGAGTCATTAGAGACGTGAATGTCACTGCGGAGGTGCTGTAAGTAAACCTCTCAATGAGGTTGACATTCTCTCCGCAGATGGACACGCTGCTGATGGCTGTGCCTAAGAGCTCATTAAAGGCCCGGCTCTTGGTTTTTATCAGGGCAGTCGCAAGCCCAGACACTCGGACTCCTCGCTCAGTCTCTCGAGAGCCCCGATCAGATACGGATTGAATCCGCAAAGATCACAGTATTACCAGTAAAGTCAAGATCACTGAATCTTTCTTCACGAACAGATACCCCACGGCCTATGATGGACCCCACAACCTTGCCCAACACCTAATCCATGCAAGCACTGAAGAGAGTAGGGGCAAAAGCAGACCCCTGATGAACCCCAGAATCAACTGGGAAAAATGCAGAAGTTCTGCCTCCACTCTGCACAGCACTCACAGTACCAGTGTATAGGCTGGCCATGATACCCAGTAACTTTGAGGGGATCCTGTGAAGTTTCAGGATGTCCCACATGGCAGCTCGATCAACTGAGTCAAACACTTTACGAAAATGGGCAAAGGTTGCTAAGAAACTCTGCCGATATTCGTGTTTGCACTCCATGAGAACCCACAGTGTCAGGATGCAGTCGATGGTAGACCTCTTAGACATAAAACCAGACTGCTCCAGTTGCTGGTAGGTGAGCATGTGAGTAAGAAAACTGATGGATAATTATTCTTTAATAATAATAATAATAATGTTGTTCTTCTTCTTTTGGCTGCTCCTGTTAGGGGGTGCCACAGCGGATCATCTTCTTCCATATCTTCTTGTCCTCTGCATTTTGTTCTTTAACACCCATCACCTGCATGTCTTCTCTCACCACATCCATAAACCTTCTCTTAGGCCTTCCTGTTCTCCTCTTCCCTGACAGCTCTATCCTTAGAATCCTTCTCTGAATATACCCAGCATCTCTCCTCTGCACATGTCCAAACCAACTCAATCTTGCCTCTCCGACTTTGTTTCCCAACCACCCAACTTGAGCTGACCCTCTAATGTCCTCATTTCTAATCATATCCATCCTTTTCACACCCAATACAAATCTTAGCATCTTTAACTCTGCTACCTCCAGCTTTGTCTCCTGCTTTCTGGTCAGTGCCACCGTCTCCAACCCATATAACATAGCTGGTCTCACTACCATCCTGTAGACCTTTCCTTTTACTCTCGCTGATATCCGTCTGTCACAAATAGATAGATAGACAGATACTTTATTGAAGAAGGGGCCTGAGTTGCTTCGAAAGCTTGCATATTGTAATCTTTTTAGTTAGCCAATAAAAGGTGTCATTTTGCTTGGCTTTTCTCTTAATCCCAAGGAGAAATTCACATACTACAGCAGCACCTTACTGATACAAAAGACAATATTAAATTAAAGATTGATAATAATGCAGGTAAAAACAGACTAACTTTATATAATGTTAACGTTTACCCCCCCGGGTGGAATTGAAGAGTCGCATAGTTTGGGGGAGGAACGATCTCCTCAATCTGTCAGTGGAGCAGGACAGTGACAGCAGTCTGTCTCTGAAGCTGCTCTTCTGTCTAGAGATGACACTGTTTAGTGGATGCAGTGGATTTTCCATAATTGATAGGAGCCTGTTCAGCGCCCGTCGCTCTGCCACAGATGTCAAACTGTCTAGCTCCATGCCAACAATAGAGCCTGGCTTCCTCACCAATTTGTCCAGGAGTGAGGCGTCTTTCTTCTTAATGCTGCCTCCCCAGCACACCACCGCATAGAAGAGGGCGCTCGCCACAACCGTCTGATAGAACATCTGCAGCATCTTATTGCAGATGTTGAAGGACGCCAGCCTTCTAAGGAAGTATAACCGGCTCTGTCCTTTCTTACACAGAGCATCAGTATTGGCAGTCCAGTCTAATTTATCATCCAAATCACTCCTGACACTCTTCTCCACCCATTCCACCCTACCTGAACTCTTTTTCACCTCTCTTCCACAATCCCCATTACTCTGTGCTGTTGATCCCAAGTATTTTAAACTTGTCCACTTTCGCCAACTCTACTTCCTTCATCCTCACCATTCCACTGATCTCCCTCTCATTCTCACACACATGTATTCTGTCTTGTTCCTACTGACCTTCATTCCTCTCCTCTCTAGAGCATATCTCCATCTCTCCTAAAGACAATAAAGAAATAACTTTCATTTTCTAACTGGCCTCCTGAGTTTGCGTGCGTCAGATGGATTGGTATCCCATTTAGGAAAGGCTTTTGCGTTCAACATGCCAGACATCCCTTGGAAATTCCAAACTGAATTAACCAGCTCTAACAATATTATGTTATTTTATGTTTTCTCATCCATACATCCATCCATTTTTTAAACCTACTTGTTAAACAGTAGGGTCTTTAGGAAGCTAGATAATTTTACCTTAAACATAGCAACCATCCACATCAAAACATTAAGAAAACTTACTGCTGATGAATAAACAAACAGCTCCAACCTCCTCGATCATCCCGTTTTCGTACAAGTGGATAATGTAGATTCCACCGTCGTCCTTTTGCAGTCTGGTAAGCTTTAATGTGCCGTTTCCATCCACCTCGCATCGGTTTTGGAATTGCTTGAAGCATGTGGCTGACTCCAGTTTATACTCTGCTACAGTGCTGTTGTCCTTCTTCCACACAAAATGGGAGCCGTTGAACATTCTCCAGGGCAGGGGGTTGAGCTCAGCTGAGTCACCTTCCTGTCCTTCTTCCTCTTCAAAATAATCGGTTTCTGTGTATTAACAAATAAAGTTACTGTTGCTATTGTTGTTAAAGATATTTTTTAATTTTATAATTACATCTAGTTGCCACCCTGACATTGCAAAACTGGTCCTAGTGAAGGTACGTGTGTGTGTGTGTGTGTTCACCTTGTGATGGACTGGCGTCCTGTTCAGGTTTTGTTCCTACACTGCTGATATACGACTCTGCCTTGGATAATGAGGGATGGCTCATAATCCAGGAACATTCCTGCAGGCTACTGACTTGTACCTGAATCTGTGTACTGTAATCCATAACCCTGGCCAGGATAAGTGGACCTGAAACTGAATGGACTGGCGTTTAGGTGTCAGCTCAGTGTTTTCAAAGTAGTGGAGCAGATCCACTCTAATTAAAGCTGTGCTGTTCCTAGATTATTTGTAACTGTATCTTACTAGCCCCTTCTATATTAGGAATGTAAATCTTTGTGATGCCTAGTTCAGTGGCGCCCATTTTATTGCCATCTAGTGCAAACTTTCAGTAGAAGGATGGATGTGCAGCTACCATTCACTCTAAAAAAAACATACGGGTTCTAAAATGGCCTTTTACTGTGTTGTGATGTTCCTCGTAGATCAACTACATTACGTACTTGACAAACAACCGTTTCATTCTGTGAAGGGTTCTTTTCATATGAAATTGTTTCTATGGGATTTGAAAAAGTTCCTAATATGAAGACAAAACAGAATTTTTGAATGCATAGTAGGCTACTAACAGATCAAGAAAACCTGAACTTGTCCTGAGTTATTGTATAGAATAAGACTCTTTTCAATTTCAGGAATCCAATGATATTTCTCAAATCTGTTACCATCTATCCATGGCTATTTATCAGACCTGTTGTGGATCCAAATAAAGTAGTGTTCTTTCTGGAACCTTCTTGTGGATGGTTGTTTTGGGGAACTAAAACTGTTTCTTCCAGTGCATCGCTTTGAAGAACCACATTGACATCTTTATTTGTAAGGGTTCTATTTCTACCCATTTTTTAAAAAAAATAGAAATCAACTTACCAAAAACGATTAGCTCAAAATATTCAGTATCTAAAATTTTGTTGCCGTCTGATTGCTCCACTGTGTAACTACCAGTATCATTTTGTTCAACGTCATCCAGCCTCAGAGTTCCATCTTCGAAAACACTATATCTCGTGTCCGAATTTTTAGAAATGTCAGGAACAGAAAGATGTTTTACTGTTATGACACCTGTGTCACTCTTTTTCCAAATGATGCTCTGAGTATTATTTTGAATTTTATTCTTTAAATACAGAAACAGTGATTTCTTTGAAATCCCATAAACTGTTGGAGCTATAAAATAAGAAATATGAAACAGCAATAAATAGATGAATAAATAAATGAAATAAATCAATAATTATTGTTATGAATTAATAAATAAAAAGAAAAGAACAAAGAAGAAGATTCACACATTATACTTGGACTGCTACAGTCATCAGTTGATATCCTGCATGCTAAACATACTGATGTTCTCTATATTTAGTATCCTAAAATAAAATAAAATAAAATTCAAATTAAACACTGTAAATATATCTGGGACTTTCTTTCTTTCTTTCTATATAGAGCAGTGGTGTGTAATGGTTAATGTTTAATAAAAAGTATATTCAAAACTCAAACTCTTTCTTTCTTCAATAAGGTCTCAAAAGAATTGATTATCGAGATCATGTATGTCCATTATAAATTTGACACAAAATAAGAATCGGCCTAAACATCAAAAATAAATTCTTTCTTTCTTTCTTTCTTTCTTTCTTTCTTTCTTTCTTTCTTTCTTTCTTTCTTTCTTTCTACAATGAAACTTTGAAAGTATTGATAAGGGAAAGACGTGATCTTGATAATCAATTTTATAATAAAACAAGACTCAAGTTAAACATTGAAAATAAATCAATCTTTCTTTCTTTAAAATGCTTTAAAGGTATTGATAGGGGACATATGAAATTCTGATAAATTCTGATTTTTCACACAAAACAAGACTCAAGTTAAACACTAAAAAAAATCTTGGAATACCTTTCTTTCTGTAATTCTTTAATAAAGTTTTAAAATAAGTCGGTATGATGATCAGGCACTTCCCTTATCAGTTTGACACATAATAAGATTCATGTTATACATCGGAAACAAATCATAGATATTCTTTCTTTCTTTCTTTGATAACGTCTTAAACGAATTGATCATCAAGATCATGTATCTGCGTTATTGGTCAGACGCATGTTAATGATAATAATAATTTTTTTAATTTATATAGTGCTATTCTCACTACTCAAAGCGCTCAGCAATTGCAGGTTAAGGGCCATGTTCAAGGGCCTAACAGAGCAGAGTCTCTTTTGGCATTTACGGGATTCGAATCGGCAACCTTCCGATTGCGAGTGCAGATCCCTAGCCTCAGAGCCACCACTCGGAAGTCTTTCTTTCTTTCTTTTTCTTTCTCTTTCTTTCTTTCTCTTTCTTTCTCTTTTTCTCTTTCTTTCTTTCTTTCTCTTTCTTTCTTTCTCTTTCTTTCTCTTTTTCTCTTTCTTTCTTTCTTTCTTTCTTTCTTTCTTTCTTTCTTTCTTTCTTTCTTTAACGATCATCAAGATCACGTGTCTGCGTTATCAATCGGACGCATGTTAAGCATCGGAAGCAAATCCTGGTCTTTCTTTCCTGAGTATGAAAACTGAACTTTGCGAGCCGTATTTTCTTAAGTTTAGAACAGTGCGACCTCATGAAAGAGAAGACGGCGGCTTACAAATTTACTTTCTGATAAGTAGCCTATAAGACAAATCTCATTTACACGTGCAAAGTGCAGACGAAGTCGTCAAAAAGCACCGACGAGTGTATTCAGGCATCGCTTACCTGCTAGATAGACGCCATAGACCGCTTTGCTGAGGCTCTTGCCATCCTTGCTGTAAATCTCCACAGTGTAATTTCCAGAGTCGGTGTTTCGAGTTTTACGCAACAGCAAGGTACCATTTGGAAATATATGTACTGACATACTATTGGAATGGAGTGTGCCGTTTTTTAATTTTGCCAGAGGTGCCTTGTCCTTTTTCCATGTGATTTCGTGAATTTGTTTCTCTTGCACTTCTTTTTCCAAGTGTAAAATAAGCGAGTTTCCCATTTCTGAATGCACTGTAGAAAAAGTGGTAGCTTTTGCTGTAAATAAATAGCAAAATAACAAACAAACACATAAATAAAAAGATTTGTGCATACTTGTACACGTTCAGATTCAAGTCATTAATTAATAGATCATAATAAGAAAACTGACAAATGACAAGCAAGTATAAAGACGCTGAAATGCCTGTGCTAACTTTCAAGGCTAAACAACCTTACGTATGCATGTCTTTTACTTCTTTTAAAAAAAAAAAAAAAAAAATCTCATAATCTGAACATCTCAGTGTGCTGTTGATATTTTATTGTATTCAAAACTTGGTTCATAAAGGTAAAATTTAAAGAAGAGAACGAAAGTATTGCAGCTTGCAGATTGTAAGGTAAGTAAAATGCGACATTCAGTGACTGCGTTGATCTTAAAAATAAAGGTCCTGTAATTGCACGGTGCCGGGTTTTGTGGTTTCTTATAGAGCCATTACTTGACAAAGAACCATTTGACTCTGAGAAGGCTATTTATTTAAATAACTTTCTGTAAAATCAGTTTTTGGAGTTTGAAAAGGTTCTTAATATGTGAACAAACCCGAAATCTTAGGCTACCTAGCAGACTACAACAGATCAAAATCTGAACTTAGCCTGTGTTATTGTGAAACAAGAGTCACTTATAAAACCAGAAACCCATTGGTTTCTCAGAAATCTATACAATCTGTTCATGGTTATTTATTGAATCGGTTGCAGATCTAAATACAACAACAATAACATTTATTTATATAGCACATTTTCATACAAAAAAAGTATCGCAAAGTGCTTATAAAAAAATATAAGAAAAAGAATAAGAAAATAAAACATTCCTTCTGGAACTTTCCTGTGGACGGTTCTCTTGAGAACCAAAAATGGTTTCCCTATGGCATCGCTCTGAAGACAAACTTTAGCACCTTCATTGTTAATAGTGTTTAGTTATGGAAGACGTGTAGTAGTGAAGAAGAGACGGCCGCACGGTCAGAAGTGAGGGATCACGGAAAGCGCAGCCTAGCCAGTCAGCACATGAGGCACAAGTATATATTTGGACGAATAAAAATAAAAGTGTTTTATTTCAGATTCATTATTGTTAATATTATTGATCACTTCTGTATCGTTGATTATTATTTATAAGGTGCAGTGAGCGTCAGTCCAGGCGTGGCTGCTGCACCATCTACAAGCCTAAGTGCAGATTTCTACACGATCTCATAGACACAACACATAGAGATTCAGCAAAAACGTGCTTACCATACAAAAACGAAGAAATCATCCATTCGAGGACCAGTAACAATAAATAGACGTGCATGTCCTTCTATTAGCAGCGCACGGTTCACCATAAATTAAAAAGATGAAATCGACTTGGATACCTGCATGTCAGAAGTGAAACTTCGGCGGTGACAGCAAAACCAAACCATCCTGCATATAACAGGACTTCCTCACTTAATTCTAGCGGAAGATAAAATGAATCATCTAAGCGACAGGCTCTTGAGAGATTGCACAGGTTTATTTTAAATGCTAAGAGCACAGCTTTGGTTGACCATACCTTGTTTTCGATCTAATATTTGATAATCTATACACTCTTTAAAAATAAAAGTACCACAGTTGCTCTTCAGACAGATGCCATAGGCAACCAGTTACAACCGTCCACTTGAAAGTTCTAGAAGGAACTTCTTATTTGATTAGATTTGTAACAGACGCCGCACGTACAGCCACAAATATAGATAATAAATTTGTGAAAATACACTGCCTCGCAGTAAGGAGACCTGGGTTCGCTTCCCGGTGTTCTGACATTTCAGCATATTTTGTCAGAATAGCCTACCGGTAGTGCAAACTGATAGCCACACGGTGATATCTGCGGTCAGATTTACTCAAACTGTATTTAAGTAAAAGATGCATGGCAACAATAGTAATGATAATGTTCAACAACTTCCCTGACGTGTTGGATTTAATAAAAATAAGAAAACTATTCATGTTTCTGTTTGGTGCAGACGCGCAACGTCCATGAAGTATCTTGCTGAACAACTTCAGAAAACTATAATAAAACTTCACTTTCGAACAGTACAACAACGTTTTTTATGAGTGAACTGCTCTCAAACTGTAGCTATATAACAAATGGACAGTTTCTGCGCATGCGCATTAGCCCACAGTATGTCATTCTAATAGGTATGCTGAAATGTCAGAACACCGGTTCCTCCATGCGTGGAGTTTGCATGTTCTCCTCCTGGTGCTCCTGTTTTCTCCCACAGTCCAAAGTCATGCAGGTTAGGTGAATTGGTGATCCTAAATTGTCCCTAGTGTGTGTGTGTGTGTGTGTGCCCTGCGCTGGGCTGGCGCCCTGCCCAGAGATTTGTTCCTGCCTTGCACCCTGTGTTGACTGGGATTGGCTCCAGCAGGTGCCCCGTCACCCTGTGTTAGGGCATAGCAGGTTGGACGAAGACTGACTGACTGACACTGGATTCCTGATTTTAAGAAGACCCTTAATGCATATGCAATGGCACAGGCTCAGTTCAGATTTTCTTGATCTGCTAGTATCCCGCTAGGTATGCTATCCTGCATTAAAGATTTTTGATTTGTCCACATATTAGGAATCTTTCTCATGCACAAAGAACCAATTTCATATGCCAAGAACCCAGGAGTGGACTGGGTCTGAAAACCGGTCTGGCATCCTTCAAGGAGAGAGGTGATGAGGTCGACCCACTTGGCCCATTATTCATTGTAATTTTCTTAAAATTTTGTGCATGAGTACACAGCTCGCTACTTGCTAGGAGCCTATGATATGAACTCTATCTAAACTGTTGCCAAACTTAATCTGTACAATGTTGTTTAGACACAATTTGAAATTTGACGACATGCTTAGCAATAAATTTTAATGAAAATAAAAATTTAGTAACACGGCTTACATGTTATTAGAGTACATGTCAAATGTCAATGTCATGTCCAAGTGCCAGTACCATAGTAAGCTAGTAGCTGCTCATTTACAATGGAATAAAGTATAACCAAGGTTATAATGAAAACCTCACATGATTGAAATGTTCCATTAACTTAACAATAAACTATAAATGTTCCATCCTAATATGAAAAATTCCTGTCCTCTGCTTTATAACTTTATTTCATCATAGTAATAATCGCAGCTGAAAACTACTAATTATCGCTCATGCCAACGACCAGAGAACAATTAAAATGCATAATACATAATCTAAGCTAATAATTTGTACCAAATTATTTAAATACTAGATATGAGATAAATAAATTGCAATAATGTATATGCTAACCGAAATGTAGCGGTATTGGAACAGAAATCGGCAAAAGGCGGTTTTGACCAAATTTTTTGCTGCAACATTGTGTACTGACAGCTAAAACAACTTGATGACGTAATACAGTATATTATACAGGACTATATAAATCACAGTACCGTACAGATAATGTTTAGTAGTTTAGGAAATTAATTTTAATGTCAAACAGTAACCAGTACATAACATTTATTTCATGAAACGGCCGGCCGATGACCAAGCCAGAGTCAGCGGCCCACTAGGCATTGCCCAAATGTCCTAATGGCCAATCTGCCCCTGCAAGAACCCTTCATAGAATGAAAAGTGTTTTTTGTTTTGTTTTGTTTTTTTATCAAGCCCTGTTAGATTATATTAAATTAGATAAACTTTATTAATCCCAAGGGGAAATTCAAATGCATAAAGCAGCACACACCAAAGAATAAAGACTCGCAGTCAATCAATCAATAAATAAATGTACTTGTTAAGTTTATCAGGTGGAAACATTGAAATGCCTGATAGCAGTGGGCAGACCCCCCCAGAAGCACACAGTGGTGGAATGGGCTCCAAGAGGGTGCCTTGTGGAAGAGATGGCGGGGATTTTTCATGACATCATCTTCTTTCCCACAGCAGCTTCCACTGTATCCCCAGCTATCTCAGGCTTTCCTTATAAGTTTGTTCAGGCATTGTGGCTTCTTCTGAGCTCAGGTTGCTTCCCCAGGAGACCACAGTGTAGAACAACACAATGGCTACTACAGCAGACTTCCAGAACATGACACGTACAGACACCTGGATCATGGACTTCCTGACCATCAGACAGCAATTTGTGAGGCGGAGGGACCGTTTGTCAGAAATAGTGATGTGTAATACTGGAGCAGGGAACTGTCCAGTCTCCCTCCCTGTTTACCATCAAGACAACAGACTTACAGTACAGTACCAGCACTTGCTGTCTACAGAAATTTTCAGATGACTCCTCCATCATAGGCTGTGTTAATAATGGAGATGAGTCAGAGTTCAGGAAGGTTGTGGAGAACTTTGTCTTGTGGTGCAGGAAGAACAACCTGCAACTCAACAACAGTGGTGAAGTACAAGGAGGGCCTGAGAAGACTGGACTATCCTAAGGAGACTTAGGTCTTTTGATGTGTGCAGCAAGCTGCTGAAAATGTCCTACCAGTCCATAGTAGTAAATGTGCTGTTCTACTCTGCCGTCTCCAGGGGAAGGAACCTTGTGATATAGTGGGTCTGTGGCTTAGCAATTGGTGGTTGGTTTTATAAATAAATCGGTAGTTCTTAACCTGTGGGGCGGGCCCCCTTAGGGGAGCGTGAAGATGTGAAAAATACATCTATTGAAACCAAAACAAATTAACTTAAACTACATTCTGATACTATAAAAATAAATAGAGTTGGATAAATGTCAATAAAAGTTAAGTAGGTATAATAAAATATGCATCTATGATATATCATTGATTAAAATTGAACAAATTGGTATTAGTGGGCTCCTTTCAAAAAAACTTTAGGGGGGCGCAATTAAAACTGTTATGAAAATTCGGGTTGCAAATACTTAAAAAATGAGAAACGCTAAAATAAATAAATAAATAGTGAGCTTGATCTCCGTGGGTAAGCGGGTTCGTGAGCCTGTTTAGGATTAGTGGACTGATTGAGACGGGATGGGCTTTGTGGTCAATCTTTATTGTTTCATTGAGTTTGCGTGAGAGTTGCTGCACTCACAGAGGCATATAAGGGGAGTCGGACAAGACAGCAGGGGGAGATGAGATGGAGAGGCTCCCAGTATATTTTCGGGAGAGTGGAGCCAACCTGCTTCATCACAACTGGTTACAGCTGTGGGTCAGGCCAATGGCAGTGAGGGAGAGGAGGATTGGACAAGGAGGAAGTGAATGGGTGTCCGATCAAAAAGAAGAACCCAGAAACCCAAGCCTGGATAGACTTTTAAGGACATTGAACTTTAGAATGGACTATTTATGTATAACTGAATTTAATAGTAGTTGTAAAGTTCTTATTCACTTGATGTCCTGTTTTGAGAAGGGGGCATGAGATTTTGTATTTAGTGTGGGGTATTTTGTGCTTTGTTTATTGAATGGATTGTAGTGCAGTGATAGGGCCATTCCACTGACCTGTGCCACCAGTTACATTGGATTGGCAGAAGCATGGAATCTTCCCATGCAACTGGCGGTTTAAGGGGGAGACATGTGATAAAGTGGGTCCGTGGCTTAGTAACTGGTGCTCAGTTTTATAAATTAATAAATAGCTGGCTTGCTCTCCATGGGTATGCAGGCTTGTACAGCTGTGTGGAGTGATTGATATGGGGTGTCCTCTCCTGGGAGGGTGTGGTCAGACTTGATTGCCCCTTTGGCTTCATGCGGTTTGTGTTAGAGTCGCTGCACCCACGGAGGCATATAAGGGGGAGTCAGACAAGAGGTAGGGGGAAACTGAGATGGAGAACCTCTCAGGTTGGCTCCACTCTCCTGAAGCCATATTTTTTTGTCATAAACTGTGGGGTGGGGGGATTGATGGGTCAAAAGAAGCACAATGCCTGAACAAACTAATCAGGAAAGACTGCTCCATCACAGGGAGACCCTTGGACACATTGGAAGCTGTTGTGGAAAAGATGATGATGGCAAAATTGGATGTCATCATAAAAAAAATCCCCTCCATTCCGTCCAAGAGATGCTCTCTTGAATCACTTTTAGGCATAGGCTGATTTCACCACAGTGTGCTAAGAATTGCCTCTTAGGGGTCTTTTCTGCTCCCTGCTAACATGCAATTCAAATCTTCTGCCTGATGTACTCTTTAAGATCATTTTCAAATTTCTGCACAACATAAATTTATTAACTTATTTATTGTTTGATTGGCTGTATTATCTGACCTGTTGGTCTATATCCTTGTTTTTCATGTTTCTTCTGCTGCATGCATCTGAATTTCCCCTTGGAATTAATAACATTGATCTAATCTAATCTAATGCAACATGGTCATTAATGTAATGAGGGCTTGGCTACTCGATACAATTGACCTGAAAGACAGCATGAGGAATCTGTTAGGTGTGAGAGCAGCAAATATACAGCAGAGAAAAGGTGTGAGGCCTTCAAATAAGTTACCAGAGAAAGCCAGGATCTCCACTGCTGTGTCCAAAATAGCCTCATTCCAAAACGGCCATCCCTCAACTACTACTTGTGGATTGTGGGTTGACCAGGCCTGAAATAGGGAGGTTGACTTTTAAAGTTCACAATGCTTATAATATAAAAAAATCCAAAGCAGGAATCCTATAAAATGTAACAAAATAAAATACCAAAGAGCCTCTTTCTCTGGTCACTATTCACGTAATGGACGTAGTGATGCTGCACTCCTATAGGTACTTAGTGCTCCACATTAATGACAGGTTGGACTGGTTTTGGAACTCGGAAGAATTATATATGACAGGGTTGAGCAGACTCCTTTTTTCTTAGGAGTCTGTGTTCCTTTAATGTGGGAAGTGACATCCTTCATGTCTTCTACAACTCTGTGATGGCCAAGATGGTGTGCTGGGGTGGTAACATCACTTCAAGAGAAACCTATCAAATCAAGAAGCTAATTAAAAGGGCAGGCTCAGTTGTAGGACAATCTCCGGACCCCCTAGAGGTAGTAGCAAAGGGGGGAATTAACACAAAACTGAGTGCCATTTTGTACAATGCTGCACATTCTCTCTCTCTCTCTCTGACATACTAACACTGAATACTTCCATCCAACAAATTATTCAGTAGAAGTAGTCAAGAAACGCTTCTGGGACTCCATTATACCACCAGGAATACATCTGTATAGCACCTTACTGGGACTGGGACAGTCAAGTCAAATATTTTCTTTTTTTAATATTCATCCTTTTTAGTTATTCTGGTTTGCATTCAGAGCATTCTATCTGTCTGTGGGAATATTTATTTGGGCCTTTTTTGTTAAAGTTTCTATTTTCAAAGTGATAAACAAAGCAATTACCGTAGATACTTGCATTTAAGTTCTCCCGCGAATAAGTCAGGGCTTGAGTTACCCATATAATTTCCGTTATTTTATAATGTCGGTCGTATGAGTCGAATGAGCAAAACTCACGCTGTTGGTCCAAGAGATTACGATATGCTAACGCACACCTGAGAGAGTAACCCCGGAGCACATTGCCTTGTTTTCTATGTATTGTGCCTACGTGATCTCACGGTAATACCCAAACTATTCCGAAGTGACGTTTGCGCTGATTTGTGTTTTTTGTATCTCACACCCTCATACACCTTTATCATAAGAGAATCCCTTCTCTATCATGGAGAAAATATAAAAATATGAAAATATGAAGCTGGTTTTAAATTGAAAGTCGTTGAAGTGGCAAAAGAAATTGGTAACGGTGCTGCTGCAACAAAATTCGATGTGTCTGAGAAACTGGTGCAAGATTGGAGGATTCAAAAAAAATTTAAGTGTCATTTTTGAATGGACATATAAGTCGGGGTCTGATTTTATGACTGATTTTTGAGGTTTCAAGACCCAACTTATATGCAAGTATATACTGTACTTCCCAAATCACAACTGTAAACCAAACCCAATAAACAGAGTAAACAACAATCACTAGTCTGGTAAATCTAATCCACAAAAAACTCCTACAGAGCCCAAGAAACCACTACTGAGGCCTCCAACCCTGTCAGAATATGCAGTGAGAGGGGTCTCAGCAGCTGTGATATCAGGGTTGTCCCGTCCCTTGGGGAACAAAACACAAGCGACATAAGATAACAATACATTACACTACACATACAGGTAGATACTAAACAAATTATAATCATATATAATAAACACGTGAGAAATAATTTCAAATAAACAAAAAAAGGCCCCAGGCTAAACTATAAGAGCATCAAATTTATACCCTATACCACTTATTTTTGTATAGCACTCGTCGCTGGAGAAATTCTTTGGTAAAATAAAAGTATAGATTAGTATAATCTGTGCATAATAAGAGTAATAGGATCTTGCAATCTCTGAAGTCCTACCAGGTGACATCTTTTATTAAAGATTATTTAGTTTTGAATCATGTTATTCTTTTGTGCCAGGTGTGGCCCACGAGGCTGGTACCGCCAGCTGAACCCGACACAGACAAGCACGGGACACAAGTTCAAGGCACACAAGGTTTATTTTTTCTTTTTACCTTGTGGGAAATTCCTTCCCCGTTCCCCACAAGTATAACACAGTCCCAGCACAAGCACAGCACAATACCACAAGTCTCTTTCTTCACTCTCTTCCTTCTCCTCCTTCACTCCTCTGGTCAAGCTTCGTCGCTCCTCCTCCCGACTCTGACTCCCCAAGTAGTGGCTGCTGGCTCCTTTTATAACACACCTGGAAGTGCTTGATTACTCGTTTCTGGCAGCGCTTCTGGGTGTAGCGGAAGAACTACCCAAAAGGGCTCAGCAACGCCTGCTGCAGCACCCCCCTGGCGGCACCTGCGGATCCCAACAGGGCTGCACCACACTCCAACTCCCATGAAGCCCTGCAGGAGTCTGAGGTACTGCTGCAACCCAGGGGGGTTGCCATCTGGTGTCCTGGGGGAGGTAACGCTTTGGCCATGCTTACTCCCCCGGTCCTGCCATTGTGGAGGCGTCCCAGATGGGCAAGAGCCCTGGCCGCACGCTGCACAGGGTATTTTGCTGATAATCTGCACCCAGATTACTCGAGGTTCTACAATGTCTGAAATGAACCTGTAAGTGTGACACACTATTTTTTCTTATTATTCATAAAAGCTTAGCTGTGAATACTGTACTGACCATGTAATTACTATACTTTAAACCTCGACTGTACCGAGTGAGTGGTCAAGGAGCTGGTGACTCTGGAAATGTGGGTGTGACTCACTCACCCCTCATCAACTGCACCCCTCAGCTATTGTCAATATGTCACCAGTGTTGGCCGTGTACACAAGCTCTACTCTTTTGTTCACTTAGGAGGACCACATAGAAAATCCACACAAGATTTCTGCTACAGATGGTTTAAATGCCATCAAAACAGCACTTTAGTGTGTTGAACAGCATAAAGACAATACGTCTACCGAAATTGTGATGCTAAGGCAATTGTGGAGCATTGCAGCAAAGAAGAAGCGAGGAACATTAAATTCACTAAGGTTTAAAAGTGATACTGTACAATATAATTTGGCAAAATCTTTTATATCCATCACTTTTAAACTGAAATGGGGGTGACCATCCATTTTATCCGAGGTTACAGTTTTCGGAGGTAGCATCGGTCCACATTACCACAGATAATCGAGTTTCGAATATACTAGGTGGTGCTCAGGCTGATCTCGCAGGATCAGGTGGGTGAATAAAGCTCTCCTGCAGCTGAAAAAGAATGTTATAATTTCTGATATATAAAAATGTATTATTCCTTTGATAAATTTTTCTCCTAGCTTTCGAAGGCAGAATTTGTTACATGCAGAATTAAATCTCATTTTTTTTCTGTATTTGGTTGTGTAATTAACAGTCAATTTTTATTTTAATTTTATTAAATGTTCAGCATTCAACCATTTTGTTTTCTGGTGGTAGTCAGAATGTGGCGTGATGAATGCATCAATAACATGACGGTATTAACCATAAATTGCGGTTGGTGACAAGAATTTAGTGCAATAGTTTTGGATCTTCTGTTATTGAAAACTGAAGTGATTTCTGTTAGATTTGGGCTTTGGAAAATACTATTTAGACCTCCTAGTTTTGACTTCTTTTATGGTATTTAGACTTTCATCTCCTAGTCCATTTATAATTCTCAATCTATTCAGTTTTGTACTGACAGGACAACACTGTCTTTGTAAATAGGCCCTGTTGTCAGAGTAGTGATACTGCAAACTGTTTATCTAATCTATTCTAAAAATAAACTTTATTAATCCCAAAGGGAAATTCAAATTACATTTTTAATTTTGCTGTATCCCTATCACGTCTAAATTTTTATATGACTCAGTATCTGGTGTAACAAGGCTCTATATAAGTGCCCAACCCGACACAGATTGGGCATGGATGCACACGTATAAAATAAATACTTTTATTTTCTTCACCTGGAGGGCACATCTTCCCTGTGTCCCCCAGCCACAACACAGTCCCAAGTGTAACACCAAAACACCACACTCCTCTCTTTCTTCCACCACCACTCCTTCTAGGTAACCTTGTCCTCCTCCACCCGACTCTGGCCGCTGAGTGGTGGTTGCTGGCCCCTTTTATTGTGCACCCGGAAGTGCTCCAGGTGTGTGTTTGCCAAAATCCGTCTTCACTTCTGGGTGTGGCGAAACTAATGCCAACAAGGGTCCAGCAACTCCTCCTGCACCACCCCCTGGCGGCGCCTGAGGAACCCAAAAGGGCTGTGGAGAACTCCATCCCCCATGGAGTCCTGCGGGAGGCTGCCATCCAGCGTTCAGGGGGAGGTATTGCACTGTCCAGGGCTGCTCCCTCTGAATACATAGTGAAGGGGCATCCCGACCGGGTCCCACCACACTGGCTTTGAGTATATCACACAAGAAGGCAAAGCCCACAACCACACATAGAAGGGTAACAAAATGGCATCCTCAAATAAAAATGAAATATGTTCAAAAACAAAAATAAAAACTAATAATGTGCAATAATGAAACAAAAACAATTAAACAGCTTCTAAAGGCAACATAAAATTAACCTTCTTCCACGAGTTTAAAAGGAAAAAACCTTGCTATGACTTCAGGCTCCTAATTATGTCAGAGTTTTCTAAATAAAGTTTTTGGTAACAGGAGCATAGAATCAGCTGTACATCATTTAGAATGACTTTTAATTTCTATTGATTGTAATGACAATCCACTTTTTGAAACATTTTTGCATAATATGTCACAAGAGAGTGGCAAAACGTTGCATATTGGCCGGACATGAAAGTAAGAATTTCTCTGTATTTTGTACACATGACAAGATTAATAATACCACCACTACTACTACTATGACTACTACAATTAACACTTTCATTTTTACACGCCTGCATGTTGGGTCAGATACAAGGGCAGTAAATGCAAAGAGGAAACAAGGCTGTAAGCTCATTGTTCAGACACATGTGCAGTAACCAGAACAAAACCACAAATGATATTCTGGTTTTGCAACCTGACAGGACAGTTTCATAAGAGGTTCCTGTGCACATGGAGGACAGAAGTGTTTTGAGAAAAGCTTAAATAAAAAGATTTAAAAACTCTGATGAGAAAAGTGAAGCTATAAAAGAAGTTGTCTAACAACTGAACATTCAGAAGCCTGCGTGAAGCTAAAAGTGACCAATTACACACCTGTTAATGAGCAATTGAGCAAAGAGGTACAGGGACAAGGTTTGCATTAATTGATTAATAGCTCTGATTAATAATAAAGAATGATTTATCATATTAAAATTCTTAATTACTTTCTCTTATTCCAACTATGTATTTTGTATTGGAAAAAAATGTAATTTATAATTTGAAAATTAAAATTTGACAAAACATTCTTTTCACATATGATCCTATGTACAGTATTTTAAAATATTGAATGACCAATAATGAGCGGCAAGGTGACACACTGGTAGCGCTGCTGCCTCTCAGTAAGGAGACCTGGGTTCACTTCCCGGGTCCTCCCTGCGTGGAGTTTGCATGTTCACCCCGTGTCTGCGTGGGTTTCCTCCGGGTGCTCCGGTTTCCTCCCACAGTCCAAAGACATGCAGGTTAGGTGCATTGGCGATTCTAAAATGTGCTTGCTGTGTGTGTGTGTGCCCTGCGGTGTGCTGACGCCCTGCCCGGGATTTGTTCCTGCCTTGCACCCTGTGCTGGCTGGGATTGGCTCCAGTAGGCCCCTGTGACCCTGTGTTAGGATATAGCGGGTTGGATAATGACTGACAATTGAATACTTTGCATAAGGAAATAATTATATAAAAATAAAATTTTGGTTTGTGCAATTCAATTGCAAACTCTGCTTTTCATTTTAGGATTTTCTTTGCTAGTTGTTGTGAGTAATTCCACGGCAGAATGGATTTTGTAAGGATTCATGTTTATTAATTTCAGTAACATTTTCATGTTTTATTTCTGATGTTTTTGTGTTTATATTTTTTATTTCTTGATTTCATATTTTAATATTTTTATTGTGATGCATGTGAACACAGCAATGTGAAGTACTTTGACCCATGTTAATAAAACCATCAAATTTGTAGCCTGATTGTAAATTAATACAATTAGAAAGGAACAATGAGTCAGAAAATTCATAAAATTGCATACTGGTCACAGGGAAAGTACAAATTGAAAGAAAAATTGATTATAAGTTAAAAAGAGATTGGTGATGCTATTCAGTAAGTTTAAAAAATCAAGTCCAAAGGAAACCTGTCTCTAAAATATACAATAAGTCATAATAATTATATATAAAAATTAAAACTATCCTTAAAACGCAAAATATATATAGGAAATAAGCTTTACAGGCCCAGAAATCATTCCCCATTTCTGGGCCTGTGCAGGCCAGAGCCTGCCTTTTGAGTAAAGGCTGGGCTGCCTAAGGTGAGGCCAAACCCAGGGAGCCAAATTAAGGGCAGCTCTAGTCTTTTTTAGTTTTGGGTTTTAAGGCCTGCTCCTATTTTTGTGATTCGTGTACAACATATTAAAGGCTTCAGGGAAACAAGCCATTTGTTTTGGCTTTTTATAAAGAATGGCAGTCAAAAGAATTTGTGTTGAAGTCCAATAAATGAACAGTTTACGAAAAAAAATTAGCAAATTATAGGTACAAGAAGGTAAGGAAAAGAGATTGGCTGCAGACATCGATTGTGATGCCACATCCACTTGTCTGGCCAGATGTCCACCTATGGTTATGGCTATTAAGAAGAAAACATTGTATTTATAGAGTACTTTTCAAGACACTTAAAACGATTTACTTAAAAGGGGGAGCCATTTCAACCACCACCAATGTGCAGGATTGAACTTTACCATTTTGCACCAGTGTGTGCACCAAATATTACTTACTAGGCAATGAAGGGTAGTGAATGATAGTTAATCAGTTAGGGGACAGTGGATGATTAGGGGACCAGAATGACCTGGCCGTGATGGGCAATTTAGCCACAACATCAGGAAATACCGTACTCTTTACGAATGACCAAAGAGAATTGGGACATTGGTTTTATGTCTCGTCCAAAGGAGGGTGCCATTATTACAGCACAGTGTCCCTGCCCTGGGGCATTGGAATCCACACACAGACCACAGGGTAAGTGACCCCTGATGGTTTTCCACCAGCAACCCAAGTTTTTCCATCCAAATACTGGCTGGACCCAAAAATGCTTAGCTTCAGGTGGATGACCTGTTCTGAAGTGCATGTGGTATGGCTTCTGGTTAATGGCTCTGTCTCATGTCCCTGTGGGATTCTCCTGCTATCTTCTGGCTTACCTGTACGCCATACAAAAGAGACTTCAAATTTACTGCAATGGTGCTTGCAACAAAATTTGTCCCCTGGGACATTGTGTTTATCCTAGCAAACACATCAACTAAAAGTGCATTTACCTCTGAAACTTCAAGAGAATCTACGACAGTGGCTTTAATGACTGAAATGCTCACATGAGGTTTATGTGACTTGGCTGGACAAGGCCAGTGTTTGGTCTCATCAGTAAACAGGACCTTAGTGCCTTCCCTGTCATTCACCTGTCACCAGTTCACAATATGGTGTATCTAAAACCAGAGTTGAATCTGGTCAACCAAAACTTCTTGTCTAATCTTTCAAAGCACTTGATACACAAAACTAGAGAGGCACAAAAAAGGAGGTTCTGACTAACATGGCTGCATTCAGCAACTCCTTATCATCCTCTCTATCTTTCTCAATCTCCATCACTACAAATGAGTCACAAATACCCTGACATATGCTGCTTCTAAATAAAAACTATATTAAAATAATTAAACACTAGCATTTTTTCTGTGATAGCACTCATTTGGGGCTTTGTTGTATTTGAATTTACAGAGCTCTAATGATAAATTTATGGAACAATTGTGGTTAGAATTAGCGTTCATTTGTGTCTAGACAGTAATACATGAATAAAGACGTCAAGCCCAAAAAGACCAAAATGTGGTCATAAGCGCATTGTTTATCAGCATGTAACTTTAGATAAATTAAGTACTGCTTGTGAATATAAATGATAACAATGCAGCTACTTTCTAAATCTGCTTTCTTTTTTGCAGAAGGAGGTCATGAGGAAAATACTTTATACCCGCAGCAATGGACACGAGGAAGGAGCTATCATGGGAGAGAAGGCCAATTTATAGCAGGCATGATTATAAGAACACATGCAAGATTTTATATTGTGGCCAATTATAATAATAATAATAATAATTATTTGCATGTATATAGCGCTTTTTTCACTACTCAAAGCGCTCAGCAATTGTAGGTTAAGGGCCTTGCTCAATTAATTAAATATAAAGTTGATTTGGAAAGTACTTATAGAGGTGGTGCAGTCCTACAAGTTCTTGGGGGTCCACATTAATGACTTGTCTCGCAACACAGACGAGCTATATAAGAAAGGTCTTTTCCATTAGGAGACTGTGCTCCTTTAACGTGGGACGTGACGTCCTTCACATCTGCTAAAATTATGTGATGGCCAGTGCGATTGTCAACACTGTGGTGTGCTGGGCTGATAACATCACTTTAAGAGAGGCCCACCAAATCAACAAGCTAATTTAAAAGGGCAAGGGGAGGAGAAAATGAAGACAAAATTGAGAGTCATTGTGAACAAAGCTACACATCCTTTCAGTGACACACCAACAGCCAATAAATTATTCAACAGAGGTGTGTAAAGAAACACAAGTGGGGGTCCTTTATAGTAACAGCGTTATGCCTGTATAGTACCTCACTGGGAAAGGGACAGCCAAGTCAGTTTTTTTTTTTTTTTTTTTTTTTTCCTTTTATTGGGTTCAGACCATAGTGTGTGTACATTTATTTATTTATTTATAGAGAGCCTCTGTAAAAATCCAAATATCTCACTCTCTCTCTCTCGTATCTTCAGTGTGTTTTCAAACTCCTTAAGTCCACATTTAAATAAGACATCACCCTCTGTTTGCGCTCTGCTTTTATATGGAGCAGAGCGGAAGAGGCGGGGCTTCTTTCAGTTCAGTGCCCTCAAGGGGCGGCTTCTCCAGGTAGTGAGAGAAGAAGGAGCCAAGTCTGTTAGCGGCAATTCCCCCTATAGTACTGGGGTGGTACTTCTTACTGCATGTGAGCCCGTAAGTTGACCCTCTGGTATGTATGCATGACACACTATCTATTATACAGTGCCTTTCCTATCTGGCTGTCTATCTATCTTCACTTTTTTTGCATTTTTTATGTTGCAGCCTTCTGCTAAAATCCTTTAGTTTCATTTTTTACCACATCAAGCAACACTCAATACACAAGAATTATATAAAGAAACAAAGATTTTAGAAACTTTTCCAAATTTATTAAAAAGCGAATTCTCACATTAACAAAAGTATTCGGACCCTTTACTTGGTACTTAGTTGGAAGCAATTATTCCAGCCTAGAATTTTCTAGGGTTTAAGGTGACAAGCTTTCCATCTGGATTTGGAATTTTTCTGCCATTCTTTTCTGCAAGTCCTCCTAAACTCTCTTAGATTGGATGAAGACCACTAATGAACGTCCCTTCAGAGATGTTCAATTGGGTTTGAGTCTGGGCTCTGGCTGGCCACTCAAGGACATTCACAGAGTTGTCCCTAAGCCACTTCTGTGTTATCTTTCTTTGTGCTAAGGGTTCTTGTCCTGTTGAAACAACATTTATTTATATAGTACATTTTCATACAAAAAAGTAGCTCAAAGTGCTTTACATATTGAAGAAAAGAAAAATAAAAGACAAAATAAGAAATTACAATAAGACAACATTAGTTAACATAGAAAAAGAGTAAGGTCCGGCCAGGGGGGACAGAAAAAACAAAAAAAAAAAAAACTCCAGATGGCTGGAGAAAAAAATAAAATCTGCAGGGGTTCCAGGCCATGAGACCACCCAGTCCCCTCTGGGCATTCTACCTAACATAAATGAAATAGTCCTCTTTGTATTTAGGGTTCTCACGGAAGGACTTGATGATGATGGTCATGCAGACTTCTGGCTTTTAATCCATCCATCCATCACTGTTGGAACATCATGGTGCTTTGAATAGATGGTGGTGGCACCACCACCAAAAGGACACCAGAAAAGGAAACAGAAGAGAGAGTAGGGGTTAGTACAGATTTTAGAGCCACCATGAATAGTTATTATAATGAATTGGATATACAGAGTATCATGATTAAATTACAGAGAAGTTTTGAGAAGGCCATGTTAAAATAATGTGTTTTCAGCAGTTTTTTGAAGTGCTCCACTGTATTAGCCTGGCGAATTCCTATTGGTAGGCTATTCCAGATTTTAGGTGCATAACAGCAGAAGGCCACTTCTCACCACTTCTTTTAAGTTTTGCTCTTGGAATTCTAAGGAGACACTCAGTTGAGGATCTGAGGTTACGATTTGGAATATAAGATGTCAGACATTCCAATATATAAGATGGGGTGAGATTATTTAAGGCTTTATAAACCATAAGCAGAATTTTAAAGTCAATCCTGAATGACACAGGTAACCAGTGTAGTGACATCAAAACTGGAGAGATGTGCTCGGATTTACTTTTCCTGGTTAGGATTCTAGCAGCTGCATTCTGCACTAGTTGCAAACTATTTATGTCTTTTTTGGGTATTCCTGAGAGGATTGCGTTACAGTAATCTAGTCGACTGAAAACAAACGCGTAAACTAATTTCTCAGCATCTTTCAATGATATTAGAGGTCTAACTTTTGCTATGTTTCTTAAGTGAAAAAATGCTGTCCTAGTGATCTGATTAATATGCGATTTAAAATTCAGATTACAGTCAACAGTTACCCCTAAGCTTTTTACCTCTGTCATGACTTTTAATCCTAATGCATCCAGTTTATTTCTAATAGCCTCATTGTATCCATTATTGCCTATCAGTAAGATTTCAGTTTTTTCTTTATTTAGCTTGAGAAAGTTACTATTCATCCATTCAGAAATACAAGTCAGACATTGTGTTAGTGAATCAAGAGAATAGGGGTCATCAGGTGCTATTGATAAATACAGCTGTGTGTCATCAGCATAGCTGTGGTAGCCCACGTTGTGCCCTGAGATAATCTGACCTAATGGAAGCATGTAGATTGAGAAGAGCAGCGGACTCAGGATAGAGCCTTGTGGAACACCATATTGGATATCATGTGTCTTTGAGTTGTAATTACCACAACTGACAAAGAATTTTCTCCCTGCGAGGTAGGATTCAAACCAAGTTAAGACACTGCCAGAGAGGCCCACCCATTGACTAAGGCGAATTCTAAGAATATTGTGATCAATGGTGTCAAATGCGGCACTCAGATCTAAGAGGATGAGAACAGATAAATGGCCTCTGTCTGCATTTACCCGCAAGTCATTTACTACTTTAACGAGTGCAGTTTCTGTGCTGTGATTTGTTCTAATACCTGACTGAAATTTATCAAGACTATTATGTTTATTGAGGTGGTCATTTAACTGCATAATGACTGCCTTCTCTAGAATTTTACTTAAGAAAGGCAGGTTAGAGATGGGTCTAAAATTTTCAAGAGCAGAGGGATCGAGATTATTTTTCTTAAGTAGGGGTTTAACTACAGCAGTCTTAAGACAGTCTGGGAAGACCCCCGTATCTAATGACGAATTTACTATGTCAAGAATATTATCAATAAGCACGCCCGATACTTCTTTGAAAAAATTAGTTGGTATTGGGACAAGGACACAGGTGGAGGGTTTCAGTTGAGAAATTATTTTATGTAAATCAGGTAAATCTATCCTAGTGAAAGAGTTTAATTTGTTTATAACGGAGTACTGGGGTTTAGGAGGATCTTTAGTGTTGGGGAGATATACTATGTTATTTCTAATATCATTAATGTTTTGATTGAAAAATATAGCAATAGCCTCACAGGTTTTACTGGAAGTACTTAGGAGGCACTCCTTTGAGTTACCTGGGTTTAGCAGACAATCAATCGTCGAGAATAAAACTCTGGGATTACTAGCATTGTTATTTATAATCTTAGAGAAATAGCAGCGCCTCTCAAGACGGACTGTGTTATTGTATTCTGTTATTTTAACTTTTAATATTTCATAGTGGATAGTTAATTTAGTCTTCCTCCATTTATGCTCAGCTCTACGGCTTGTTCTCTTTAAATCAGACACTCTTTGGGTCTTCCATGGTATAACAATGCTAGAAGATTTTTTAACTGTCTTTTAAGGTGCAACTATGTCAACAGCAGCCCTCACTTTAGTATTAAATCTTTCCACCTTATTATTTACATTATCCTCGCTATTATAGTTGGCACTATAAATGGACTGATTGCTTAGAATGCTTGAAAGTTTTAAAGCTGCTGATGAGTCAAAGAAGCGTTTTTTAACAATATGCTTCTCACGAGTGTATTCTATCATTATTTCTATATTAAAAAGTAGAAGAAAATGGTCTGATAGACCCGTATCAATGACCTGCTTTATATCAACTTTTAGTCCTTTAGTAATTACTAAGTCTAATGTATGACCTGCTTTATGTGTAGGCTGATTAACGAGCTGTCTCAAATCAAAAGAGTCCAGGATGTTCATGAATTTTTACTTTTTGGTCACACTGATTATCTATATGAAAATTAAAGTCGCCGACTATTAAGAGTGTGTCATAGTTCGTAATTAAAATTGACATTAAGTCAGAGAATTCCTCAAAGAAAGATGCGTTAAATTTAGGAGGTCTATACACGGATAATACTAGAACGTGAGAATCTCCATGAATAACAACGGCGATATACTTAAAGGACTTGAATTTACCAAAACTGACGTCTTTACATTTTAACCGGCTTGAGTAAATGTTTGCTAGTCCACCGCCTCTTTTTCCTTGGCAATCCGCATGAGTAAAACTGTAATCCAGAGGCGCAGATTCGATTAAAACTGCTGCGCCAGCCACGTTTCACTTAGTGCAATAAAATCAATTTTTCTATCATTAATAATATTGTTGATAAAGAACGTCTTGTTAGTTAAAGCTCTAACATTTAATAGTGCCATATTTAATGTTTTCGGAGGGGCAGAGATGAATACAATGTGCATTATTGATATTTGGAACAGGAACTAAGTTATTTTTATTAGCACCGCTCTGTGTGTATTTTTTGTTTAATCAATAGTCTGTTTTTATAGTTTTAATACATTGTTCATCTAAAGTAGTAATTTTAATTAAATTATTGGTGTTTATGCCGTATTGCCTAGATTTAATACGTGCATTGAGATTGGTTATTAGAGTATTAATGTTGAGCACTTTTACGGAAGATTTTATTAAACAATTATCCTGTCCTAGCACAGCAATAGCATTTCGGAAGGGGTTAAGAGTAGAGCTAGATAGTCAAGTTAAACGAATTACCTTAGATATATTTTCGGAGAGGACCCGGGCACCGAAACTGTTCGGATGCAGGCTATCTCTCTTGAAGAAACGCGGCCTTTCCCAAAAGAGGTCCCAGTTGTTGATGAATCCGATGTCTTGATTCTTGCAGAAGCCTTGCAGCCAGTTGTTTAATCCTAGCAGATGACTGTAGTACTCATTTGATCGTCTGATGAGAGATAGTGGACCCGAAATGAAGATCTTTGCCGATGGGGTCCTCTCCTTCGTGTCTTTAATTAATGCTGCGAAGTCAGCCTTGAGGATTTCCGATTGTCGGTGCCTTATATTGTTTACGCCAGCATGCAAAACAATCGCTCCAACTGCCCTCTTCTTGTGCTTCTCGTAGATTGCCGGCGCACGTTTCATCACATCTCGGACACGAGCACCGGGGAAAACAAGAAACAAAAGATTTTCGATTAGGGCATGCAATATTGAGGTTTCTAACAATCGAATCACCTACCACTATTACATCACCAGGGGTTGAAGGCAAACTGGGGACGTGGAGAGGGTCGAATCGGTTCTAAGTCGAGATGCTTGCCTGTGCCGATGGAGGTGTTCTAGCCTTGAACTCCCGCCTGCGTAGCTGAAATACGCCGAGGTCTTCATCGGTGTCGTCGTCGCTCCTATGAGGTGCGGGGGTGAAGTTTACTTGAGCGGCACAACGCGGAGTTAATGTTACGCAGATTTCAGATGGCGAGGATGGTTTATCCAGCAGCCGAGCCTTCAGATCCCTAAGGTATCTTCATCTGGACAGGAGTTTCTGAATCTGTTCGTCGAGTGCCTGGAGTTCTTCTGCGATGACGGCAACGCGATTCATCTCACTGTCGGACATTGTCTGCTTCTGCTTCCACTTCCGCTTCATGCCCTAGGAAGAATGAGAGAGAGAGAGATTGGTTAGGTTGAGGTGAGGTGGAAAGGTGAGCCTTTGGCCCAGTCTGAGGTCTGGAGAGCTCTGAAACAGATTTTCATTAAGGGTATCACTTTTGCTCCATTCAGCTTCCCATCAACACTGTCTAGTCACTCAGTCCCAGCCACTAAAAATCAAACCAACAGCATGATGATGCCACCACCAAATTTCACTGTTGGAATGAGATGGCACAAGTGATGAGCGGTGATGAATTTCCTTTCTGACATGGTGCTAGTCTTGGTTTCATCAGACCAGAAAATCTTGTCTCCCACCTTTAGGGATCTTTTTGCCAATTCCAAGTGGGCTTCCATTTGTCTTTTACTTATGAGAGGCTTCTGTCATAAGACCCAATTCACAGTTCAAAATACCTCATATTGTGAAAATAATCTGTTGGCAGAATTATGTCAGTCATTTTCCAACCCACTATATCCTAACACAGGGTCACAGGGGTCTGCTGGGACCAATCCTAGCCAACACAGGGCGCCAGACAACCACAGGGCGCAAACACTAGGGACAATTTAGGATTGCCAATGCACCTAACCTGCATGTCTTTGGACTGTGGGAGGAAACCCACGCAGACACAGGGAGAACCCGGGAAGAGAACCCAGGTCTCCTTACTGTGAAGCAGTAGCGCTACCACTGCACCACCGTGCTGCCCGGCAGAATTATGTTTTAAAATATATGTCTCCCTCTTTTCAGTCTTTCTCTCTGTCAAAACAGATAGTTGAAATATCTTACTGTTGTTGGTCTTATCATCCGTCATGTCATACATATTGCATATACAGTATACTGGCACCCTGCCCAGGATTGGTTTCTGCCTTGTGCCCTGTGTTGGCTGGGATTGGCTCCAGTGGACCCCCGTGACCCTGTGTTCGGATTCAGCGGGTTGGAAAATGGATGGATGGATGATATACAGTATATAGTATTGCTGCAATAGGCTCTGGATAAGTGTGTTTAGAAAATGTATATTTTGTTCCTAATCTCGGATGCTGTTACTGTCATTTTGTGGCTGTCCATGCTCCTAGTTTCTGCTCTTTCTCAAATCTTTGAAAACTTTGACACTACATGCTTGTTTTTCTTTGTTTCCCCTCAATACAGCTAGATCGCGTCTGCACACTGATTCAAGCCAAAGAGCCCTGTTTGTGATTATTTTAGAATCAGAGGCTATTCTGTACGACGATGCCCCATCAGCGTAAAGATATGGACAGAAAGGTATAAAACTGGTCGTTTTACCCCCCTATCTCTCTCTCTCATACACACCATAGCCATAAGGAGCACAACTTGGCAGCCATACTGAGACAGGCATGCAGGCTGTCCTGAAGAAATCTGACTAGAAATGATAATTTGACATAAGACATTTAAGAAACTACAAGTTTGTGTGATGACTGAAACTACACATCAGGTTGTGCAGTTGTCAATACGTTTACATTGCTTCATATTATTATTTTATGGATATTATCAATACTACATTATTAACATTTGTAACGTAACTCCTACTTATCGTTTTACGCTGTTTAATTGCCTGAGGTTATAGATGTAGAAGGGAAGGTGGGGAGAAGTTTTAAAGTACAATATCTTATAAACTGTAGTGAGTTTATGGGATTTGAAGTTTTTTGATAAAGTCTACACAATAAAGAGTACAATAGGGTATAGTGGTGTCATAGAGGAATCTGCCAAGACAAAACGGATGTAAAACTAATGCTGTCCATGCCTCAAGAAACACGATACCTACGGTGAAATATAGTTATGGCAGCATCATGCTATGGGGATGCTTTTCAGGTGCTGGGACTGGAAATCTTATCAGAGTTGAAGAGACAATTGGATGGACACAAATACCACACAATATTACAGAAGAACTTGTTCCAGTCTGCCATAAACCTATAGTTTGGGAAAAGATTCGTCATCAACATGACAATGACCCTAAGCATAATGCCAAAGTGACACTGGAATGAGAGGTGATTGTTTTGAATGGCCAATAATCCTAATTGAGAATCTGTGGCACTATTTGTAAAGGGAACACTTAATCATCCCAGTCTAACATCAAGTCAGTGAAGCTTCAGGGATGTCAGTCTGTCCTGTTAGGAAGCACAAGTGATTGTGAATCAACTTCACCTGCTTTGGTGCAAATGAAATTGACAACTGGTCCACTGAAGAGAAAACAGCAAGATAACCCCTAAATAGGGAATGGTGGCCACAAACAATTGCTCTCTCCTTACCCTTTCCGACTAATTCTTCTCTAGTTTTGCATTTTACTACTGTCCTTGTCACTACTGGTAACATGAGGTGGTACTCGCAGCCCATTCAGATTGCACAAGTGGTCCAGCTCCTCTAGGATGGCACATCTATAGGTGCCATCTCAAAGTTTGCTGTGTCTCCCAGCACAGTCTCAAGAGCATGGAAGAGATACCAGGAGATGGGCTGTTACATGAGGTTAGGTTAGGTTAGGGTAGGTTTCTTTATTTAGTCATGTTTACACAGGAAAACATGAAATTTGCCTTCTCAGTTACATCTAATAACAAGTAACAGACAGAATGAAATAAAACATACAAATAGAAATAAGAAAGGTTAAGGTAAGGCGGTTAGATAAAACATATCTATACCAAAAAAAAAAAAAGGTAACAGGATATATATCAAAACCTTAAACATTATCTCCGATATTTCTTATTGAAAGTCATATGGCACTAGGAAGAAAGGAGTTTCTGGAGCGATTTGTGTGGGTTTTCAAAGCAACTATCCTTCCTGATTTACTGAAGTTTAGTTCTACATGTAATGGATGTCTGTCATCAGTTGAGATGATTTCCAGTTTCTTTAGCATTGCCCTCTGACACACACTAGTCAAATCATCTACATCAGCCCCAATAAGGAGAGCTGGACAGGGCCGTAGAAGAACATCAACCCAACAGCAGGACTGGCATCTGCTCCTTTGTATGAGGAGGAACAGGAGGAGCACTGACGGAGCACTATGAAATGACCTCCAGGTGGCTACTGGTGTGCATGTTTCTGAAACAGACTCCATGAGGGTGACATGAGGACCCGATGTCTTTGACACCAAGACGTTAACAGCAGATCCTTGAAGTTCTGTAAGTTGTGAGGTGGGGCCTCCATGGATCAGACTTGTTTTTTGATCAGATTCAGATCTGGGGAAATTGGAGGGCAACTCAACATCATGAACTCATTGTCATGTTCCTCAAACCATTCTTGAACAATATTTGCAGTGTGACAGGGTGCCATGGCCATCAGGGAAAACCATTGCCATGAAAGGGTGCATGTGGTCTGCAACAGTCTTTCGGTAGCTGGTACATGTCAAAGTAACATCGACATGAAAGCCAGGACCCATGGTTTGCCAGCTTGCCTTTTTCCCATCCTGCATCCTGCTGCCATCTCTTCCCCAGGTGAACCATGCACACACAACCAGCTGTCCAGTTCTGATGCTCACATGCTCATTGTAAGCGTTTCCAGTGGTTGACAGTGGTCAGCATGGGCACTCTGACTGGTCTGCAGCTACACAGTTAGTTGCAATGCATTATGTGTTCTGACGCCTTTCTATAAGATGGCCAGCATTAAGTTTTTCAGCAATTTGTGCTACCGTAATTGTTCTGTGGGACCAGATCAGAAGGGCTAGCTATGCACATCAATGAACCTTGGGAGCCTGTGACGCTGTTGCTGTTTCACCTGTTGTCCCTATTTGAACCACCTTTTTTTAGGTACTAACCACTGTATACTGGGAACACCCCACAAGACCTGCCATTTTGGAGATGCACTTGTCATTACAGTCTGTCCCTTCTCAAAGTTGCTCAGATCCTTATGTGTACCCAGTTTTTCCTGCTTCCAACACATCACCTTCAAGAACTGACTGTTCATTTGCTGTCTAATACATCACACCCTTGACAGGTGAAACTGTAAAGCGATAATCAATGCTATCCACTTCACCCATCAGTGGCTTTAATGGTGAGGCTGATTGATGTATACAGTACTTGTAGTGTTAATGCCATGTATTACATGCTGTGGCTATCATTGACCACTAGATGGCAGAAACTATCACAACATAATGTTACTTAACATCATATTCTCATACCTAATTAATTCAGTTCCGAATTGCAGGAGATCTGAGCTTATCCTGGCAGCACTTGACACAGCACAGAAAGCAATCCTGGTTGGGGTGCCAGCCCATGGCAGTGCCCACTCACACACATAAACATGTGGACCCAATTTTGATTTACTGATTACCCTAATTTGATTGTGGGATGAAAATCAGAGCGCCTGCAGAACCAAACACCTCCATCCCACACACACAGGGAGAATGTTGGACTGCCACACAGACTAGAGATGCCTTCTAGAAAATATTTACATGCTTTCCATATTATACATGGTGTCCATAAAGTCCGTGTGCAATTTAAAATAGTTGTAACTTTGTAAGTATATGTGATAGAAAGAATCTTTAAAAAGGATTAGAAGAAACATTTTTATTGTACTTGTTAATTTTCAACATGTCCACCATCATACAAAGGATAATAGATTCTGTAGTTCTCGGAAAACATTTTCAAGCTCATCTTCAGTAATACAAGCAATCACATCAGTTATCCTAGCTGGCAAGTCTTCCAAAGATCGAGATTTGGTTGAATAAACATTAGTTTTCACATGTCCCCATAAAAGAAATCCAATGGAGTCAAATCTGGTGGATGTGGGTGCCAAGAAAATGGTCTACTTCTTCCAATCCATTTGTTAAGGAATTTCTCATGTAGAAACTGTCTAACATGCAAAGCAAAGTGACAAGGACCATCATCTTGTTGAAATACTGTATTCTCTAAGTGTTCAAGTTGAGGAATTAAGTAATTTTGCAGCATTTCTAAATAGCTATCACTATTAACAACACACCCTTCAAAAAAGCACACCACACATTAACTTTGGGAGAATCTCTTTCGTGTTCAACAGACTCCTGTGGACTTTCAGTTCCCCAAATATGGCAAAAATAAAACTTCTAAAGACAAAAATTAAATAGATAAATCAAGCTTTCTAATCCTTTTTACAAATTCTTTCTATCACATTTACTTACAAAGTTACTATTTTAAATTGCACATGGACTTTATGGACATCCTGTATATTGCAACATAATAATAATCAAAAGAAAACCAAATCCTTAGGATAGATAGATAGATAGATAGATACTTTATTAATCCCAATGGGAAATTCACATTCTCCAGCAGCAGCATACTGATACAATAAATAATATTAAATTAAAGAATGATAATAATGCAGGTGAAAAACAGACAATAACTTTGTATAATGTTAAATGTTAACGTTTACCCCACCCCCCAGGTGTAATTGAAGAGTTCCATAGTTTGGGGGAGGAACGATCTCCTCAGTCTGTCAGTGGAGCAGGACAGTGACAGCAGTCTGTCGCTGAAGCTACTCCTCTGTCTGGAGATGACACTGTTTAGTGGATGCAGTGGATTCTCCATAATTGATAGGAGCCTGCCCAGCGCCCTTCGCTCTGCCACAGATGTTAAACTGTCCAGCTCCATGCCAACAATAGAGCCTGCCTTCCTCACCAGTTTGTCCAGGCGTGAGGCGTCTTTCCTCTTAATGCTGCCTCCCCAGCACACAACTGCGTAGAAGAGGGTGCTCGCCACAACCGTCTGATAGAACATCTGCAGCATCCTATTGCAGATGTTGAAGGACGCCAGCCTTCTAAGGAAGTATAACCGGCTCTGTCCTTTCTTGCACAGAGCATCAGTATTGGCAGTCCAGTCCAATTTATCATCCAGCTGCACTCCCAGATATTTATAGGTCTGCACCCTCTGCACACAGTCACCTTTGATGATCACGGGGTCTGGGCCTCCTAAAATCCACCACCAGCTCCTTGGTTTTGCTGGTGTTCAGGTGTAGGTGGTTTGAGTCGCACCATTTAACAAAGTCATTGATTAGGTCCCTATACTCCTCCTCCAGCCCATTCCTGATGCAGCCCACGATAGCAGTGTCATCAGCGAACTTTTGCACGTGGCAGGACTCCATGTTGTATTGGAAGTCCGATGTATATAGGCTGAACAGGATCGGAGAAAGTACAGTCCCTTGTGGCGCTCCTGTGTTGCTGACCACAATGTCAGACCTGCAGTTCCCAAGACGCACATACTGAGGTGTGTCTTTAAGATAGTCCACGATCCATGCCACCAGGTATGAATCTAATCCCATCTCTGTCAGCTTGTCCCTAAGTATTGTCTAATGAGTAGTTTCTATTCACTTGGAGTTTTGTCAAACTGACCCTCACATTTTCATTGGCAGATCGAACACGAGAAATTTCACCAGGATCCGATGACGTCACTTCCTGTTCCAGGCCCTGAGGATGTCACTTCCAGTTCCTGTCCAATTACACCCCTGCCCTGCCTGACTATAAAACTGCCATGTTTGCCAGTCTGTTTGCTGAAAACCCCCCCCAACAGCCCGATAAGTCTCTCTCGGATTCACGCTAATAAATCGGTACCGCAAACGAACTATGATACTTAGCGCGATGAGAGAGTCACAAAATCAATGGATTGTTCAAGCAAATTATAGAAAAAAAACGATCTAAATCCGTTAAGTAGTTCTCTATGGAAAAGCGGACAGACGTAAAAATGGATCTGAAAAACTATAAGAAATTTCGCACTCGGACCACGAAATTTTTAAAACCGTTTTAAAAGAGAGCACCTATGGGCCAAGAGTAACCTACATTCCAAACTTCAAGTCCCAAGTCCTCATGGTTTGGGAGATTTCGCGATGAGTGAGTCAGGGATATTTGGCTTATCCCCGGACACAGACAGACGGACATCTTTTAAAGTCCAACACACGTTTATTTTACGATTCATGTGCACAAAACCCAGTGCCGCAGCACCAATCACTCCACAAGTCCAGGCCAACACTCACTGCCTTTCGTCTCTTCAGGCCACCTCTTTCCTCTTCCAGACCTCGTCCTCTTCCACCCAACTCCAGCCCTGAATGAAGTGAGGTGGCATCTTTTATTGTCCCCCGGATGTGCTCCGGCAGTGTGGCTGCATCCCTGGAAGCACTCCAGGTGTCCCTACTCCTCTTCTCCCCCAGCACTTCCTGGTGTGGCGGAAGTGCTGAGGTCCAGGGCTCTCCAGGCTTTCGGGCGCCCCCTGGTGGTGACCACAGGCCTGAACAGGGTTGAGCTTCAAAGCTCTGTATCCGTGGCCCCTGCAGCAACCAGGGTGGTCGCCCCTCATAATGCATGTAATCTGTTGCAGACCTTAAACTAAGTTTGATTTGTGCCTCTCATTCACGTCACCACAAAGGTGTGTAGCGTATTTTATTATTTTTTTTAATATGACATGCTGTATATTTTCCACACAAAGAAACACTGCAGTTCACCATGTCAATGTCAATTTATTTATATAGCACATTTAAACAAACATTGTAATGCTGTGGCCAAAGTGCTTTACAAAAATAGAACAAATTAACATAAAACATAAATAGAAATAAAATATATGAACATAAAATAAAATACATAATACATAGAAGTAATGTTATATACATAAAAAAATAGAAGTAATGTAATATAATTACAAAGAGGAAGCCATCAGTATTACTGAAGGTAACTGAATGCAAGTGAATAGAAATGAGTCTTTAATCTTGTTTTAAACAGTTCAATTGTAGACGACTCCTTTATATGATGAGGTAAAGAGTTCCACAGGCGAGGAGCAGCAGCTGCAAAAGCCCTGTCTGTCCCCCTTGGTTTTACACTTGGTACGAGGGACAACCAGAGACAGCTGACCAGAAGATCTAAGCACTCTAGATGGCTGATGTAAAACACACAGTTCAGCTAAATAGGCAGGAGCAAACCCATGTAAAGATTTAAAAACTAGCAGCAGGATTTTAAAATCAATTCGAAAACTGATAGGCAGCCAGTGTAAAGAAGCTAAAATAGGAGAAACAGAGTCATACTTTCTTGCCCCAACCAGAAAGCGAACGTCAGCATTTTGTACCAACTGTAACCTGTGTATCGAGGATTTGTTAATCCCAAAATACAGTGAGTTGCAGTAATCGAGGCGAGAAAAAATAAACGCATGAGTGGCTATCTCAAGATCCCTAGAAGTTAAAAAAGGCTTTATCTTACCTAATAGACGAAGTTGGAAAAAGCAACTCTTGACTACAGAATTTATTTGTTTCTCAAAAGAGAGGTTACTGTCAAAGGTAACACCAAGATTGCGGACTTGAGGTTTGGAAAAGACAGAGAAAGAGCTGAGAAGTCCAAGACCAATTTGGGCTTTAGCTGATGGACCCACTAAAAGCACCTCCATTTTATTTTGATTTAGATCAAGAAAATTATTAGCCAGGGCGGCGCAGTGGGTAGCGCTGCTGCCTCGCAGTTGGGAGACCTGGGGACCTGGGTTCACTTCCCGGGTCCTCCCTGCATGGAGTTTGCATGTTCTCCCCGTGTCTGCGTGGGTTTCCTCCTGGCGCTCCGGTTTCCTCCCACAGTCCAAAGACATGCAGGTTAGGTGGATTGGCGATTCTAAATTGGCCCTAGTGTGTGTTTGGTGTGTGGGTGTGTTTGTGTGTGTCCTGTGGTGGGTTGGCACCCTGCCCAGGATTGTTTCCTGCCTTGTGCCCTGTGTTGGCTGGGATTGGCTCCAGCAGACCCCCGTGACCCTGTGTTCGGATTCAGCGGGTTGGAAAATGGATGGATGGATGGAAATTATTAGCCATCCAGGATCTTAATTCAGACAGACAATTGTGGAGTTGATTTGTTGTAGAGTTGCAGACAGGAATATAAACCTGAGTATCATCAGCATAGCAGTGAAAAGAAATGTTAAATTTCCTAAAAAATTGCTCCAATAGGGTGAAGGTATATGGAGAATAAAATAGGACCCAAAATGGATCCCTGAGGAACACCATATTTAAGAGGAGCAGTAGATGAAGAAGAGGAATTAAAAGTCACTGAAAAGTGTCTACCAGTTAAATATGACCTGAACCAATTAAGAGCAGCCCCTTTAAGCCCAACAAGATGTTCAAGCCGCATCAGCAATATTTCATGGTCAATAGTGTCAAAGTGTCATGGAGATTAAAGTTTTCTCCATAGGAAAATCTCACTACCCAAGAAGCCTCTCCCCTATCCCATTACCTGACAACTTTCCATTCCATCCATCAATCCATCCATCTTCCAAATTTGCTTATCCGGATGGTCACATGGAAGATGGAGCCTGTCCCAGCAAGCATTAAGCACAATTCAGTAACAATCTTCAGACAGATCTCTGGTTCGTTTCATGACGAACACACTCATCAGAGGGAAACATATCTTAACTAATAAATCTAACCTGCATGTCTTTGTATTGTGTGAGGAAAGTGGAGCATCCAGAGGAGACCCAGGTGAACATGAGGAGAACATGCAAACTCCATTCCGGAAGCACCTGGGATTTGAAGCTTATTACAAGGCAGACCATTATTGTTTCTTAGTTCCTACAGAGGTAGGTGAGGGGACAGGCACTGTCTAAGCACCATGGAGCTTCAAGTTTCTTTTTTTTCATCTCTGATGCATCTTTTGGATTTCAGTTGCCAAGATTGATAGCCTCATTGACAAAGTGGTGACTATAGTGCCAGAACTCATCTGGTGGCTTAACGAAATGTCCAGGCCTGATATGAAATGAGTCCAGTGATTTTTTTTTTCTTTTTCTCTTGAAATCATTATAAATATGTAATGACAGGCAGGCACATCTCTTTAATAAATGTAAATGCTGTACCTCCTGGCAGGAATAAAATACATTTCTTCATGTATCAATTACACACATTTCACTGGAATAGAAATTAAATTTCTTTTCTGAATTTATTTTTTTTTTGTGAAATTTTGAATTTCGCTGCAATTTTAACTTCATTAGAAATAAACGACAACGGCAATACATTCAAGAGTACGCTTAATATTATGCAGTTGCTACCTTTAGCCACTAGATGGCAGGAAAGGGACATCTTTACAATAGTCTGTACCAGGGGTAGGCAACGTCGGTCCTGGAGTGCCACAGTATGTGCAGGTTTTTGTTCCAACCCAGTTCCTTAACAAGAACTCAATTATTGCTGATGAAGCACATCTTGCTTAAGTGACATTTTAATGCTTCATTTTAGTGGTCTCGCTTGTTAAGGTTCTCCAACCTTAATTGCTTATTTCAATCTTAAACTGCTGCATTCAGTGTTTTAATTGCTCCTTATTAGCAATAAGATGTAAAAGACAAAGCAGCCAGCAGTTCTCCAGCTAGCTTTTTTCCAATTACATCTGTGTGTGTTCATCATGCACGGTTCGATTTAATAAAACACTTAATAGAAAAATATGACAGACTGAAAATGATCTGTTTTAGGCTTCAAATCATTTGGATGATATCCTTGGATAGGAAAACAATCTACGATATAAGAGCCTTACATTGCACAGACTAACAAGCCATAAAATTAAATAAGGTCTGAGATTGGCAATGATTGGTTTCTAATTAAGCAATTGGGTTGAATGAAAACCTGTAGCCACTGTGGCTCACCAGGACCGACATTGCCTACCCCTGTTTTACATCTTATTGCTAATAAGGAGCAATTAAAACACTGAATGCAGCAGTTTAAGATTGAAATAAGCAATTAAGGTTGGAGAACCTTAACAAGCGAGACCACTAAAATGAAGCATTAAAATGTCACTTAAGCAATATGCGCTTCATCAGCAATAATTGAGTTCTCGTTAAGGAACTGGGTTGGAACAAAAACCTGCACATACTGTGGCACTCCAGGACTGACGTTGCCTACCCCTGGTCTGTACTGTAATGTTAAATGCAATTCATTCATCTAACCCAGTGTTTCCCAAACTCGGTCCTGGTGAACCCCTGTGGCTGCAGGTTTTTGTTTCAACCGCATTCCTAATCATTGACAACACCGGATAGCACTGATCTCATTTAATTAGCTGTTTTTTTTTTACTGTTATTCGATATTCAGAAAAGCACAGCAGCATGATTTTTACATTTATAAGACATTTAGATAGATAGATAGATAGATACTTTATTAATCCCAGGGGGAAATTCACATACTCCAGCAGCAAAAAATATTAAATTAAAGAGTAATAAAAAATGCAGGTTAAAAACAGACAATAACTTGAATAATGTTCAACGTTTACCCCCTCTGGTGGAATTGAAGAGTCGCATAGTTTGGGGGAGGAATGATTTAGAAATATTTCTGCGTTTGCTGTAGATTTAAATGCTTAACTCTCTTTTGTTGATTTCATTATACTTTGCCCTTTCTCTGTGCAGTTTTTACCCCTTTGTTGTATCTTAATAATGACAATTTAAAACGAGCAGGTCAGACACCCAGGCAAACAATACAGAATAATCAAAGGCTGCAACTACTTTAGAGTCAGACCCACTAATTAGTAAATAATGGATCAATTAAACAATTAGAAGACCTAGAAAAGTAGAATGAAAATCAAGATGAAAATACTGTTAAAAAGAAAAAAAATACAGTATTCCTGTATAACTGCTTGGTACATTTTAATTTTTTTTTTTTTTTAGCAAACTTAGTTTTCTAATTTCGATATTGTTCCCTAAACACAGAACTTGGGGAAATATCAGTTCACTTAATTAGCCCAGGAGTTCAATTAAAAACAGAAGCTGGTTGGAACAAAAACCTGCAGCCGCAGGGGTTCACCAGGACCGAGTTTGAGAAACACTGACCTAACCATACGTTCCCAACCTTTATTGGGTCAGAGCCCACTTTTTCAAAGAGTGATTCGATAGCGCCCCCCCCCCTTGGGTGAACTATACTATATATTGAAAAACAAGGACAGATTTTTAAATTTATTTTATTAGAAGATATTAACAATATTGGTGTATTGCTCAAAGTATGATTAAAAAAATATATTATTAAAAATATGAATATAATATTAGTGAGACGGCTGAGCTTGGTGTGATGACACTAATTTTTCAATGTTTGATGCCATTTTTGTCATCAGCAATCTTAAATCGCTGCATTCCACTATTGACTATCTGTTTCTTTTCTTTGTTAATAGATTGTTGATCATGCTAAATCCTGTTTTGGATAAATATGATAATGGGAGAATTGTAGATTTTCTAATTCTTGTTGCCATCAGGGAAAAGTTGTGTTTCTTCCCAATGAAGAGGCATATCCAGGATAAATAAAGGATTTCTTGTTTGGTGAAAGTGAAATCCAGAGACGCGAAGTGGCTGGCGTGTAGAGCAGGCCGGGAAGGTTGGTGAACGAAGCCCCCTAGTTTTTAATAAGTAGGTCCACGTAAGTTTTCCTTTGAATGTGATCTGTAGGTACCACACTGTAATTTTAGGTTTGAAGGAATTCTGAAACTTCTCACATATTTAAAGTAATGTTCAATGAACCTGTCAAAACATGCATAGATTCGGTCCTCTGCACGTGTGTTAATCTTGTAAGGACTTGCATGATCTGAGAATGCATAACTTGTGCAAACTTGTAAATATAATTTACCAATACCTGCTACTGTATTTAATATGGACGGGTCTTTCTTAATGGACATTTTGAATAATTGGTTGAAATATGCGTTTGATGATTTTTAGTATTAATCAAACTTTTCAGCGCGTTCTTGTCCCCAACGCCCTCTTGATATGTCTTGGACCAGAAATGCCCCCGTTGGGAACCTTAGATATAAACTCTCTACTTCTTGAACTCGGTACCATAATGTGAATAAATACAAAAAAATGAACTGAAGATACACATTTTTTATTCTTTGTTCACAATATACTGTATAACCCAGGTGATGTGCACACATACACAAGCACAGTGCATGACGGAAGGGGCAGTGTGGGCACATGCATTAGAACTCAAAGGTGCCATGTGAAAAGACAATTTCCCCTTAAAGATTAATAAAGTATATCATCATCACTATCATCACCTGTACCATTTGTGAAGGGCCTATGAGACCACGCTGTTCTTTTATTCTTGCTTTTTTCTGGGAGCAGATTTGTTTCTTCTTACGTTTGTAGGCACATCCCCAATATTTGGTGCATGAGTGGCCAGAAATTTACAGGATTTCTATACAAGCGAAAAAATGTTCAAAGATAATAAACCTTTGATATCTGCAGTGGTGGGAATGACCTGTTTTTATGTTAAACATTAAATAGCAGTTGACTTGCTAAGCTTGCTGGCGCTTTGTCTTGTACTTTAGTTTTGCATTTGAAGTAAATGGTGGTGGCCGCAGGTGTAAAAAATGGAAAGAAAGAGAAAACACAAATACTAACCAGTAAATGGTATTACCGTGCTGTGCTAAACATGCAATACAATATCATCCATTTTTTAGTGTATTTTGGACTGGTGTGCAGTTAATAGCTTGGCTGTCCCATACACACTGAGATCTGGGTGCAAATTAACGTCCAATTGTTGTGAAGTTTGCCCAACAACTGAGTGTCCTTTTTCATTTCAAATATTAAAGACTTGCACATTGTATTAATGGGTAATTAAAGGTGGCATAATAGACATGTGAGTATGCATTGCAATAGATTGGTGTCCTCTCCAGAGTATACAGGTCTCTACATTTCTATAATTGAAAAATATGTCTCACAAAATGAAATAGACGGACGGGCGAAAGTGCACAATCCAGATTTGACAATACATGATCTTATGCGCTCCACACCAACGTCTTTGCTCATTAAGTCGATGGAAGATAGTGAAGCTGTAGGAGCAGGTGTGGTATTACAACTGGTATTGAGAAATTTTGGGGCGGCAGCCGTGTCACCCCATTTAATAAAAGAAAATTTCAAACAAAAACGGCAGATGACGGCATTTCTACACTACATAAACAGCCAGTGGTTGATTGTCTATCGCTGTCATAATCAGGGCTGAATTTTAGGGTCCTAATGCTTTTATTGTATTAGACGCCATTTTGTGTAACCATTGTTAGGGTCACATCCTGTGTTGCTAGAGGGCGTGTTTTCCGGGGTCGTGACCTCAAGTTCATTGGCACAATGGGATTAAAGGTCAGCACTTACACCAAACTTTATCCGATCTGCAGGTAAATCCTTCAAGTACAAACAGAAATGTATCCCTTTGCTAATTGATCTTTGATTCTGTCCTATCATCTGGGTTTTATCTTTTGTTTTATTTTGCCTTTTGCGCCCAACTCCCAGTTCATCTCAAAAAAAAAAAAAATCCGTTATCCTTTTCCTGCCAAGCCAGGACAATAGTGACCAGGCCGGGTTTGGAGCTCCGTCTCTCTCGAGCGTCAGTCCAGAATGACTTGCCACCGTCTAGGAGCGCCTCGCCTTTATACTCCTCCTTCTGGAAGGGGTGGAGTCAATTGCCCTCACTGGGCGTCTTCTCCTGGCTGTGGGAACGGAAACAGACGATTCCATTAGTGACAGTGGCCCCTCTCATCATGGGGTGGGATAGCTAAGCCAGTATGAGTCAGGAGGGTGATCTTCAGACACACATGTGTGACAATGTAAAGCACAATATAGAGACTGAAGTGATGATCTTTTTCTTTCATGTTCAGTGTAATAGTTTCTTTAAAGCAGGGGGTCTCAAAGTTGGTCCTGGGGGGCCCACTGTGGGTTCAGGTTTTTGCTTCAACCAGATTCATAATCAGTGACGGCAACTGATCAAACTGACCTCAATTAATTAGCTGGTATTTTTTTTCTCTTCTCTTATTCTACATTAAGAAAGCACAGAGGCCTGGTTTTTACATTTACAGTCATATGAAAAAGTTTGGGACCCCCTCTCAGCCTGCATAATAATTGACTCTCCTTTCAACAAAAAAGATAACAGAGGTATGTCTTTCATTTCCAGGAGCATCTGAGTACTGCGGTGTTTTCCGAACAAAGATTTTTAGTGACGCAGTATTTAGTTGTATGAAATTAAATCAAATATGAAAAACTGGCTGTGCACAAATGTGGGTCCCCTTGTAATTTTGCTGATTTGAATGCCTGTCACTGCTCAATGCTGATTAATTGCAACACCAAATTAGTTGGATGAGCTTGTTAAGCCTTGAACTTCATAGACAGGTGTGTCCAATCATGAGATATAAAGGTATTTAAGGTGGTCAATTGCAAGTTGTGCTTCCCTTTGACTCTCATCTGAAGAGTGACAGCATGGGATCCTCAAAGCAACTCTCAAAAGATCTGAAAACAAATATTGTTGAGTCTCCTGGTTTAGAGGAAGGCTACAAAAAGCCATCTCAGAGGTTTAAACTCTCAGTTTCAACTGTAAGGAATGGAATCAGGAAATGGAAGGCCACAGGCACAGTTGCTGTTAAACCCAGCAGGTCTGGCAGGCCAAGAAAAATACAGGAGCGCATATGTGCAGGATTGTGGGGATGGTTACAGACAACCAAAGATCACCTCCAAAGACCTGCAAGAACATCTTGCTGCAGATGGTGTATCTGCACATCGTTCTACAATTCAGCGCAATTTGCACAAAGAACATCTGTATGGCAAGGTGATGAAAAAGAAGCCCTTTCTACACTCACACCACAAACAGAGTCGCTTGTTGTATGCAAATGCTCATTTAGACAAGCCAGATTCATTCTGGAACAAAGTGCTTTGGACTGATGAGACAAAAATTGAGTTATTTGGTCATAACAAAAAGTGCTTTGCATGGCAGAAGAAGAACACCGCACTCCAAGAAAAACACCTGCTACCTACTGTCAAATTTGGTGGAGGTTCCATCATGCTGTGGAGCTGTGTGACTAGTTCAGGGACTGGGTCCCTTGTTAAAGTCGAGGGTCGGATGAATTCAACCCAATATAAATAAATTCTTCAGGATAATGTTCAAGCATCAGTCACAAAGTTGAAGTTACACAGGGGTTGGATATTCCAACAAGACAATGACCCAAAACACAGTTCGAAATCTACAAAGGCATTCGTGCAGATGGAGAAGTACAATGTTCTGGAATGGCCGTCACAGTCCCCTGACTTGAATATCATCAAAAATCTATGGGATGATTTGAAACAGGCTGTCCATGCTCGGCAGCCATCAAATTGAACTGAACTGGAGAGATTTTGTATGGAAGAATGGTCAGAAACACCTCCATCCAGAATCCAGACACTCATCAAAGGCTATAGGAGGACAGCGTCTAGAGGCTGTTAGATTAGCAAAAGGAGGCTCAACTAAGTATGTGATATCTCTGTTGGGGTGCCCAAATGTATGCACCTGTCTAATTTTGTTATGATGCATATTGCATGTTTTCTGTTAATCCAATAAACGTAAAGTCACTCTGAAATACTACTGTTTCCATAAGGTATGTCATATATTAAAAGGAAGTTGCTACTTTGAAAGCTCAGCCAATGAGAAACAAAAATCCAAAGAATTAAAAGGGGTTCCCAAACTTTTTCATATGACTGTATAAGACATTTAGAAATATTTCTGCTTTTGCTAGAGATTTAAATGCTTAACTCTTTTTTATTGATTTCATTATATTTTGCCCTTCATTGAGGGATGAATATTTTTTCCAAAAAACTCAGTTTTCTGAAAAGCACCCAATACACTGGTTTCACACATAGATCAACATAAAATGTCTGTCGCTACGTGCTGTTGGTGCCCGTTCGGCATCTCTGGCAGCAGGGGCAGCTCAATGGCCAGCAGGAATGCACGCCAGGCCGGCTACCTCTTTGTCTTCGCACAGCAGGTGGGCGACGGTGGCAGTCACAGTGTGACGCAATATGGTTTGTACCTCTTGTCATCATAAGTGGTGGTCCTCCTAGGTGAACACTGCTGTAGGTGTATCCACTACCCGAACATGTTCAGCACCACGATAGGCTGAGGCTGGTACCTCACTTTCGTTTTCCATCTCCAGATCACTTGCATCAAACTCCGAAAAGTCAGAGTTCGATTCAGCAATAATACGTAAAGCGTCCATGGAGTATTTTGCTTTGCACATTTGCTTTAGTCCTGCCAGATGTCTCTGCCATTTCAGAGGCTGTTTGCTCTTCACTACTCATGCACCTGTAGGGAATCGAGGTCAAATCCAACAAAGCTACGTAACTTTCCTTCAACCAAGGGAGAGTCAAACTAAAACATAAGGGTGAGTTTTGTTGCAGTTTATTGCCGATTATCGTCCTCTACCCCTGAATTTTGACAAAAGTCAACATCAGCCCTGAAAGAGTTAATGACAATTAAAAACAAGCAGAGATTTCTAAATGTCTTATAAATTTAACAATCATGTTGCACTGCTTTTCTGAAAGTAGAATAAGAGAAAAAAATATCAGCTAATTCAATGAGATGAGTGTTATCAGGTTATTATCACTGGTTATGAATCTGGTTGGAACAAAAAGTTTGGGAAGCACAATGGCAGTTCATGGAGTCACTCCTGCTGGAAAAATACAGAATGAAATTAAATATTAAGTACCATAACAATCCTGCAGGTTTAAGAAAAACAAATAGGAAAAAGAAAATGAAGAATGTATTAACTTGCCCAGAGCTGATAAAGTTGGCATTGGATATCCTCCAAAGTCAGAATGGAAAGTGGGTGTGCTCAAAGTACTGGAGTGACTGGTACAGTGATACATAATAAACTGTCAGGAAAAAAAAACAACAGAAGAACTGTCATTGACCTTTAAGAAAACACCTTGACCAGATGTGGACACGCTAGAAAAAAATTGCGCAATCAAGACACATTTCTGACTAGCAAGTTTACCAGCTCAGCAGAACTCTGCTGCTTACCCAAGAACAGAAATGGAGGCTTTGATTCAGCCGATGTAATCCACACTTACCAACCCTTACTTACTTACTTGCCGAGACGGGCTTTCACATCAGAAGACGCTTAGAAAAACAAACAAGAATTAATTACTGTGCAATGATTACTTAAAAAAAAAAAAAGGTTTGGAGAAACTAGGATTTTGTGTGTCCACTTTATATGGTACCAATTCACAAACAATTTGGGTTAAAAGACTTTAAAACTAATTGTCGGCGTGAGAGTTATCGACAGTGCGGCACTAACAGCAAATTCAATGAAGATAATGAAGCTAAGGGGCGTGGCTTCAGCTTCCGCTTGCTTATTAGCGCTGACTGACAGCACTTTGCCGGGGAAAGAACAGAACGGGGAATCGGGAAGCTGGTGTTCCCTGAGAAATCAATATTACGGCATCGGGACTGGGAGAAGCCTAATAATAGAAAGCTCAGGGTCTTCACAAACTCCAAGAATCCCGATGATAACACGTTTCTATAATGTGAGCAGAAAAAAACAGGTAGTTGTGGCCAGTGCCGATGCTAGGTTATTTTGCACCCAAGGCCAAGCTTATTTATGCGCTAACCTGACTGTCCGGTAGCTAGCTAGCTAGCCTGTGCTGGCTGCACCCGCCCATGATATGCGTCCTAGGCGAATGCCTAATTCGCCTTAATGATGTTCCAGTTTGCACACTGCTGTCTATTATGGTATAGGCCTACCTTCCCCCCCAAAAAAAACATATAAAATAAGAAAGAGAGAGAAGAAAGTCGGCGGAAGGTCAGGGGTACAGAGCAAGCTATTCGGTATCACATGCAAATTACGCCAAGGTGATAGCGAGCAAAAAAGCATGCGGCAATAAAATGTAATCTTTACAGCCTGTCATAATCGAGCTTTCCATAAACTGTAACTTTATGGTTCTGCTGCCAGTAATCATTTACCAGGCAGGTGACAGGCATCTCAGAAAGGGCGGTCGGCAAAGTGCACTTTTGTTTCCCGCTTTCTCGTGGGAATAGCTCTTTACAAGATTTGTTTAATGCAGGATTTCACATGCAAAAGTGGCCTCACCTCACTCAGAGTATTGAACATTACCATTACTGAGAATATCTCATCTTTTGGATCTTGGTGAAGCTGTTATGGAACTGTAATACTAATTGTAATAATAACTACAAACAAGCATTTCACACCAGAGGAGTTCTTAGGGGTGTGCAGGGCCTAGGGCTGACCAACCCCACGTGGGGCCGGTTACGTCAAAAGCTGTTATCGGTATGTGTGGACTGTAGAAACTTGCACACAAATTTAATAAAAACAATGTTAACATACACCGGACTTTTTCATTACAGTATTAAGCTACATTTTTGCAAGATAACACGCAGACTTTATCAAGATACTGTATAATGATAATATCTATTAAAAAAGTCCACCACGATCTCTTTCACTCATGGCGTTGACAGCGATATGGCTAAACCAGTAATAAAACGTTGCTACGCGTTCCACTACCAAACAGTTCCTGCACTGTTTCAACTAGGCCTACTGTAGCAAACTGAACCAAAGGCTCAACTAAGAAACGATGGTAGGCTTTCCGGACGTGAATGAGTCATAAGCGACAAGCTATCTGTTGTTCACAAGTCAAAACAGAAGCCAACCCAGCGACTAATGGGCTATACCTATTTTAGGAAGGGATTATACTGGCGACCCTTTTTGGGTGATGAAAGTGGACTATAGGATGTTTTCAAAGACATACATGTATGGAGTTTGACCTTGAAGAGGGATTTTAAAAGGGTTCCTCTTAGAAGCATCTCAAATATATATATATATATATATATATATATATATATATATACTGCAGAATATAGCTTGACAAATCCACTCAAATGGAACACGCGGACCTCAAAAGTGAGGTCCCCTTAGGAGCAAGGCCTGGGGCGGTCGCCCCACTTGCCACCCCCAAATGCCGCTCTTGTTTCACACTGTCGCACACACATGGCTAGTACAATTATTACACTTATACAAAATGCACCCCGCCAGGACTGACTTAATGGCATTATAAGCCCCCGGGCAAAGTAATGCACTGGGGCCCATACCTACACAACCACTCAGCAAGTCACAACATTACATAGATTAGAGTGGGGCCCCCAGGCAACTACCCAGCGTGCCCATGCATTAAGATGGCCCTGCACCCCGCGCTAATACTCTGCTCACAAACACTAATAGCACATTGGAGAATAACACTACATCAATGCGCAAGGACTCGGTACAAGTAAGACGAGGCAACTGCCAGGAAGACTCACTCAGACTACTCTGGTTCTGATATGTTCTCAACCCATTATCAAACAGATTAACTCTTTTAGAACTAATTATTATTTTCTTTTTTCTTCACAAAGCAATGGTTACACACATGAATCAACATAAAATACTTATTTATGACAAATGTCACTCTGTTTTATGTTCCATGAGCCACTACAGTATGTCAATTCACAGTCTCATTCCATAAGAATCATCATCCATAAGCTGGAAGGCACATCCTGGAAAAAAACAGCTTGACATAGTCGAGTGGCCGATAATCCGTAGCGTCCATTAGCACGCCATGTTGTTTGATGAAGTCCAGTTGCCAGCCTGCCTCCCACAGATCTACAGCTGCTAGTCCTCCCAGGGTGACCTTTGCCGCAGGTTCGTCAGCTGCATGATCAGCTGGGGATTGATCAGCTGATGCAGGTACCTGACTTTCATTTTCGATCTCCAGATCACTTGCATCAAAATCGGAGTCTGAGAAGTCAGAGTCTGATTCAGCAATAATATGCAATAAATAAATGAATAAATAAATTTGCTTTGCACACTTGCTTTGCTCTCTCACCTGATGTTAATGCCATTCTAGGCACTGTGTGCTCTATGCTACTCATGCACATGCCAGGATTCGATGTGAAGTCAAAGAGTCAAACAGTCCTCCTAGCCAAGAGAGTCTACCTATAATGTAACGGCAAGTTTTATCTATTTATGGCTTTTTTTAATTTTTACACCCTCTGCCCCTGGATGTTGACTTTAGTCAACATCCGCACTCGACCCCCTTGTGTTGACAAAAGTTAGACAACACTCAGTATGAATGCAGTCAAACATCAACACCATACATTCTATCACATCGATTCTACATGGATGGCATAAAGATATGTGAAACAACAAACTAACAATTACAACACTTTCTAAAAATAACATATTCATTAGACTTAAACATGGAGTTTGGACTGCGCAAATGTAAAACAATTTATGTAGAAAATTAAATCCTCAGAGAAGGTGAACTTACTCTCAAAAATGGCAGCCAAATTGGGGCCGTGTAAGATGCTGAAATACACAAATACTTTGTGTTCCAACAGGACAAACTTATACGACACAAGCAAATTAATATACTCTTACACAAAAATACACATTACATATTTCACAAATGCTCAAAACACACTTACTCCATATGCAAACCACACAATTAAAGACATCCATACATGCCATACTAATACTCACATAAACTTTCAGAGTTATGCATTGGTCACACACAGACCTACAACAGCTCCAAAGGAAAACATGAACATTACTCACAAAACAGAAATGATACCTCCTCCCCAAAGCAGCCATAGAACCACTTGCACTTCCATGTGCCGAGGGAGATACTGGTCTCATAGACGCAATTGATTTACACAACACACATGCAAAATTTAAGAGAATTCTTCAACATAAAACAAAATACAACAACAGCAAAATTTATTTATATAGCATGTTTTCATACAAATGATGTTGCTCAAAGTGCTTTACAAGATGAAGAAAGAGAAAAAAAGAAAAATATAAAAGTACAGTTAGGCAATACTAATTAACAAAGAATAAAGTAAGGCCCGATGACCAGTAGGACAGAAAAAAACAAAACAAAAAAAAAACTCCAGAGGTCTGTAGAAAAAAAAAAATTCTGCAGGGGTTCCGAGGCCACAAGACCACCCAGCCCCCACTAAGTATTCTACCTAACATAAACGATTTAAATGGTGTTGAGGCTTCACGTGGAAGAACTTGATGATGATGGTTATGTGGACCTCTGGTCTTGAATCCATCAATGTAGGGACAGCATGGTGCCCTGATCAGGTGGTGGAGGGGCAGATCATCACCACAGAAAACTGGAAAAAGAACAGCTGAGAAAGTAGGGGTTAGTATGGATTTTGGAGCCATGATAAAAATGATAATTCAATTCATATACAGAATATCAGGGTTACACTAAGATGAAGCTATGAGAAGCTATGATAAAGTAATGAGTTTTTAGCAGTTTTTTAAAGTGCTCCAGTATATTAGCCTGGCGAGTTTCTATCGGTCTGCTATTCCAGATTTTGGGTGCATAACAGCAGAAGGCCACCTCACCACTTCTTTTAAGTTTAGCTCTTGGAATTATAAGCAGACCCTCATTTGAAGATTTAAGGTTACGATTTGGAGTATAAGGTGAAAGGTGTTCCAAAATATGGGACTGAGCGAGATTACTTTGAGTACTGAGAAAAGAGCTATATAAATGTAATAAATTATTATTATTATTATTTAAGGCTTTGTAAACCATAAGCAGTATTTTAAAGTCGATTCTAAATAGCACAGGTAACCAATGTAGTGACGTTAAGACTGGGGTGATGTGCTTGGATTTTCTTTTCCTAGTTAGGATTCTAACAGCCTGCATTCTGCACTCGTTGCAATCAATTGATGTTTTTTTGGGTTGTCCTGAGAGGAGTGCGTTACAGTAATCTAGTTGATTAAAAACAAAAGCGTGAACTAATTTTTCAGCATCTTGCAATTTTATAAGAAGTCTAACGTTTAGTATATTTCTTAAGTGGAATAATGCTGTTCTTGTAACCTGATTAATACATCATTTAAAATTCAGGTCAGAGTTACTACAACAGACAGGAATAAATCATACTGACACAAACTACACACCACTTAACCAACATGGAACATCACAGAGGAGGTAGAGTACGTGGCAGATATCCTCATGAACTTCATCAGCCTTATGTGGATAAGTTTATGTCATACAGCCGGCTGATCCGTGGTGATCTGTTTGGTGAGACAGTCAGAGCAAGTCACAGACTAGTGGCCATATCACACTATGTGACCAGCTTCATGGGAGCGGACCACCAAGTGCCTCCGACTCACTAAGGTCATGTAAATGAAGGTTACGACTGAAAATCTCTGGAAAAGTCATTGAATATGACAAGGCCCTACGTTAGCCATTATGAAAGTCCTAGAGGGCTGCAAAGGTTGCAAGATTTTGATTCACACTTCTTAATGACATAAAAGTTAACACTTAATGACTTTTTAAAACTATTTTTGCATTTAAAAATTCCCAGTGGTTTGTAAAGCTATTTTTTTTATGACATACAGGAAGTTTGCGTTTTTTTATTTTTTATTTTTTTTACTATTTTTCAATGGCTATTTACAGAGGATTAAAGGAATAATCCACCAAAAATGATTATATTTTTTATATGTTACTTACCCATAGTATTCTGTGGTAATGGCCAAGAAAAACATTTCATACTTATGTTATCATGTAGAATGGAGGTAAAAAAGTTTGATATAATACAAGCCAATTGTGACCAATGCTGTACAACAGGAAACAATGTAAAAATTGTCCATGAGAAAAAAGAAAATTCACATTACTTGTGTTGCATAATCCAGTCATTTGTAAAACTATGCAAAACATGTGCATTTGTTTGCTAAAATATTGTTAAATAGATATCGGCGAACACCTTAAACAGGGAACACAAGTCACATGGGAATGGCTTTTTGAATTGAAGACCCACCACTTCTTATCTTTCTTTGGTCAAAAGTCTTATCTTTATTTTTGAAATTAATTCTTCACTAGTTACTGGTGCTGCGGTGGGTTGGCACCCTGCCCGGGATTGGTTCCTGCCTTGTGCCCTGTGTTGGCTGGGATTGGCTCCAGCAGACCCCCGTGACTCTGTGTTCGGATTCAGCGGGTTGGAAAATGGATGGATGGATGGATAGTTACTGGTGCTCTTCTCAGTTTCTCAAAAGACTGCAATAGTTAAACCCCTGCTCAAGAAAAAATTGGCTCCTTTGTCTGTGCAAACTTTAGAAATGTTTTTAACCTGGCTTTTTAAATTACAATTGTAGAAAAAGCTGTTTTTTCAGCAATAAGATGATTGCTTCAACAAACATTCTGTTCTTGTTAAGTTCCAGGCAGGTTTAATAACAGATCACAACACAGAAACTGCATTGATTAAAGTAGTAAATGGTTAATGAAGACACAGGCCAGAGATCTGTTATATCTATTACAGTAATATGGGTAACTTCTTACAAGATTACCTAAGAAAGCCATCAAACAGTTGCAGTTAGATCAGAATGCAACACCTTGAATCTTAATCAGTGAAAGACAATTTGAACATATTACACCAGTGTTAGCGTCATTACATTGGTAACCCGTCTTCTTTACGATTGACTTTAAAATATGAATAATCTACTGTATAATAAACCAGTTAGTCCTATGTGTGTGTGTCCAGCCCCTCAGAATAATCAGATTTGTCAGTTTGGCTTTGTTGTGATTGGTCAATTTGGTTTGGTGACTCGATTGAAAGAGGAAGTGAGAGTGTGACACACATGAGGAGAAGAAAACACATAGCAGGAACGCTGAGAGAATCGCCTTCAAAGACAGAAAGTATAAAACTGGACAGGAGCAAAGGAAGGCGCCTCTAAAACAATGCCCGAAGCACAGTAGAAGGCTGTATGGCAACACATTCAAGGAGTTGGGGGGTTTGGCACCAGTTAAGAGATGCCACATGTGCAAATAGAAAGGAAAGTCTCTGAAGGTACACGTAGGCCAAGAGATTGCAAATATTTTTAATGTACTCTATTACTTGTCAGGTGGCATGGGTAGTGGTATATAAAACTCTAAATAATCTTGCTCCTTTATCTATTTTGGAGTGCCTGTCCCCTTACGCAAACTTAGATCTTCTAATACAGGTTTGCTTCTTCTTCTTCTAAGAGGTAAGTATAAAAGAAGTGATAGATATATGTCAGACTAACACGGAAGAACATCTCTCTATTATAAAAAAAAAATCTTGCGACGATATGAGACTTTTTTCCTGCGATGAGACGTGATCTTTGAAAGAGAGATCTCTGGAAGAGAGACAGAGAGACACTTTCATGTCTCGTGAGACGGACAAGTCACGTCATACTTACAACCTTTGGAAACAAATCTCGTGATACACATTACTCGGTGAAGTAACGGAACAGCAAAAAGAGATTGAATAGTGTTTGAGGAAGTCTGGGAGAGAAGAGAGACGAGGCAGTGAGACAAAAGGACAACTGCTGTACAGGCTTTTAAACGTTCGAAGCGCCGCATGAAATGCAGATCACGCGACACGGCAGCAGCAACAGCAAACCAGCAGCTGATCGAGCAAAGAGGTGGTAAAAAAAAAACTATATTTATTTCCAATTGTATCACCGTTTAAGAGGGGGTTTGGAGGAGTGGCCGCGTCTCCTTGGAGTGCTGCTGGGGAGAAGGGGTTGGCAAGCAAAGCGAATTCTAAAACACAACTTTTTTAGTTATGACAAAGTTATGAAAACCCAACACCAAGCTCTTTTCTGCTTATAATCCTTTCTTTTTCCTCTGCAATTCTATTTCTTCAGCAGTTTTGTTTCGCTATGGCTTGTAATAACAGGCAGATATGTGCTCCCATCATATGCCAATTTTATTTCCTAACGGTGCTTGCTTTTTACCTGTTACATTCAGTGTTATTATTTTACAAAGTCTGTGGTTGGCTGGCGCCCTGCCCCGGGCTTGTTTCCTGCCTTGCGCCCTGTGTTGGCTGGGATTGGCTCCAGCAGACCCTCATGATCCTGTAGTTAGGATATAGATGGATGGATGGATGGATTTTACAAAATGTAGACCTCGCTCTGTAGGCAAAGTGGCAGCGTAGTGAAAAGGGAATATAGGAATTCCATTGTATTTTGTACAAATATGAGTAACAATTCATTTGGAAATACATGCAAAACTCACTTTCAGACTCTGGCACTGTGAGGTGGGAATGACAGCTACCTGCAGAAACCGACATTCAAAGGAGCTCTGGGAGCAGCTTTGGCAGCATCAGCGCCAAGGGCTGGTGAGCGAAGGTGCATACCACATTGACAACACTGGCTGAGCCTGTAAACTCTCACCTTGTTTGGATGCTCTATTAGCTGAACCTCGCATGGCAGATTACTAGTAGAGTTGGTATGTTTGGCAGGAAAATGCCAATTGACACTAGACTCCTGATGTGAAGCTGGCAACAAGAAGCCAGGTAAAAGACTGGCAAAGGGGTTGCCTCTGATCCTGGGTGGGCAGAGTGAGTTAGGAGCATGTGCTGCCGAAATTTTGGTATAGTGATAATTTTAAGCAATCATAAGTAGCGCTTTGAGTTGTGAGGAAAGCGCTTTTTAAATGTAATGAGCTATTATTATTATTATACTGTAAGTGTGTCTTTTTCATTTATTATTGCTTTGTTGTCTACAGAACAGAGACAGCAATTCACATCAGGGTATCAACATTCAGTGTCAATAGCAGCACTTGGTGATGACTTTTTGAAGCAAATTTATGGCCCTGAAAGGTGCCACAGAATAAGACAAGCAGTGGCGTGAAGTGCACCGTCTCCTTTTAAAATGGTGGAATGTCACAACAATGTTTTTGCTTTGTACCTTTTTCATTCTCGAAACAACATGGATACTCTGCTTGGTGTGCAATCCCAAGACATGGTTCAACTGTCAATAACATTTTTTAGCTTAAAAAATGGAATGTATTTAACAAGTTTTGTGGCCTTTTCATTCGGCTGTGGACCTGTGTATCCATTAACGCCAGTATAAGTTGCAAGAACAGTCAAGAAATTTTTAAAATTACCAAAAATAAACGCTTGACTGTAGAAGACAATTTTATGAGACAAATATATGTACCATAATTGTGAAGAAATAACTTTGATTTGAAAAATAAAAAATATATGTCCTATAGGGATCTTCATTATGGAAAAGAAGTGTGCCATTCAGGAGATCCACAATATATGAAGGTAGGTCAATAAGTATCCACACTTTTGTGCTAATCTTGTTCAGATCGGCTGTACACACGCTTATAGGGTGTCTTTGGTCACTGTGGTAAAGTTTCACCTTTGATCACTTTCTCTTGTTGTTTTCTAGAAGTAAACATGGCAGCTCCACTCTCCATCATCACCAAAAAAGAGCAATGACCAATAATCCTCTTTCTAATGAACTGAAGTTGTACCAGTCAGGGCCGTTTTAACGTATGGGCACAATGGGCACTGCCTGGATGCCCCAGGAGCATAGGGGCCCACGATGTTTCTAGTGCCTATGTATGTTTCTGTTTTGCTATCAGAAACAGGAGCCCCAGTGAACTACTTTGCCTGTGGGCTTATGATGCTGTTAACATGGCCCTGGATTACCAGGGCTGAAATCTTCATCAGTTTGTCAGAATTAAGGTGTGAATTTGTTCAGTGTTGTCAGTGGTGGACGTGGATGGGTGTCCTGCTTCTTCTTCATGCTTAACTTGTCTGACCATGTTTGAACTTCTCAATCTGTGTCATAAACAGTCCACCATGGTAAGACACCATTTCTGTATCTTACAGAAAGCCGTCTTTAGGCACACCTGATACACCTTCAGCCTATAAAAAGCAGACCACTGCTTGCTTGACCATCATCGTCTACTTCTTCCACGTGAAGCCTGAAAGCCATAAGGACTAATTTAGACCATTTATGTTAGGTAGAATGCCTAGTTGGGGCTGGGTGGTCTCATGGCCTTGGAACCCCTGCACATTTTGTTTTTTTTCTCTCCTAACTGGCCATTGGACCTTACTTTATTTTTTGTTACTTAGTATTGCCTAATTTTATTTTAATATATTTTTGTTTGTCTTTCTTCATCTTCTAAAGCACTATGAGCTACATCATTTGTATGAAAACTTCATACAGAAATAAATGTTACTGTTGCTTCTCTTCTTTAGTGCAAATGGAGAGCGGAGTGACCATGCTTACTGACTGATCAAGACTGAAACTCTAGCACTGTGAATAGTGACACACCACATTTCCATGCTTGAGCTGGGTAAGCTGTACAGCCAATGCAAACAAAATTTTCAGAAAAATGAGGATAATTATTGACTTATCCTCGTACAGAGATAGGTTACCCCTCTTCCTTGAAATCCCCCCAAACAAGATTCCCAAGCGTCCAATGTCCTTAGATGCTATTGTCTTATGTCCTTATGTTCCTACCCCTGAATCCCTCTACAAGATTATACCTTTTGTCATTAGGCATCTAAGTCAGCATATTGATGCTATTGATTGACAACGTAAGGAACTACCAAGTACCCAGAAGCTTTATTGAAAAGATTTAAATGTATTATTTATAATAAACTAATTAACAAAGTATATCAAATCAGAAATATGTTTTATTGTCATATCTTGGCAGCTTCTTAAGACAGAGGACATGTCAGGAATGGAGTAAATTCTGTGACAATGCAGGTGATTCTCATTGGCTGCCTGAGCAAACATGGGCAGCAAGTCTCACGACACCAAATGGGTGTGCCAGGCTCCAATGAGCTGAGGCACTCCAAAGCACACTTTCAAAAAGCAAAGGGCAAAAGATGAAAGTCCTTTTGTTTCCAGTGCATCATCAGAGGTCACCATAAGTGAACTGTTACAACACACCTTCAAAGTCTGTTGTCTAATACCCTCCTTCCTGTCGACTCCTGTAACAGTTACTGGGTCAGATTCCTCCCAGCACAACACATTGTGCCAGGCACTCAGATCACCTCAGTGACAGGGTAGGATGAGGAGCCTTTCATTTATTGGCGCTTAGCTCATAAGGTTAGGTAACAGAAGAGAACGCAAGCCATTCAACCCCACTACAGGCCCATCTAAAAATAAGATAACTCTTCAAATGTAACCAACTACACTTTTTCTTCCTTCATGGGTTTACCTCTTAATTCACCTGTAAACTGAGCAAATGCTGAACATTTCTGCTTAATGCTTCTCTTTCTTGGGCAGTGCTGTCTCCTGGCTAAAACTAGTCCCCCTGTTCTTAAAAGCAAATTGAACATCAAGGCTACCAGAGTTAGGGCTTTCCCAGTTCTCTTCAGTTCTCCTAGTGTAGCTGTGGAGCCACAGTGTAATCCAGGGGTCATCAGCTCCAGTCCTGGAGGACCCCAATGGCTGCAGATTTTCATTCTAACCCTTTTCTTAATAAGTGATCTGTTTTTGCTGCTAAATAACTTCTTTTCCATTCATTTTAATGTACTTGTTTTTTTAAGAATTGTTCCCCTGAATTGCTTAACTTATTTTCTTAAATGGCACCCAAACAGAAATGAAATGTGAAGTGAGTGAGCCAACAGAAGACCAACTAAATCATGGCCTCAAACTTCAACCAATTTCACTTCAACCAGCTGCTTAATTAGGCACCAGTTCTTGTTGTTAATTAAACTCATTCTTTAATTCTATGGCTTGTTGCTGCTCTCACGGTGCAATAGCAGACATTTCTGAAATTATTGATTTTCTCTTTTCTAAGAGCAATGGTAGAATGCTTTGAGGACCTGTGCAGATCAACATTCCTGAGACCATCATCTTTCTTCATTTTCAGATAGTGTATGATGGAAACCAGTTGTTTTGGCTCATTTTGTATCTCATTATTTTGTTTGGCTGCTAATTAAGGAAAAAGAAACAATTAAGGTGTCTGAGTCTTCAAGAGCAAGTCGATTCAATTGAATTGGAGCAGAAACAGGTAACTAAATAAGAAAAGGGTTAGAATGAAAACCTGCAGCCACTGGTGCCCTCCAGGACCGCAGTTGGGGACCTCTGGACTGTAAACCCTACTGTTGACAACCTACTTGCAATAAAAGCGATTTTGACTTGAGTTTAGGATAGGGTAAGATAAATGTCCAAAAGCCCTCCTCAATTAATTTCTTTTAATTCAGGGGCTGACATTTGCCCATGAACACTATGGTAGGGGCACAACTTTAATGACCCTGATCACGCTGAGTTTCCCACAGTTGTTAAATTACCTTTGGTAATAATTTATGTGAAGAAATTAGGCAGCAAAATTATTGGTTGGCAGATGTATGATTGCCAGTGATTGTCCCTCACTCCTATGGTGTTATAATTTTTTGATGGTCTTCAATATATTAAATGGAATATTCTGCATAATAATTTAAAAAATTTATTTTTTAGCTCCTCATTATTCATACTGGAGTATATTTTTTATGCCCAAATATCAAGTTCTGCTATCACTTTTTGGTTATGGTTTGCTTTTGACATTGTAAAAAATGACAAAGACAGAAAGGTTTGGGATGAGACCACCACACTCCATATATTGTAAAAACAAAACAATGAAGTGCTTTTCAGTAAAGAAAAAAAAAATAACATCTCTGAAGACACAAGTCTGAAAATAGACAGTCCAAGATGGCGACACTTCTGGTAAAATACAGGCCAGGCAGGAAGGGGGCGGGTCCAGGTGGGCGGGCACTGGAAGTGACATCAGAGGTGGTGAGGCTGTCAATCAGGAGGAAGAGAAGAGGAGATAGTAAAGAGTGTCGATGAATTACCACCACCAGAGCTTTTAAATTGTCCCCAAGGCGCAAGTGTGTGACGCACATTAAAAATTAATTCACATCTTTATCGTGCCAAGTGATGAGCAAAAACAATTTGTTTTCTCAGACTATTTTGTGAAATTGTCCCCCAAAATATTCAATTTGCTTGTGATTTCACAATTGGCAGACTTAAAACTCACTATATTAAGTCTTTTGAGGGGTGTAGCAGTAGAGGCGTGGAGCCACCTCTAACACCCTCAGGTACCACTCCAGACACTGGATAAAAGTCCAAGACTTCTTTATTAAATGACAATAACATGCACAAAGCACCCTCCACTCCACACTCATAAATCACAATAAACTCTTTTACAAACCAATCCTCCTCACCCAGACACTTCGCCCTCCTACCTCCCAGCTCAGCTCAATGTCTGGGATTTCCCACAATCCTTTTATACACCCTGACCCAGTGGTGCCTCTGCACAAGTCCGTATTCCTTCCGGGTCAGGGTAAACAGTTCTTTTCTTCACCCTGGGAGCACGTCGTTCCTTCCTGTCACGTGACCGTGACGTACTCCCGGGTTATAGGGCACATACGAGCCTCCGAGTCCCCCTACAGTGACTCCTGGTGGCCCCCAAGGTATCCAGCAGGGCTGTGTATAAAAACTACATAGTCCATGAGTCCCGCTGGAACTCGGGGCACGTCCACGCTGCTGGGAGAGCTCCTCCTGGCGGCCTGGGGGTGAGGGCCGGAATAAAAAGCCGGCAATCCATCACAGGGGGTTTAAAGATGTTTGGGGTTGAAAGTTCGAAAAGGGTAATTCTTCTTCATCAGCTGCATACCTTCTGATTCTTTCACTGCCTCGATCATCCACGTCTCCTTTCACGCAGTGCCACACATGCTCTCATTCTCCTTGTGCACCACCTGTCTGAATATTCAAGCTGCTGGTCCTGCTTTGCACCACTCATTTGGGATCAGATGTAACACCATCTACATTCACTTTCCATAACTATGTACAGTAAGTAGATATTAGAACAAATTTGCCAATTCTAGGAGGTTGTCAAGAGGCTAATCTGTTACATCATGAGACTGGCTCATGTCAATGGGGATTCAGCTTAAGCACAAGCAGGCAGACACAGACAGGGCCTATTTGATCTTATGTTATTTTTTCTGATAACAAATAAACGGCAAAAAATTTGTACAAAATAAATATTTGTAAAAATCCACTTTTTGTGCTTATCCGAATACCGTATTCAGATTCGGCTACACCCTGACATTACAGGGTAAGGCAAAAATGTTTAATCTGGACCTAAACCAGATCCAGAATGTCACCTAAAACTGAACTAGCTCACGTTCAAGATCTTCACTTGCAAAAATGTTACATTAAGTTCACCGTTCTTAGAAAAATGAGCTTGTTCAATGAACGCGCTCTGTTGAACTAGTTCATGCACAACACTGATACACAACACATTTCTGTTTTGTCCACATGATAGGAATTTTTTCCAAGTTCAAGGAATCAATTTCATATTCAAAAAACCCTTTCCAGAATGAAATGATGCTTTGTCAAGTAATGGTCCTATGAAGAACCAACCAACGCAGTAAAGAGCCACAAAATACCTTTAAAGAACCCGTAGTTTTCAGAATGCATAGACGTGTCCCAGTGGCAGGTAGTGTAAAGGCTGCATGATTTCCCTGTCCCTGTATTTCATTTCTCATCCTTTTGCATCCTAAAGACGTGAAGACGTTAAATTAATTGAACCTCTGAATGATTGCAAATGGTTGTGATAAAGTGAAATCCTGACTTGGGTTCTTTTCTGCATTGTACCTGCTGTTGCCAGGTTATCTGGCAGCCCCCTCTTGACTGTGAATTAAATATTATCAATTATCTTTTTATTAATTAGCTGAACATTGTTAGCACTGCAGATTACACAGGCAGAACATTTATGACAAAAACATGGCACTGACCACTAATTAGAAAAAAAAAATAATAATAATGCTAAGGCCCAAAGTTTACACAGATAAAAAGAAAGCTGTAAACCAATGAGTCTCAGCAACTGGTTCATTGACCATCTTATCTACCTAAAATGTTATTTGTCCTCATATTACCCCAATCTGAAATGGCAACAGGAATATTTAATAGGATTGAAAAACTAAATAATATAAAAATAAAAAATAATTTCAATCATATACATTTTGTTCAAATGAAAATGCATTTAGATGCACTATAAGACCACACAAAATTCTAATTAGTGGCATACATGCAGTCTGTTTTATCCATCCATCCATTATCCAACCTGCTATATCCTAACACAGGGACACGGGGGTCTGCTGGTGCCAATCCCAGCCAGCACAGGGAGCAAGGCTGGAACAAACCCTGTGCAGGGTGCCAGCCTACCACAGGACACACACACACACACCCATACTAGGGACAATTTAAGATCGCCAATGCACATAACCTGCATGTCTTTGGACTGTGGGAGGAAACCCACACAGGGAGGACCCAGGAAGTGAATCCAGGTCTCCTTACTGCGAGGCAGCAGTGCTACCATTGCGCCACCGCGCCGCTCACAGTCTCTTTAAGTTTTTCAAATTTTGCGATAAATCTGTTCAATGAAAAGCTCACCCAATGAATTTTTAAAAGACGGTAGATTGCTGCGCTTCAATAACATGAATGGAAACTCCTCACACCCTTTGGTTTTTCCATTTCCGTTCATTCTTCACTTATGTCCTCTAAAGACATTGCTCTACTTACCTTCTAGAAAACCAGTCTGTAGCTGATAAGTAGGTAAGGCAGGATCAAGCATGAGTCAAATGCGTACCAAAAGAAATTTCTCAGTCCAAAAAAGTTTGTTTTTAAAAAGTTTAGTGAAAATTCAAGTTAAACAGTTCACACAAGAATAGAGAAAAGTTTTTACACACGCAGAATGAAAGGTAAAAAAGGAAAAAATATTTCTTCTTTAAACTTAAGTTGTTTTCTATACTTTTAGATGAGTTATTTCTGTATGCTTTACTTCACCATCAGTATGTTCTCAATGTATGGTGCTGCATGTTCAATAAAGCACATTGCATTACATACAACTGGACACAGTTTGAAACTGTGTGTCCTCCATGCCTTACTTACAGCAAGGCAGGTCACTAACTGAGACTAATCTACAATCAGAGGGACAAGAAATAGTTAGAATATTCCATTTCAATTCAGCTTGTGGGGGTTATAATAGAACCTCTCATAGACTTTGCGCTAGTCTATAGGCAAGCATTTAACTTAACTAAGAAAATGCTTCTATCGACTTAACATAACCAAAATAATTAACTGGCAAATGGCTCTTACACAGTCTGTTGGCTTATCATTTGATGTTTTCAAACATTTTAAATGCTTAGTTTAGGGCCCAACAAACAGTTCACGTCTGCAAGCAGTGGAAATTCAGTCCATTTACTGAAAAGGGTGGACATGTAATTCTTTTATGGCTTTTAATGAGAGGAAATAAAGGTCATGGGCTTTTGTCTACATGTGCTTTTTGATTTTCTTTAAAAGATTATGTAACCTCCAGAGGCAATTTTAGGGACTTTGAATGCTCTAGACGAAAAAGCTCCACGGGGTCCTCCAACAGATCCTTTACCAAGTCCTGACATGGTAAAATTTACAACCAATATTAAAGCACAATGTTACAGTACATTTTTAAAAATCATCTGGAAAGTTATTATTGTAACTTTCAAAATTGATATTTGCAGGATTTGGCTACAGAAAATGCAGCAGATATGTCTTCCAGGTTGAAAGACCTTTGAACACTGAACTCCATTTAAATTAGAGCCTCTCCAAGCACATGGTACATCTTAAGTATAAGGTTTAATCCTCTTGAAAGATGGAAAAACTTCTCTCACCAGAGGCAACAGTGAGAGAAGAGTCAGGAGGAGTGTAATACTAACAGTGAATCTACTGAGATATTTTACATTCCATATACCTTGAAAGTCGGAGCTGGGAATGACTTCACACCTGAGTTGACCAAGCTCCAGTAAAGCATTCAGAAAACCAATATGGACGTGTCCAGGGAAAAAACGTTTGTTATGAAAGCTTCATTGGAATAAATAGCAGTTGATAACTATACAATATACATAGTTGCACATCCAAGAACTGTAACAACATGTCCACAGGTAGAAGATGGACAGTTGTTCCTGGTCAGGGCCACAGGCAATTGCTGGCCTTGCCTGTCTTTTTGTTAAACCTCTGGTAACCCTTAGCATTTTCTGAAATGTGATTTTAATAAACAGGAAGCTGTTTCACCCGTGTATTTGTGCGGAGTGAATTGAGCTACCATACATTGTATTAGGTCGATTTTTGCTCAATATGCCTGCTGGACTCTGCCAAAGAGATTTAAAGCTGCAGCTTACGATTGAAGACCATATACTTTGGAGACTTAATGATTTAGGGGTACTACTGTTTCAAGTTGATGTTGTATTCTTGGACTTATCAGACTGTGACTTGCAATACGCACTAGAACTGTTCATAGCTGAAAGTGATGTGGGTGAGATGAGAATCAACGCCTTCAGATCTGAGGTAACGGCACTCTCCCAGACAAAGAGTGGTTTGTTACTTCAGGTAAATGGTGGGCAGCTGCACCAAGTGTATGAATTCAAGTATCTTGGGGTGTTGCTCACAAATGAGGGTGGAGGTGATCATGAGTTTGACCAATAATTTGTATGAGTTCAAACATTTTGGGGTCTTATTCACAAGTGAGATTAGAGATGATCGTTAGATTGACCAATGAATTGGTGCAGTGGCAGAGGTTTTGCAGATACTATACTAGGTCATGATGGTGAAGCAGGAGTTCAGCCCTCAGACAAAACATTTAGTTTACCAACAGATTTATATCTCCATCCTCACCTATGGTCAACAAAATATGATTGTGAGTACTCCTGTGTAGGGTTCTTTTCCTCATTATCCATTATAGTGTAAGGAGCTCTGCAATATGGGGTGACCTTAGAGTTGAACCTCTGCTTCTCTTGATCAAGAGGAACCAGTTGAAGTTGTTTGGGTATTAGAATATTAGAACAATCTAGATGAGAACAGATGATTCAGTTCAACAAAGCTCACCAGTCCTATCCACTTAATTCTTCTTAAATAATATCAAGCCGAGTTTTTAAAGTACCTAAAGTCCTGCTGTCTTCCACACTACTTGGTAGCTTATTTCATGTGTTTTTAGTTTTCTATTTAAAAGTATATATGTAGTTAAAATTCAGCCTAATTCCCACTGGAGGTGTACAAGAGATGTTCTACTGAGAGAAGACCCAGGGCCAGACCCAGTACACATAGGAGGAAATACATCTATAAGTTGACCTGGAGTATATGTCAACTTCCCAGGAGATGTTGGGAGAAACTATTGAAGATAGGGTAGCCTGGATAGTCTGGCTCAGTTTGTTACTTCCATGATCCTCATTATAATAACAAGACAGTAAATAATGAAGATGATGATGTTGATAAAGATGATCTCTTCTTATGTCTCCAACATGAGTAGGTTTAGTGTTCTCTGACCACTTCATTAAAGATGGCTTCCTTAAATAAGATGAAAAGTTCTGGAAACTGTATATTACATTACAGATCTCTGGGGAGAAATTACTCTTTCAAGAGATGATGCAAGACATAGAAGATTACCTTTTCATGCAAATTCTTTGACAGAAGCAAGAAAACTATTAAATGTTTCTATTCAACATATCACAATCGTGTGCATGGGAGGCAGCTAAAGGGCCTGAATGAGAGCAATTCCATGCCAGGACAGGGGGTGGCAGAGTGCACTAACTCTTTCTCTCCCTTTTCTGCAGACCAGTTACGGGAAATTCCGCCTGGCCCTAATGACGTCATTCCCAGCTCTGGCCTCAATGACACCACTTCTGACCCCACTGATGATGTCACTTCCGGCTCCAGCCCCAATGATGACTCCACTTCCTCCGCTTTCCCTTTAAGGCCGCCATCTTTGTGGCAGCAAATCAGTTCTGTTGTGGACTCTAACCTGTAATACCATTATTTCATCCAATTTTGCAGCCTGGAAAATGATGTACGGGTGGCTGACCCAAACCTTTTTTTGCCTTTTTGTCAAGTTTGTGACAAACGTCAGAGTTATCATCTCAATAAAATCTAAGCAATACTGTAGCTAATATTAGCAGCAAAGTAGCCTACCAGAGAGGATCACACTTTATTTTTTTGAAATACTTCATAACTTTTGACTTCAGCAATGTTCCAGTTACCTTTCTGCTACCTTCCAGCAAACACATTCTGCCACAGGTCTGACATTTTTGGACACAGTGAGGAAATTTGATATAGTGCAGTTTAGAAACTGAGCACAATCTCCCTTGGTCTCCATTATGCAGTTTTTTTATGATGCATCCTAACATTTTATTAGGCTTTTCAGCTGAAATTAGTGTTATTAGGTCTATAAATGTTTTGAACTACCCCAGTAAAACACAGATTCAGAGACGGAGATAAACTGTTTATCAGTGGCGAATGGCTCACACAGTAGCTGAACTGTAAAAATGTGCTCATCTATTAAGAAGGAGAGCAATGAGAGCTTGTTCACAGCATGTGTACCACATAATATACAGTATCTGTTAGGATCATCTTTAGAAATCAAGCAAAATGACACCTTTTATTGGCTAACTAAAAAGATTACAATATGTAACCTTTCGAGGCAGATGTAATTACATCTTACCTGAAGAAAGAAGGGGCCTGACTTGTCTCGAAAGATTACATATTGTAATCTTTTTAGTTAGCCAATAAAAGGTGTAATTTTGCTTGACTTCCGATTGCATCCATAATGGCTAATAAAGTACAACACCTTACTACTAGAATCAACTTTAGAAAATAAAATATAAATGTGCCGGGATAAGTTCTTTTCCGAAGTGTTTCACCAAGAGATGAACAAAAAGTTTTGGTCAGAAGGACAGGCTAATGTCCACAGTACCGGAAGTCAAAATATCTCAGTACCAAATCCTAAAAGTACATCCAGAAATCGTTAGTCGAAGAGGATTCATGTAAATGTCAAAAGCAAAACTTGATTTACAAAACTCTAACCAAAATGTTTGAAAAAGATAAGTCTCTTGCTAAATCCAAATGCTTGAATACGTTACTGTGTGAAATGTCATCTTTTATTACAAACTCAAGATCCAACCTGCAGGTATTACAATCGAGCTCTAGCCTCACTGGGCCACATGTTCTGGGAGTACAATAAATGAACATCATTTTGGACAAACGTCTTTGAAGACCTATCCGACAGGTTTCAAGTGTGGTGCTGAGGTGTCACCGGTTTTACGGCTACACTCACGTTCGAATCCAGGTAGTTTGTCACGTGGTGGGTGCGGCAACACACTGTAATCAGCACATGCTCCCAACCTCCTCCTCCACCTATCAGACAGCCTTGGTGTCACAATCACTCCAAACCCATTAACAGCTGTGTCTGGTAGACATCCAGATGGGCTTAAAGTGGAAAAAGAGAAATGAATTGTAAAAGATGACAAGACACTACTGGCACATAGACTTAATTTGCTTCACTGGAAGAATCCCAACCCACCTTTTATAAGTCAGTGGGTAACTGATGTCCTATACCAGAGGTTCCCAAACTCAGTCCTGAGCACCCACTGTGGCTGTGGGTTTTTGTTCCAACCAGATTCACAATCCGTGATAGTAATCGATAATAATTTATCTTATTTAATTAGCTGGTCTTTTTTATTCTTCTCTTATTCTGCATTCAGAAAAACACAACAGTGTGTTTTTTTTACGTTTATAAGACATTTAGAAATATTTCTATTTTCTTCTAAAGCTAGAAATGCTTAACTCTCTTTTGTTGTTTTTCTATTATTTTCCCCTTTTCCTGTGTAGTTTGCTGCCTCCATTTAATCCTAATAGTAATAACAATAATAATAATAATAATAATAATGATTCATTTTATTTATAAGGCACTTTACATTTGTAGAAAACCTCAAAGTGCTACATAAAAAAAAATAAATAAAAGATATAAGATAAAAACAAAGATAAAACAATAATTAGAGGCAATTTTGTTAATATGCTTTCCTAAATAGAAAATATTAACAATTAACTAGCATAGTAGACACCCAGGATGATGAAAGCTGTAACGACTTCAGTGTCAGACCCGCTAGTTAGTAAATCATCAATTTAAAAAACAGAACACCTGGAAAAGAAGAATAAAAATTAGTTTGAAAATAATGTTAACAACTTAAAAAAAACCTACATATTTCCCCATATAACTGCTTATTACATTTTAATAAAAATCTACCAAACTTAGTTTCTACATTAACTCCAAAACACAGAAACTGGGAAATAATGACTTACTTAATTAGGCTGAAAAACGGAAGTTGGTTGGAACAAAAACCTGCAGCCACAGGGGGTCCCCAGGACCGAGTATGGGACCATTGCTCTATCCTATTTCAAACTGGGAAAAAAAATGAAATTCTCACTTTGTGGATCTGTTCAAAACATTTTTTAAAATATGGCAAGATTTAATTAATAACGTTTTAGAATGAGCATTCATATGAGGGGAAAAGGATGTTTTCCCTTTTGTCTGTTTTTCTTTTTGTTTTATTTTTGTAATCATTTTTGCCCATGCCTTTGGCTCTCCTCTCTACATCTCCGGGTTGGGACTTGAATTCTGTTTTGTTAGGTTTTGTCTAGTTTTTATTGTTTTGATGTATTTTTGCTTTTTCTAGTTTGATTTTGAAGTCATTCAAGGTATGTGTTTGGCTTGATTGTATGCAATGTTATTTTCATGAAATAAAAAAAAAACAGACCATCTGATGGCTTTAAAAATGGACTTTCAATGACCTCAGCTAATCTTTAGCTATGAAACATGTGCCAGTGTCCTCTTTCTTTCCATACGTTAACAAAGTAAGTAGAATAGATTAGATAAATGTTATTAATCGCATGGGGAAATTCCAAAGCATGCAGCAGCAGAACCATAAAAAACATGAATCCAGGCTCACAGGACATATAATACAGCCAAACAATCAATTGATAAATAAATACATTAATTCATCAAATCATTAATATATTGTCCATGCACAAATAAACTCTATAAGCTATCTATTTTGGTTTAGTCTTGAAATGGTTGTGATCAGACTGCTAAACTACATAAAATTTCAAGCAGATTTTACAGTTGTTTACGTACCCTGGCAGAATTTGTAAGATGTCTACATTTTATTTAATGTTAGTTGAATCCAAATCTTATATATAAATGTCTATGCATGGAAGTGTGTGTGTCTGTCTTTCCGGCCAGGAAGTGAGAGGTAGAGTCATGGTAAGGACTCCACTTTTGAGGAAACAGAAACTTGCTTAGCCGCTAATACACAAGTGAGGCGAGTACGTCGGCAAAACAAAACCTCCGAAGAAAGAGTCACTTGCTTAGCCGCTAATACAGAAGCAAGACGAGCACATTGGCAAAATGGCATCGCTTTTACTTTTCCTCCAGCGGCTAATACACAAGTGATGCAAGCACGCTGGCAAAACGTAACCTCCTAGGAGAGAGATGCCCAGAGTAGTTCCTTTCAATTATCTGACATCTCTACATTTCAATTTGTTTTTTATGACGATTTCAATAGTTTCTATGACCCCGTGCTTTGTATAGCTTGGGCTTACACAGCTAGTTAAAGTATAAGGCTCATTCAACAGAGAGTGCATGCTCCCTGGGTAATGGGTTTGTAAGTGATTGCAATGTGGTACTAACCTACATCTATATAGGTATGAATTAAATGGTAATATTCCTCCCCAGAGATATGGCAGTAATGTAAATCAATAATCACTTTGGAGAGATACACTTAGCTTGAGTTTAATGTCGGCTTACACAGCAGATAATGCAAAGACGAATGAAGCCAGTGAGAAAACCCTGTCCTGGGGGGCCTGAGGATTGGAGCCTGTAGGTGTTGTCAGTGCAAGTGCAGAAGGCATTCTCAGGAACAGGTGGCGACATCATCCATCCATACATTGGCTTCAATATGCTGAGCGATTTTTGTACTGTTTCTCCAGGTCCAGGGCCCCATCAGACGGAGGATATAATCTGCTCCAAAGAAGGACACAAGGTCTTGTGCTCACTCTTTATGAATGGAACATAGCACATAGTTACAGCATCCTATGGCCCTGAGTGGTTTCCAATTGTCTTAGTCCATCTTTTTGTCAGATAGTTTGCATGGAAGTCTTATATTACATTCCGTCAGCTTCTGTGCTTAATTTGGATGTGTACCGCATGCTTCTTACTTTGAGTAAAAATCAGGTTTTATAAGATTTTTTTTCCACAAATCATAGTGACATATTTCAAACTTATGCATACAAAGACATCACAAAATAGCATAAATGTTAAACAAAACATAGTAATAAGGAAAATAATGAGATGGTCCCTGTTCAAAAGTTTCATATCCTTTGTTCTTAATTCTATCTACTGCCTCCTTTAGCATCATTGATGGCATGTGGACTTTTGTGATAGTTGTGGATGATGCCCTTGATTTTCTCAGATGGTAGAGCTGCCCATTCATCTTGGCATAAAGCTTCCAGGTCCTGTAAATTCTTGGGTTGTCTTGCATGAACTGCAAGTTTGAGATCTCCCCAAAGTGGCCCAAAGATACTGAGGTCAGTAGACTGTGATGGCCACTTCAGCACTTTCAATCTTTTCTGCTGTAGCCACTGAAGGCCTTGTATTTTGGATCATTTTCATGTTGGGAGATCCAAGTGCATCCCATGCACAGCTTCCGGACTGATGAATGTAGTTTTTCCCGGTAACATGCTGTATTCATCTTGCCATCAGTTTTCATTAAGTTTCCTGTGCCATTGTTGCTCACACACCCCCAGAACATCAGAGATCCACCTCCATGCTTCATAGTAGAAATGGTTTACTTTTTGTCATAGGCCTTGTTGCAAACATAACATTTATGGTTGTCACCTTAGAGTTCAATTTTGGTCTCATCACTCCAAAGGCCTTTTTTCCAGAAGCTTTGAGGTTTTTCCAGATGATATTGTAAGTGGTCTGTTGTGTGGTGTTGGCACAGTTTTTTTTTTTTTTTTTGCATCTTGACTATGAAGCCCATTTTTGCTCAAATACAACCTTGTTGTGTATCTTGAAACAGCAACACCACTTGGTTGCAGAGAAGCCTGTGTCTCAGCTGAAGTGGCTTTTGGGCTTTTCTTGGGAGCTCAACAAACAATCCAGGAAATTGTGGCTGAAATCTCAGTTGGTCTACCTGACCGTGGATTAGTAACAACAGAACCCCCAACTTTCCACTTTTTTTATCAGAGTCTGAACACTGCTGACAGGCATTTTCAGATCTCCAGATATCTTTTTATATCCTTTTTCTGATTTATACAAATCATCAACCATTTCTCACAGGTCCTTTGACACTTCTTTTGCTTTCCCCATGGCTTGGTATCCAGCAAAGTCAGTGCAGCTCTGCATAAATATGAATGGACTGTTTATACACAGACACGGATTACAATCCAAGAGGTTACAGGTGTAGACACTCTCCTTTAATTTGAACCTGTGTGTGTCAACTTGTGTGTATACGATTATCAGACCGAACATTATGTAAACTTTTGATCGGGCCCGTTTCTGAGATTTCCGTTATCATTATGATTTTAAAAGGGCCCACAGTTATGTAATAATAAATCACCTCACGTGAGCACACTTCCTAATTAAAAAGAAAGCTGTCTCCATGATTACTTATATTTTCTAAACAATGGCCAATATTTCACAAATTCTGCCAAGATATGTAAACTTATGAGCACGACTGTATGTATGTCTGTAAAATAAGTGCCTTTTCACTTTAGCTGCTACTTAGTACTCCTGCAAATTAAATACATTCCTATTTTTATAGTATTTGCCATTTCATATTTTATAAACTGAAGAGCTATACTGTATATTGCTGGTAGAAAAGAAAACCTACTTGTATTAGTGCAATTTAAAGACAATTACTTGACTGATATAAGTTTAAGTACTATTGTTTTACTGCTTTTGTGTTTATTCTAGAATAAATCTCAACAATATAACAGTTATTAGGGAAAGGTAAGTGTGCTGTAATTGGAAAGGTTTATGGTAAAACTACCCTATAAAGTCACAGCTGTTTAGCTTTTAGTCCCAAAGTGAAATCCTCTGGGTTTATGGAAGGTGTGTATCACATTGTATTTCTTTATGAGAGCTGTTCTATACTGTGATTGTATCTCCATTTCCTTTCACTAGTATCTAATGTGATAACAAAAAGTATGTTTTAATAGTAAAGCGAAGAGATTTAAAGAGAGTTTAGTCATTACAAAAATAAACATCATGGAATAGCATAGGTAGTATGTGGTGGACGTTTTAGTTAATGCTGCTATCTCTCAACCAGATTAAATGCTTTTTCTATCAATATCTGTACAGTGTGACCTATCGGGGCGCCACAGTTCTCTAAATCCCAGACGCAACTCCATAGATACAGGTTCATGGTTCAGATAATTTGTCTAACCAAATACCTTCAACAGGTTTCCAGAGGTTATGCCAAACACAATTCTCTCTTTTCTTCTCCTCCTTCACTTCCCTCAGATGAGCTTTGTTTGTCCTCCACACCTGATTCTAACTTATCTGGTGTGGCAGAGCTTCTCCTTTTATCTCAGACCCAGGTGTACTTCTAGTACCAGGGCATTAACCGTAGGAAGCACTTCCAGGTCAGACAGAAGCCCCACAAAGTAGGCATCATGAATCGCTGCAGCACCCCCTGGTAGCAGCTATGGAACCCAACAGGAATGCTCCACAGGACTAGAGCTCGCAGCAAGCCCACGGATGCCCATACGGGTACCATAGGCCAGGGAGGCTGCCACCTAGCATGTCAGTGTAGCCAATAGTCCAAATTGGTTGTCTTCCCCGTCCGTGAATCACACTGACCTCCCGGCCTAGTGAGGGTCTTCAGTCCATACCTGCCAGAATGCCAATGTACCCACTTTAAAGATGACATCTGCCAATCTTCTGGCTGAGGCAGGGAATACCTTGCCATACCTCTTGGCCTTTCAGTATGATGGCCTTCTGGCCAAGTAAAGAATCATGCACCATCCTGGTTGGGACGCCAGGCCGTGCCTGCCATTCAGCACAATGGATTTTGTAGTTTCTCCCTATGTTGATCAGGGCATTTTTGATATCTCCTAATCCTGAAGATGTTTGTGTCTCCTGTGTGTCAAAGTACACTAATTACATGCAATGGACCAGCATCCTAACCAATACCTCATCTTGTTAATTTCCGCTTACAGCTCCATATTTGTTAGGCTGTGGCTTTACATGCACTTATATTAAAATAATCATCCTTGGTAGTTGAATAAAAAAATAAATGCATTTATATTACACAAAATAAACAAGATATCATAATAGCAGTAATCATTTAACATAGTGCCAGTACAGTACTTTAGCAAAACCTGGACCTGATTATTGGAATTTTTTGTTAATTTTCCACTTTTTTTCTTGGGTTAGCTCCTGGTATTCCACTTTGCTTTTGTTACGATTTTCAAACACAAGCAGGCCAGACCCCCTACTAGCCTTCCAAGATAAGGCTCTCTTCCAAGGTTTTAGTTTAGAAACTGTTAAAATAACGTACATTTCAAAATGACCCATAAAAGAGGGGATAACCCCTGACTTGTGTAAGAAAAGGCAATGAAAAGACTCTTTATAAAAAGGGATTTATTGACAAAAATAGAAAATACCCAAAAATATAACAAAGCAAAAAGATTTGCCTAAAAAGCAATCTGCAGTAACCATGTCCTAATTTAAAATCCAAAAACAGAAGCAAAATGAGGGAAGAAAACAGAAAATCCAATAAAAATAGCAATACATTACAGATACACCACACTCTACCAAAGCATATTTAATGAACCGCCAGGGACTTCATTTCCCAGCCTCCACTGTTATCGGGCTAAGGGTGGTCCCTAGCAGTAATGTATTGGTGTCCCCGCCTCTTAGGGGAATCCACACCTATAATATTGCTTGCACAGACAAATTTTGGTCAACTTGCCGAATCCTAATCCATCTTCTTTTATATTAATTATTTCATAACATCAATGACAGGATGAACTGATCTCATAATACCAAGGAACTTTATAAGAAAGGGCATGACAAATTCTTTTCTTAGGAGACTTTGATCCTGTAATATGGGTAGTGACATCTTTTATATGTTCTGCAACTCCATGATGACCTGTGTGGTATTCTGGGTTGGTAACGTCACTTCAAGAAAAGCCAACTGAATCAACAAACTTAATAAATGGGCAGGCTCTGTTATGGGACACACTTTGGAACCCCTGGAGGTAGTAGAGAAGAAGAGAACGAATCTGACTGTCATTATGAACAATGCAGCACATCCTGTCTCTGACACACTAACACTGATGACTTTGAAGCAACTGATTATTCGGTAAAAGTGTATCAAGAAACATGACTTGGGCAACTTTATACCAACACATACTATACAAGGATCAATTCAATATGTATATTTTATTTTTCAAGAATTCATTAATGTATAGCAAACACACTGAGCTTATGTTGAGCCTTTTCATTTGTTGTGTTAATCTCTTTGAAGAACCACTTCAGATACTCTTGTTGCATAGTTGTCTGAGACCTTTATCTGACTCCTCCTACACTACTGCCCACCTGTCCTCTGACTTATATGCCATTACAATAGGACCTTTAGCTCATTACCATATGCCCTTCCTACTGGATGTAAAAACCTCAAATTTTCTCACTAAGGTTCCCTCACCTAAACCAGAATCAATTCTTCAATGATCCCATCCAGGACCCCAATTCTCTTCAGTTTTCTTATTCTTTCCCTTTGGAAATTTTACAAATGTATAGATTTTGTTTTAGAAAATATTCAAAATAATTTTAATTATTTGGTAAGAACATTAGAGTTCTTACTGTGAATGACTTTGAGAGCCTTACGTGAGGAAACGTTTCACAAAATTAGTGATTCTGGCATTTTCCTAGTTGTGTGAGGTTTGTCTTGTGTTGGTGTTGTGTGCTAAGGTCATCACCAACTGGTATATAAAAATAAAAATATTTGTAAATATCTCACTGAATCATATGGATATTGGGTAAGACAGGGAGACAGAGTCTGAGGACTAGTGATGAGCACAACAGGCAAGATTTATTTTGCAGACAGTTGGGTGAAATTGATGTTAAAATTTGTTTTGCCGGTGAATTTGTAATTGCAAAACTTATGAAAAATTATTTCTTTTAAAGATTTTTAGAGTGGAAAACAAAGAATATTGCTCCCTAAATCTTCTTTCACACTCCTGCATTTATCTGTGTTTTTTTTTTTTTTAGTGGCTACGTGATGCACCACAGTAAAATCATCTCGACTTACGTCTCTTGTTCATATCAGCGTGGAGGAGCGCATGCAATTTTTGAAAAATGTGACATGCTGCTTATTTTCCCCATAAAGACACCCCGAAATGCACCATTGTTCACATTACTGTGTTTTCCCCATGGAAAAACTCAATACATGGGTAATTGCTGCCTTTGCCATTACCCAGCAACCACCCTTTGCTGTCTCTCGATTCTTGCAGAAGAAGGTGAGGATATGCATCGTCCAAGTGTCATCTGTCTGTGTCTGATGCAATTTTGAGATTGTGATCACCAAGATTGTCATCATTATTGACAAAGTGGGATTTATTCTACCAAAACACACGACAAAAAATGAGTCCAGTGATTTTTTTCTCTCACTAGCAGTAAATGTTTTCTCGCACAGTAGTAAATGATAGGTAGACACATGTGGAATTAATGCATGTAAATGTTTCCAAACGGGACTAAACATTTGTCAATGGCACAAAATTTACTGGATGCAAATTACAATATTCAATATGCTTCTTTATTATTATTTTTTAATGAAGCAGAACATTTTTTAATCTTTTTGCTTATCAAAGAGCGACTGTATCACTAAAATCTTCCCACAGCGAGACATGAAAGAGATATGAACACTTTGATATAATAACTTTCACTAGAGTCACAGACCTCTCATTGAAGATATTTCTACTAATTTACCACTAAACCTCACATCTTAGCTCATTACCCAAGTTACAACCAATTCTAATTGGATTTTATTTAACAGATCCAGCTGATTGAACTAAACAGTAGAAATACATTTCTCTCTGTTATAAAAGAAAATCTTGAGATGAGACTATTGCCAAGAGACTTTTTCAAGTCCCACCCTCCTCTCAACCATTTTTAACCATGCCCACGGTCCTCTCACCTCTCATTCATGTGAATGCTTTTCTCAGACACAGTTCCTGTGCTCTCAGCTCATAAATTTTTACATTTTCCTCACTTTAAGTTCCCAATAAAAGAAGACTTATTACGAGGGCAATCCCAAAAGTAAGGTCTCCAAAGCGGTGGGGACGTAGAGAAACTGTTCGTACGGCTGTTGGCCACACTGTTGTCATTGGTGCTTCCTCCACTCCCAAACAAGCATGTGAGGCTTCGCTGGGATGCTCAATCTTGGCTTGGCAGCCCTTGAAAATGCAGCTCCCGTTGAACGCTACCGCCAAGTGCGAAGTTCGCGCAGGAGACCATCAATTTCCGACGAGACAGTCGTAAAGGTTGAGGAAAACATGTGTAAAGATCGGCGGTTGGAACTTCATCACCCACCCATCCTATAGTCCGGACTTGGCACCCAGTGACTACCACCTGTTCCCTAAGTTGAAAGAACATTTGTCCGGAAGGCGATTCTGCTCCGACAAAGAGGTGAAAGATGAGGTTCAACGCTTCCTGAAGGACATGGCGGTGAGCTGGTATGACATGGGCATTCAAAAACTACCACAGCGTCTACAAAAATGCATCGACCGAAATGGCGATTATGTAGAAAAATAAATAAGTCTTTAACCTTTAAAATGATGTAAACATTATAGAAAATAAACAGTTGTTTGTATTTCTAAAAAAATAGGAGACCTTACTTTTGGGATTGCCCTCGTATGTCCAAATCTTATTGAAGAATTTCATCTAGAAGGGTTATCAACAGAAGAAATAAGTACACAGGCAATCCTAGCACCAAGAAACGATGAAGTCAAACAAATTAATGGGAAAGTTAATGATCATTTATACGGCAAATTGGTTAAACGCGTATCAATAGACTATGCTGAAACAGTTGGTGGTCATGGTGCAGAAGATGAACTTACAATATCCCGAAAGATATCTACAACCATTAATACCGTCCGGTCTTCCACTGGCTGAATTACTGTTGAAAGAAGGATGTATCATAATGTTATTGCATAATTTATGTATGAGTGAAGGGCTATGCAATAAGACAAGATTATTTGTATTCAAAATTGGTCAAACAATTCTGACATGTAATATTTTAACAGGCGAAAAGAAAGGTAATGTAGTACATCCTCCACGGATAACATTAGACACCAAAGGAGAACTTGATAGGCCATTCAGATTAAAACGTTTACAGTTTCCCGTTAGAATAGCTTTTGCTATGACAATTAACAAATCACAGGGACAAACATTCAAAAAAGTCGGTTTCTTTATTAGAGAGAAAGAAACAATATTCACTCACGGACAGTTATACATTGCGTTGTCAAGATGTTAGTCCAGACACCGAATCAAAATTCAATATGATACTGACGAAAAGATAATTAAAAAATTGTTTTTACTGAAGTTTTACAGTAAAAGTGTAAGTCTGAAAGTATTTGTGTGTTAATTTCAAAGCCAAACAACACATATAATGCAATGAATACCACTAAAGCAACATGAAACATAATTTTCTTTCAATTTATTACATTTTACTATTTTTTACTATGGTTAATTACTCGCTGTAATGTAAAATAGTTAGTTTCAATTATGCATAGGAAACAATTCCCATGAAAATAACAATAAATTTAAATTGTACATCTACTTCACCATATGTAAGTGGTAGATCCACGAAGTGGTTAGCACGTAGTGCACGCCCAGGGGTTGGCGAGCGAAGTGAGCAGGGGGCAGAGCCCCTTAGTATTGGGAAAAAATAGACAAATATGGACTAAATGGAGGTGAAACATAAAGAATTAGACATGTAGACATAGGAAGTGTTAATGAGTCTGTGCTGGACAAACATGAGGAAGAAATGAAGTGTGACTCCGGCACAATCTTTTGTTTCATCTGTCTCCTTGAGAAGGGTCTAGCTGAGATTTCCGGAGCTTAGTCAAACAGCCATTTTATTTGCATGTTTATGTCACATGATTGACAGAGCCACACCTACTTTATAGTCACCATTACTCCATAGTCAGATTACCCTACCTCCAACCTAATCTATATTACTAAACGACAGTTAATTAATGCACGGCGGATGCACCGAAGCGCATGCGCACTGCGGCACGGCGCCCCAGAGTCAAACGCAGCGGCTTCCCAGAGTCAGTAGGTGGCGGCCAAACAACAAAACCTGTAAACTAGACTTGCTCTACTCCACTGTGCCAGCAGTCTGTGTGGCATGTTCAATCTACCTAACGACACAGCCACAGAACAACACAGACGAGACCGTATAGATAAACACAATAAACGGAGGCTTCTACAACGCACTTCAAAAACACCACACGCAAGACCGCATGGGTACAAACAATACACGGAGGCTCCCACAACGCGCTTCAGACACACCAGAAGCAAAGACATCACAGCTCCACAATGAAAGAGCTCAACTAACGGAAATACAAAACGAGCCCGTATGGATAAACACAATGAACGAGCGCGCCCACAACGCGCTTTTGACACAGCACAGGCAAAGGAGGCACGTATCCAAATGGAGGGAGCTCAACGATTAGTAATACAAATACGAGCCCGTATGGCTACGACCTGTAAACGAGCCCGTATGGATAAACACAATGAACGAAGGCGCCCACACAAAGAAACCGCTTTAGTTCAAATAGGGTTATTGAATTAAATAGAAACTTTACCATGCCTACGACCTGTGAACTAAACCTGAGGTAAAGCGTGCACGCCAAGTTGTACAGCCGCCCAGACGCGACCGCCCACACCACCGCATAGACAACACAACCTGTACACTACACTTGCTCTAATCCACTGTGCCAGTAATATAGATCACATAACAGTCACAGACTCAAACCCAGCGGCTTCCCAGACTCAGTGGCTGGCACACGAACACCACAACCTGTAAACTAAACTTGCTTTGCTCCACTCTGCCAGCAGTCAGTGTCAGCAAAGGCAACGGAATCACGTCTCCACAAAACGAAACCGCTTTAGTATAGATATGCTTATTTAATTAAATGACATTTCCCCAGACGCACCCACCCTCCATGATATGTCATCCATCCAAATATCGGATGGTACAGAAACTGATTGCCATTCTTGGATTTACGATTCTCTAGAGAATCGCGGGCTTACTTGTATTAACCATAGTATAAGGATATTAATGAGAAAAAAGTGCAAGGCTTGTCTTCTAAAAGAGTGTATGGGAAGGATGAAAAATGATTAGGCATATAGTGTAACCTCATTGGCATAATATGTACAAAGGAATCAAAACATCATAGGATGTGCAAATTTTAATTAGCTCTGGAGCTCTGGAAGTCTGCAGCTAGACTCTGTTGGTCTCCTTAGAGTGAAGGAAGAGAAAATCCCAGAAGACCACTGAGATCACCTTCAACATGGCCAAAGCCCAACTCCATCCAGTCCCATCTGTATACTACATATAGTCCATGTTCATTCACGGACCACCTCCTGAGGAGAACATCAGACCACTAGAGATGGAAAAAAGCCAGTTGTTTGTCTTGGCATGATTGTGCTTTGCTTTTCATTGTACGATTACTACAATTAAATGGGACCTCCTGCTTGGACCCCAACCCTCATCTCTTTGTTCTTTGTATCATTTACAAATGATACTGTTAAAATAACCTGCTCCAATCAATGTATTTCAGAACTACAAACAAAATATATTGACCTGATGTCAAGTCTCAATTGCTTATTGTATTTAATAAGAAAATTAATATTGATTTTGGCACTCAGTTCTCCTTTTGTGATAGTCTCTAACCAGATAGTGGTTTTATGAATCAATACCCTCAAACTTTACAGAATAGTTATTTGTACTGTTGAAGATAAGACTGTTCTTGAGAAATAACTTTGGTAAGCTTTCCTATTCTTTATTCATCTGTAATTTATCCTCTCTTTAATGATCTTGTATCATAGTAATGATGTTACCATACTGCTCCAGACTCCAGGACCTCAGCCTGGATTCTTTTGTTTTCATCCCACATCCCAAAGACATACAGGACAGGTTTACTGTTGGCTCTAAACAGGCCTAGTATGAAGGATTGTGCTTTGCAATTAACTAGGATGGATCCCACCTAGTGTCTTTCTTGGTATAGGCTGAAAAATAGACTGAAAAAATGTTTTACCGAATAAATGGAACAGATGGACTTTCTTATCTTGCTGCTTTGAGTTGTATTTTTGGGTAATCAGTGTTCATGCCAGCATTATGTGATAAAGCACCTGATACAGACTCTCAGAGTATAAACTCTGGCCACTGAAACCTTCTAGTACATAGTGATCGCCATTTTAATATAGTCACTGCAACACACCTTCATGGTCTGCATTTTCTGTGTTACAGACTGCATGCGTATTCACAATGAAAAACCTACATTTTTAAAGCCCTGAATCATAAACTGTTATGGGGGCACCTTCTCCACCAGCAATGAGGTCCGGGTAATGATTGTTATCTTTAGTGAATTTGTTCCATGAAAGATCAATTCAGTTTGTTAAAAAATATAATGACTTCATCTCAGATTTTGGTTAAAATTGCTGTGCTGGATCATCTCACATGTCAATATCACTGGTGTGCTAATAGAAATGTCCTATGCCTCATGGGTTTAGAGTTATGAGGAGATGAAAATTAAAATGACTTCTGGGGGTTCGTCTGGAATTTGGGGCCCTGATGCTTAAGCTCAATTAGTTTTACTGTATAGCTGATCCGTACCTGCGTTTTCAACTTTAAGACACAATATTAGGCTGTTAGTTCCGATTTGCGTAATATACTTTTAGCACCTGTTATTAATTACATAAATTCATCAGTTAAGTGTCAAAAAATTTCATTTGTCCCAGACGACAATTGAGGGGTTACATTTAAACCTTGTATATTTTTTATTTTGCACATGCATGCTTATTAGCCTTTTACAAGTAAGCCCGTGATTCGCTAGCGAATTGGAAATCCAAGAATGGCAATCAGTTTCTGTTCCGTCCGATATCTGGATGGATGACATATCATCGAGGGTGGGTGAGTCTGGGGACATGTCATTTAATTACATACGCATATCTGTAGTAAAGCGGTCTCGTTTTGTGGAGACGTGATTCCGTTGCCTTTGCTGACACTGACTGCTGGCAGAGTGGAGCACAGCAAGTTCAGCCCTACGCCCTTCGTCCATATCCGGTTTACGCCGTGTAGTTTGGCCATCTGGGGATTCCGTACTGTAATACTGTAATGTGATTCACATATGCGTTGAATCCTCTCGTTTTTGTGTTCTCTGTGGCGGGCTCGTTGCAGTGCAGCAGTGTGGCAGTGCGCGTGCGCCTCGATGCGCCCAGCACCCTGCGTCCATATCCGGTTTACAACCTTCGGTTAGTAATATGGATTAACTGCAGTATGGTAAACAAAAAAATACCACCATTGATTGCATCCTCCATATGGAAGGCAACTACAGTGCATACATGATGCCCTGAGTAGCTGAACTCTGAGTATGTAGTCTGTGTACCCTGAAACTGAAGGAAGCATATTGGTTTAAACGTTCAACATAATTATGACGATGTAAATAAATACATATTTTCTCAGTGGAATGGTGAGGAGGCAGGGAGTGGAGTTGGTGAAGGTGGAGGAGTTTAAATACTTGGGATCAACAGTACAGAGTAATGGAGATCATGGAAGAGAGTGCAGGCAGGGTGGAGAAGAGTGTCAGGATTAATTTGTGACAGTCAGGGTACCAGCAAGAGTGAAAGGGAAGGTCTACAAGATGGTTATGAGACCAGCTATGTTATGTGGGTTAGTGACGGTGGCCCTGACCAGAAAGCAGGATTCAGAGCTGGAGGTAGCAGAATTAAAGATGTTAAGATTTGCATTGGGTATGACAAGTTTAGAGAGGACTAGAAATAAGTACATTAGAGGGTCAGCTCAGGTTGGATAGTTGGGAGGTAGATTGTGTTGGTTTGGACATATGCAGAGAAGACATGCTGGGTACATTGGGAAAAGGATGCTAAGGATGGAACTGCCAGGTAAGAGGAAAAGAGGAAGGCCTTAGAGGAGGTTTATGGATGTGGTGAGGGAGGACATGCAGGTGTTGGGTGTGACAGCAAAATGACGAGGACAGGAAGAGATGGAAAAAGATGATCTGCTGTGGTGACCTCTACAGTGGGCAGCCAAAAGAACAAGATTTCAGTACCTTTTAATATATATTCATTATTTAGTCAGTCAGTCATTATCTAACCCGCCATATCTGAGCACAGGGTCACGGGGGTCTGCTGGAGCCAATCCCAGCCAGCACAGGGCGCAAGACAGCAACAAATCCCGGGCAGGTTGCCAACCCACCACAGGGCACACACACCAAGCACACACTAGGGATAATTTAGGAATCGCCAATTCACCTAACCTGCATGTCTTTGGACTGTGGGAGGAAACCCACACAGACACGGGGAGAACATGCAAACTCCATGTAGGGAGGACCCGAGAAGCGAACCCAGGTCTCCTTACTACGAGGCAGCAGCACTACCAATGCACCACCGTGCTGCCCACTATTCATTATTTATTGCATTTTAAAGTACATTTTAAATTTAATACATAAAAATAAACTTCAAAATATCAATTGCTATCTCATAAGGTTTTCTTATATGGAGACCAAATTCCACTGTGCCATAACACAAGCTCCACACTCAGTATTAACCTATACGTGAGTTATAAAGTTGTGACCAGCAATGTTCTGTCATCAATATGGTACTTGGTTTGTAAGTAATAATTAAACGTAGGCGATTTCAAATAAACTGTATCTAAGGAGCATTTCAATTCTCTATCATTCTTACTTTTCATTCTGCTTGCTGCTTCTTGTCTTGTATTGTGATGTGCTACATGAGAATCTACAGTATACAACTTTCTACAAATCAGTTGGTGATCTGATAATAAACACCCTTTCATAATCAAAACTGTTATTCTTATAGTAGATTTATTCATCTCCTGAAACAAATTTTGAAGAGATACAATTTATCTTTAATGTTTGGTATAATGTGACTTTTTATTGTTTTTCTTGAAATGTCAAAAAAGAAGCTTACATACATATTTCAGTATATCTGTGCAATATATTGGAGCCCACACTTTTGAATGTGGTTCTTCAGAGCGATACCACAGAGGAAGCATTTTTGGTTCCCAAAAAGAACTGTCTACAAGAACCGTCCGGAAAGAAAATGTATTTAGACCAGGAACAGATTCCATAAATTACCATGATGGTAACAGATTTCTGAAATACCTGATTTTAAAAGGACACTTTCTGCAAACAATCATGCAGGTAAGTTTTGGTTGTCTTAATCTGTTTATATTCTGCTAGGTAGTATATAGAGATTATATAGTTCTTATGAACTTTTTCAAAGCCCACTAAATCAATTTCACCCTTCCCAGTATGAACTGAGTCTTTGGCGAGCAATGACTCTTCGAGGAACAGCACAACCCAGTTGTGCCATTAAAGAACAGTGTGCATGTTGTGACAGATTCTTACGGAGAGTTCAAAATAAATTAGATTCGCTGGGAAAGATTAGCCATTAATTATTTTTTCAGAAACGGGCTTAGGAACATAGTGTATGTTTGAAAATGTATTTGTTAAAATGTATCAAGGAAAATGTATATTTCAAACCAAGTCAAGTCAAGTTGGGGAGCATTCTCTGATACAGCGCGTTGCCGCACCAGCCACACGACAAAACAGATCGGGATTCCCGGTTGGCAACCCCCCAGCCAGACACGCGGTCCAGTCTTACACTACGGAAATGACCCTCTATGTGCCGCAGCCAGGTGTTACGTGGGCGACCCCTTGGCCTGGTGCAGCCACTCGGTCCCCAACAATGAGCGTCCTGTCAACGGGATCACCTTCGGGGAAACGCGCCACATGGCCGTATTGCCGTAACTGACGGTCCCTCACAATGCAGGTAACGTGGCTCATTCGAGACTCCATGAGCAACACAAAGTCAAACCAGCGGTACCCAATGATTTTCCGGAGAGACACGGTACCAAAGGAGTCCACCCTTCGTCTCAGGTCACTGGATAGTGTCCATGTCTCGCAACCATATAGCAAGAAGGAATTATGAGGGCTTCGAAAATGGTGTGGTGTATGTTTCAGTATTATTTCAGATATGTTCTTAAAATATGCATTTGATCTACGTATATTTTACATTTCGGTTGAAGAATATGTCTACATATTTTTCGAGTACGAGTATATAACAATTAAAAAAATTGTAACCATGTCGAACTTGACGTGCGAGAGAGACTGATTCTCTGCTTTGTAGTCACTGCTGCAGAAATGGGCTCCGGCTCTCGCAATATTAAATGTATTCAGTCGTTCCGAGAATATTGTATGTGATGGGCTTGGAGTTAATTGCAGGAATTGTTTCTCTGCGAGCTTTCATTTGTGTCAATACAGCTCTCGTTCACGGTCGTCGTTTCTTAAATGACCGTACTAAAGATGTCAAAAATAGGGAATCCCTTAAGCAAACTATTTTTCTGTGCTTTTTAAAATATCTCTAGTCTGATTACTTTTATTATAGCATTCTGTTTGATGTTGGGTTGTGGTCAAAACGTCAATTTTTCAATGTACAGTGTTTTTTTAACATCCAACTAAATATCGCCGTCTTATATTTGACATTGGAAGTTTCAAATTTGGTGTCATATTCTCCAGCGATTTGAATTCTTATTTCCCCAATAGTGAGTGATTACTAAATCATCTCGTCCTATACGTATTTGTGCCTGCGCGATGTGCGTCTGCCCACCTTGACAAACGCGCACCCGAGTGTAAGGCGCGCCTGTCGTCCAGGGCTCTCCTCTCCAGTAAACATACTTCTACATGACATCTGCTCTTCCTCCTTTCCACTAACTGCAGGACTTTTGCCCTGCTGCGGTCTGTGTGTAAACACACGAGGGCGGAACTGCACTGGCAAAGGTTGTTTTTTTTTTTTTTTCGCTTAACTTGACAATTCACCGCTCATGGCAACCGCACGATTCTCTTCTGCTGTTGGAGAGACTCATTTTATTACACTGTGTACCAAAGGGCAACTCTTTTTAGATAGGAACAGGATGAAAAGAAGGTGAAATAAGGGTCAAAGCCTTTCATAAAGTCGTTAAAATATCAAGCCTTTCGTATAAGCCAGAAATATCAAAAACAGCAATGGGTTATTTGTCATAGGTGACTGAGGGGTAATGGCTAGAGCTGCTGCCTCACAGAGCTTAGGAGTGTCGGTTCTGGATTAGGCTGTCTATGTAAAGTTTGCATTTTTTCCTGTGTGTGTTTTTGTGCATTATTCGCTTCCACATACACATCCCAAAAATTAAGCTTATTATGCTAATTCTTGATTGCTCCCTGACAAACAAACCAAAATCGAGCCAATGTAGGCCCAGTGTGGCCTACCATGTTAAGCCCCAGCCAACAATGGCCCAACTGGATTTGCACATCAGGGCAACATTAGCCCCAAACCACTGGCCCAATGTGGGCAATTAGAGAAGGAAGCCCATATTTGATCATCAGCCTGAAAAATAGTCCATACCTTACTAATCCATTCATCCATCCATTTTCTAAACTCACTTCTCCAGGGTATAGGATTGCTGGGCAATAGGAGCCAAGCAGTGGGCACAGGCAGAAACAACCCCTGGAGAGGACACCTGCTGTCCATCACAGGGTGAACACACACACACACAGCACCACCAGTCCACCCAACCTGCATGATTTTGGATGCTGGGCTGAAATCAGAGCACCCATAGGAAACCAACCACAGGTGGCACAGTGGTAGTGCTGCTGCTTTGCTGTAAGGAGACTGTGGAAGATTGTGGGTTCCCTTCCCGGTTCCTCCCTGTGTGGATAGCGCTTTGAGTACTGAGAAAAGTGTTATATTGTTATATAAATGTGTTGAATTATTATTATTATTATTATTATTATTAGGGCGGCACGGTGGCGCAGTGGTAGCGCTGCTGCTTTGATGTAAGGAGACTGCGGAAGATTGTGGGTTCCCTTCCCGGTTCCTCCCTGTGTGGATAGCGCTTTGAGTACTGAGAAAAGTGTTATATTGTTAAATAAATGTGATGAATTATTATTATTATTATTATTATTATTATTATTATTATTATTATTATTATTAACATGGACATGAGGAAAGCAGGCAGACTCCACACAGAGAGGATATTTTATCAATTAAATTATGTGTTATTACAGTATGAAGATTTACAATTTATTAATTATTAAGAAAAGGAATACAAACACACACTAACTAATGTGATTTTAAGCTATTTATTCTTATAAAACACAAATTGCATTTGCAATTATTGGTGCTAGTCCAGCTCTTTATTTTTTCTTTTTTTTTTTGCGATGTTAAACCTTGGACATGAAAACGTCTATCTATTATAATAAAAAGATTTTAGGAAGAGAGACGAGACGTGACTTTCTCAGAGTTACACTTTCACGTCCTGCGAGACGAGACTTTGTGCCAATAGATTTAACCAGGCCTGGGGTCGGAAATAAAAGACAAAGAGTAGATGACAAAGTAGATCGTTGTAAAGAATTCTAAAACTGCACGATACACACGCAGAGCAGGTTAGAGATAATGGAAGTACGAAAATTCGAAAGTCTCAGAAAAAGGATAGTAAAGATCACATTAGCACAAACAAATGGAAATTATTACTCAGTGAAATAACGGAACAGTGAAAAGAGATCGAATTTATTGTTCAGATGTAAACTTTAAGTTGGAGACTTGTAGATTGTCTAATTTGTGTTGCCATCAACGAAAAATATATTTCACAATGAAAAAGCGTTTCTGCGAGAATTAAAAGATTTGTTTTTTGGTGAAAGTGAAATCCCGTGAGAGATTTCAAGCCCCTCGAGACAAGACTTTATACAAAGAGATTTGGAAAAGTCCCACCCACATCTAAAACATTTACAACCACACACACAGTTCGATCATTTCTCATTTGTGTGAATGATATTGTCAGATGCAGTTTGTGTAGAGAGAAAGAAACGATATTCACTCACGGGCACTAATACGTTGCATTGTCACGATGTTATCCCAAACACGGAATCAAAATTCATTGTGATAATGACAAAAAGGTAAAAGCGAAAAGAGATCGAATATATGGACATAGGTGATATGACACAAGTATATAGATATTGTTTGGCTTTAAACTTTAAGTTGGAGACTTGTAGATTGTCTAATTCATTTTGCCATCAGGGAAAAGTAGTGTTTCTTCATAATGAAGAGGCCTATCCATGAGAATTAAAAGTTTCGTTCTTTGGAGAAAATTAAATCCACATACGTGAGCGGCAGAGACGCGAAGTTGCTAGTACTTAGCGCAGGCAGCGGGGTTGGCGAGCGAAGCCCCCTAGAAACCAATAGTAAAAAATATTGATAAATGATAAAATAATACTAAAGAAAGGAAACACTTAAGTTCATTTAATATTGAACCATTTTTGAAGGCGAGCTCCAGTCGTGATGTTCCTGTAGTTGTCTCTGGTCTGCTTCGAGAGAGTGCGGGAGCACTGAAAAAAAATGGCATGCCATATTAAAATAAAATAAAATATGTACATCGGTTGCACATAATAATAAAATTGTTTTTATCAAAAATAATTGAATTATGCTTAATGCACTAAATTGTTATATTCTGAAACAACATGATATTTTTATATAAAATGAATGAAACTTTTTCATTCTCTGTTAAATTAATTATGTTAAATAAACATGGCTCATGTCAATAAAGCAACTCCACACAGGGAGGACCCGGGAAGCAAACCCAAGTTTCCTTATTGCGAGGCAGCAGCACTACCACTGCGCCACTGTGCCAGCCTTGAGAAAACATTGAACAAGAATACTGTACAAGAAAAAACGCAAAACGGAGTAACGTTAGTCTTTGTGATTAAGTATTTTAAATGAATATCTGAATATTTTTCGTTGTGTGTGTGTTTTTATTTTTTTAACTTTTATTTCACTAACCTTTTGCTCTTAACCTGCGACAATAACTTAAACGAACAACCTGTTGCTTCTTTGAAAGTCACATGACTTTAGATAGATAGATAGATAGATAGATAGATAGATAGATAGATAGATAGATAGATAGATAGATAGATAGATAGATAGATAGATAGATAGATAGATAGATAGATAGATAGATAGATAGATAGATACTTTATTAATCCCAATGGGAAATTCACATTCTCCAGCAGCAGCATACTGATACAATAAAAAATATTAACTTAAAGAATGATAATAATGCAGGTGAAAAACAGACAATAACTTTGTATAATGTTAAATGTTAACGTTTACCCCCCCCCCCCCCCCCACCCCCCGGGTGGAATTGAAGAGTCGCATAGTTTGGGGGAGGAACGATCTCCTCAATCTGTCAGTGGAGCAGGATGGTGACAGCAGTCTGTCGCTGAAGCTGCTCTTCTGTCTGGAGATGATACTGTTCAGTGGATGCAGTGGATTCTCCATAATTGATATGAGCCTGCTGAGCGCCCTTCGCTCTGCCACGGATGTCAAACTGTCCAGCTCCATGCCAACAATAGAGCCTGCCTTCCTCACCAGTTTGTCCAGGCGTGAGGCGTCTTTCTTCTTAATGCTGCCTCCCCAGCACACCAACGCGTAGAAGAGGGCGCTCACCACAACCGTCTGATAGAGCATCTGCAGCATCTTATTGCAGATGTTGAAGGACGCCAGCCTTCTAAGGTAGTATAACCGGCTCTGTCCTTTCTTGCACAGAGCATCAGTATTGGCAGTCCAGTCTAATTTATCATCCAGCTGCACTCCCAGATATTTATAGGTCTGTACCATCTGCACACAGTCACCTTTGATGATCACGGGGTCTATGAGGGGTCTGGGCCTCCTAAAATCCACCACCAGCTCCTTAGTTTTGCTGGTGTTCAGTTGTAGGTGGTTTGAGTCGCACCATTTAACAAAGTCATTGATTAGGTCCCTATACTCATCCTCCAGCCCATTCCTGATGCAGCCCACAATAGCAGTGTCATTTACCGCCAAGTTATCCAACCTCTGCTGTTGATAAATCCACTTGGTGCGTAGTCATTTCCGGTGAAAACTAAATATAAATATTTTGACTTGTACCTAAATGACTGAAATTAGTATATTGCACATCCCACAAGATTCAATAAATTAAACATGATCGAGTTATGTTCAAAAGTGGAACATAAACAATACATGTAATATAAAGTAAATGCATTCTTGTAAATGTAACAACCTGCCATTTCCCTTTTTTCCAGTGAGGCATGGTTCCTAGGTATGAGGAGGGATGTCTTCTCTCTAATGTTTAGTGCAGTTGTCAGAGCTCTATACATTTCTCACAGTCTTTGTTTTCTAAAATAAGAACATGCACTCGCCAAACATGGGAGTCATCCTTTGCTAACTCAGAGAACCTCTATATAAGAGACGGTAGCCCCTGACCACTTTGACCATCACCAAGCATGGAGCACATCAGCCCTTTTTAATAATCTGCCTAAGTTGCTTCCACTTGTCTCTTCCCATCTCAATTGTGCCTTCTCCCTGTCAAGTTGCCTACACGGAAGTAATGCAATGTCCCTGTCAGATGGTTTGGATAGCTTGAGCTGTATTTATTTATGGCCTCAGTTACCCGACTTTCAGGGAAAACTTGGGGGTTGATAGCAAGGATTAACACTCCAGCCACTGTAACAAACTTCACACTGTTCCATTCCATTTGACTAGTGTTGTGCTGAGGTCTCACCCATGGCATAGCCACGCTCTGGTCCTAATTTGGGATCCTGAGGTGGTTCATTGTGTGGTGGGCGCAGCAACGTGCTGTATCAGTGTATGCTCCCAAACCTCCTCTTCCTCCTCCTCCTCTGTTATCCCGTTTTAACTAAAATACTGTCAATGGCATCAACCTCGCAGATCACAGTGGCACACTTTTGGCTACATGGCCTGAACTACACAATAAAGATGTAATAATATTCCAAGCAACTTGCTGAAAATGGGGATTAAAAAACACAGGTCAGGGGATGGAGACAAGAAAATATCTGAGTCGCTGAATATCCAGTTAAATCAATTATGAAGAAATGGAAAGGGCATGTCACACTTGTAAACGTGGCTAGAGGAGGCCATCAACAAAACCTGATTGATCGTGCAAGAAGAGTACAAGTGAGGGAGGCCACCTGAAGACCTTTGAGAACACTGAAGCTACAGTGAAAAAGACTGGAGAGACTGTGCAAACAACAACTGATCCACAGGAACTCCACCAGCAGTTGATTTATGGGAGAGAGGCAAAGAGAAAACCATTGAATTTATTAAAATACACATGGCAGACTCTAACATGAACTGGAAGAAGGTTCTACAGTCTGATGAGACCAAAATTGATCTTTTTTGGCCATCGGACTAAACGCCATGTTTGAACACTGCACACTATCAAAAACACCCCATCCCCACCATGGTGGCAGCATCATGCTGTGTGGATGGTTCTCTGCAACAGGCCCTGGAAGATCTGTGAGAGCGGAGATTAAAATACATGAAGCAAAACCTATAAGGAAAACTTGATGCAGCCTGCAGGAAACCAGCGCCTTGGGAGAAAATCTGTTCTTCAGCAAGAGAAGAACCACAAACGACCACAAGCATAAAGCCAATGTTAATGTCCTGAGTCAAAGTTTGATAGATGTTTCACACATAGATTCCATAGATGTTTCACACAGAAAGTCAATACATTCTTCTTCTTCTTCTTCTTCTAAAGCTTTACCCTGTTTAATGTGGGGTTGCTGTATTGGACCAGCCTCTTCCATTCTTATCTGTTGTTCACTTTCTCCCTTAGATCCCACTTCATACAGTCCATCCACTTTTTCCTTGGTCTCTTCTCCTCTGTCCTGACACCTTCTTATCCAAGATTCCTCTCCTCACATTATTCACCTTTTTTCTCAAGACAAGCCTGTACCATTTTAACCTTCTTTTCTGTATTTTCTTAGAGATTCCCCAAACTTTAATTGTACCTCTGATTCTCTCATTGCTAATCTTGTCAAGCTTTGTTACTCCACTCATCTATCTCAATATCTTCATTTCTGTAAATCTTTTCATTTGTTGTCATATCTTTAAATGTTAACTTTCTTTTGCCATTTTATTTTTAATCCACAGGGTGGAGTGGTGGCTCTGAGGCTAGGGATCTGCACTGGCAATTGGAAGGTTGCTGGTTCGAATCTAGTAAATGCCAAAAAGGACTCTGCTCTGTTGGACCGTTGAGCAAGGCCCTTAACCTGCAATTGCTCCATCCTGGGTTTGACGCTAATCTGCATCCATCCCTGCATGTAGGCTCTCCAACCTGCAGGGAAAAACTTGGGGGTTGGTGGCAGAATTGGCACTCCAGCCACCATAAAAAAACCTCACACTGTTCCATTCCATCTGAACTAGTGTGGTGTTGAGGTGTCACCCATTGCATGGCTACACTTGGGTCCTAATCTGGGATCTTGAGGTGGTTTGTCGTGTGGTGGCTGCGGCAATGCGCTGTATCAGCACGTGCTCCTAACCTCCTCTCCACATTAAAAACAGTGCCATTAAAGAACTGGGATTTTTTTATGAGAGCAGTACTGACACATCCTGTAATCTACACATCCCTCTGCAGTTTTGCAAATCACTATACCTTCCTCCTTAATCATCCCTGTAACTGCAGACTAGAAGGTTGTTATGTTCAATACACGTAAAAACTCCATGAAAATACAAATTAAAAACACCAGCTATCTCGCTGTCACTATATTAGTTTACCCTGATCTTTTATGCATTTCACCTCGTCCTTGGCAGTCTGCTATTAAATATTGAAAGAGTTATCTTTTGCCTTATCCAAATTATTTTTCTCCAGTTGACTGTTAGCTTTCCTAATTGCCCCTTTAACCATTTCTGTAAGGTTAGCACTGAAGTTACGATGTTGTACACCTTTTTTTTTTTGTTTTTTTGACTATGCAGCTTCTCTTTTTCTCATATACGTACTTGTTGTAAAGTTATGTTTCATTTCTTACTTCAGATTAATTCATTTATGATATTGATAACACGCTGACCCTGAAGAAGAAGCGTAACATCTGCTTGGACTGCATTGCACCCCAGCATCAGAGTTTTAATTTTCTCAGACAAAAAGAAAAAAAAAAAAAAAAGGGACGTTGTAATGAAAGTGACTGTTTTCCTCTTCATTACTAATGAGACCATTTTAGAAGGTAAACACGCTGTCTTGGTTACCTCAACCCTAAATCAAACCCTGAAGGACACAGGCTGTCAGTTCTGTATACTTAATTACGTTTGTTCCTGTTTTCTCTACCGTTGTGATGTGATTTGAGATTTATGACGGTTCTGACTTATTAAACGATCGCTTCAGCATCCAAACAATGAAAGTAAACAAAATAAGTACATTCAATTCTGAAAAGAAGAAAATGAGAAACTTCCACCGCCCGTTTGTTTACATAATCCTACTTCCTTGACATGAAGGCAGCCTGCGGTGTGTATCTAAAGCATTTAATAACCTGTAATTGAAAGGCCATATTGGTGGACAGATATTGCTGCCTAAAATATTATTAGTTTCACTCATCGAGAACGTGTAAGGTGTGTAAAATAATTATCACAATACCGGTACTTTTTTAAAAAATGCTCATCTACCAAGACACGCACTCTGTTCAGTGCATTGCAGTGGCATTCCGTCCACCCATTAAGCATGTCTTGATACGATGGCTAGAAGGTCCAACCCCAAGGACTGCATGCAGGAACTGACCTGTGTGTCAAAGTGATGGAAAATCACAAAGGCGAACCTCCTGTACCTGTTGATCGGTTCGGCTCTTGGTTTTACAGAATATGCTATGGAAGGTGAACCATTTTTAAGGAAGGGATAAAGCGGGTCACGAAAGTTGATAGATATTAGAATTTTTTTAATTAAAAAAACAAACAAACAATCGAGCTGCCTTCAAAACAATTGTTTATTTTAAATGTCACTTTTCAAAACTATTAACTAAAACGATTAGTTCTCTGTCTTCTCCTTTGGATTCCTGAACCCATCCTTTGTTTTAAAACTGTCAATAGCCTTTGTACTAAAGTACAGGAAACGGGAGAATTATTTGAATTTACAAAACGACAACAACAACAACAATAATAATAATAATAAAAATAATATAGAAGTGAGAGAGGCTAGATTGAGATGGTTTGGGCACGTGCAGAGATGACAGGTGCATCGGGAAAAGAATGTTGAGGATGGAACCGCCAGGCAAAAGGAAAAAGGGAAGGCCAAAGAGAAGGTGCATGGAAGTGGTGAGGGAGGACATAAAAGCAGTCGGTGTGGCAGAAAATGATGTAAAAGACAGGGATAGATAGAGACAGATGATCCATTGTGGCGACACCGAAATGATAGCAGCAAGAAGAAGAAGAAAAGGAAACGAATTGACAGGAAAAGTTACACTGTATACAATGTAAATGGTCTGGGTAAAAAATAAAGAGTATAATAATAATAATAATAATAATAATAATAATAATAAATTATTATTATTATTATTATTATTATTATTATTATTATTATTATTATTATTATAACAACAATAATAAAGATCTCCCTCCTCTGAAGGAACTGCCCACATACTTCGTAAAGTCTTGACCTTTGGAAAATAAGACCTAAGGGATCTGGTGAGTTCCCGATTAAAGCAGCCAGCATAAACTGAGAAAAAAAAAAAATAATAAAATAATAAATAAATAAGAAAAGGCAATGGACTGGCAAGGTATGCTACACTAGAATATAAACGGATGGGTAATAATAATGCAATAAAAATCTGCAACAATGTACTTACTTTTGGATATTAGTATAACACAAAAAAGTAGTCTATATGGGGACATGATTTTCACATATTTTCAAGTGCATGTTTAAAAATGGCGACTAAAACTGACGACTTTGCTGTGAAGAAGATGCACGTTTGGTTACTGACTTAAAGGAAAATAAATGAAGTATTAAAAGTATGATTCAGTGGTTTAAGCTGGTTAACTGTGATAGAATGCTTAAGTATAAAATGGAGAAGCAAAACAGAAAAACGAAAGTATTTAATAAATTAGGTTATTTGTGTATATATATATATATATATATATATATATATATATATATATATATATATATATATATATATATATATATATATATATATATATATATATATATATATATATATATATATATATATATATATATATATACTGTCTGTATGTACAGTATATGTATATAGGCCTATATACTGTCAAATAATATATATATACTGTCAAATAATGCAAAGAGTAGGCGACACGTGTTTCGCCCTAATTCTGGGCTCACGTGTCGCGTAGTCTTTGCATTATTTGACAGTAAACTATTTCAACCATTCTATGATCTGCTTCTCACAACTGAGGGCACCGTGGCGGATGTTAGCTGACTTGCTGACCAACCACAAGCGTTACCTGGTAGGTAACCACCCATACAATCAGATTGTGATTCAGACTACGAATGCCGTGAATATATATATATGTTAAGGCCAAAACCCGAAATTGGCCAAAGCGGAAAATGTCCGGCCAAATCGGGAAATGGCCAATGTCGCTGTAAATTGACCGGCCAATGTCCGATCTTTTCCTCGATTTCGGAATTTGGCCAGCCAGTTTGCGAAATGGCATGGGGCGATCGGCCAAAGTCGGAAGGAAAAAGGCATGAGCAGCGATTTGTTGCGCACTTATTGCGTTGAGTGTAGCTTTGGCGGCTCATGTTCAGAAAGCGGATGCCACTTGGTTGTTTCACAATAATTAAGATCAGGTATATAAGTAGATTTCACATTTATGTTATCATTTTAGCAATAAAATAGTGACTTAACATCAGGGACCTATTTTATTGACCTTAAGGTTAGTGTTTGGGTGAGGGGAAGGTCGTCTCAAGTGGCGTCTGCTTCGTTAAACAAGACCCGCCTTGAGCAGTTTCTCGTTCAGAATGGAAAACTCACTTCTGAATCTGCATCTGAACATTTTTAAACATCTTCGCACCTTGAGCGGACAGTCTTACATCAGCACATCGGATTTTGACCAAGGAGTTCTCGCCACTTCGCGAAATGGCCGGCCAAAGTAGCATATATGCCGGTCATTTCTAGTACTTCAGACTTTGGCCACACCTCGCGGCCAAAATGCGAAATGGCCGGTCAATTCGGGAACTGGTTGAACTTCGGGTTTTGGCCGTAACATATGTATATATATATATATATATATATTTTTTTTTTTTCTGTTGTTTCACGGTCATTCCTACTCGCTCCCTGCTCTCACTGATAGCTGCTTGACAAGATGTGCTTGGGCAAACACATCAAGTCCTGTGTGTTTGTACAGCTCTCACCTTGCCCTTTGGACATCACGCCCTCTTTTTCAAACTAGATTAGTTGATTTGAACGTGTAATTCAGACCCTCAATAAAGAGTTTCGGTTTCTTAGAATAAGTTTGAAATATTGATAAGAAACGCTGAGACTAATTGCCTTTATTATTTATTAAACTTCCCTCTAAATTAACAATGGCCATTTGTTTTGTCCTCTTTAACATGTTAGGTCTTATTGGCGCCCATATAGTTTTGTCATTTTATCTTTTCATCGGTGCCTTAAGAGTTAACGTGTTATTTAGCTGAAGCGTTTCCCAAAAGTGACTTAAACATTTTAAGATAGTATTATCTGTTCAGATTAATCGCCAGACTTTTATATTACTGTATGATATAGCTTTCCTTCAGCGCTTAATAAATGAATTTGATTTCATACATTTTCACAGTAACTTACAAATTGTTTCAGATGCTTTGACGTATTTGTCTTTATCCAGAGAGTCAGTGAAAGGAATTGAAAAACGTGTTTAACAATCGAATTTACTTGTAGCACACCAGGGCTGCTAATCTGCAAACGATGCAAGAAAACAAAACGGCCAGACTAAGTGGGGAGAAAAGCTAAACACCTTTGATGGACTGCCAGCATATTGAAGGGCACACTCACACATAGACGTGCACGAGCGGGCGGGCGCGCGCGCGCACAAACAGGTAAATTTGGAAGTTAGCCTACTAACGTTAATGTGCACAGAAAGTCGCCAGCGTTAAGTTCTTATAGTGTTAGGTGTAATTTAACATTGGCGAGTGTGCTGCGTGGTGAAAAGGTTACGTATACCCGGTTAAGAACTAAACGATGAAAACGGATAAGATGCAATCTTTAGATTATAATGGTCGAGGCTCGAACGCCGCATTCCGAGGCTGCGCCGTCTAACAGCACGAACTGAATTTCTTCACAGCAAATATTTAATGTAAAACAAATGGAGAGATGCACACTTGCGTTTTTTTTCCTAGTTACCATTTAGATAAAAAATAATTTTACATTCAACGAAAGTGCCACGATACGAATATCTGGGCATGGTTATAGTACTATAGGGTGTTGTGTGCAGTGAGAAGTCAAGCAAAATGACACCTTTTATTGGCTAACTAAAAAGATTACAATATGCAAGCTTTCGGGCTTGAGTTGCCTCGAAAGCCTGAATATTGTAATCTTTTTAGTTAGCCAATAAAAGGTGTCATTTTGCTTGACTTGAGATGGTTATAAAACACTCTGCGCATCAAACCCAATGTTAGATCGGAAAGACGGAGTCATCACAGTCTTTGATTTTAGGATATAATTTCTCGAAATCATTAGAAAAAAAAGACAGCTTCTGAAATTTCCAAAGTATTAATTTAACAACAAGCTATAACCAGTTTTAGGGCTAACAACTGAAAGAGCGACTTATTTAACAAACTGCTTCTGTAAAGCAGGAACTTTTCCGGAATCGGCCTCTTACCATTCACGCACAATGATTTCACTGGCAGGTATGGACCTTCTCGTTTTCATAGCCTTTAAAAGATGAATAAACTATAAAAATAAAAGAAAGTGTTACTCTTCTGAAGGTTTGCAACGCACAACAGATTTCCTGCATAAAATAGCTAACTTAAATGTTAAAGCTAATAAATCCCATTTAGAATGATAAGCACGTTCTAGCTCTTCTAAGAAGTATGTTACAATACATCTGTCTTCTTTAAATGCTCGCAATGTCTCTCAAAAATACTGATAAACCGGGAATATATTAAACTTTACGTAAAAGTGGCCAATCATATAACAATTTAAATAACGGACAATAAATCACTCATTACAAAAAAGTAGCTACGTTTATTTAGATTTTTATTGTTAACAAAACACATTGCGCACACCAAAATGCAATAAAGTCATTATTTATATTACATGGTAATTGCTGTGTTAAAACTCAATAAAGCAGTTAACTACTATGTTTCTTATGATAGACATACGGCATGAAGAGGCGTCCAGCCGGAGTATTTACAGATACTGACATACTATACAATTTACTTTGTTTTTCATCAGGGACCTGCGCTTTTAATGCAGTGATACATTCCCTTGCCGTGTCTGTTATTACGGAATGAATTCTAATTGTTTCACATTCCAGCTAGAGGATATAAGTTTGAATCATATATTTTAGTAGGCTCCTTCTTATAAGATCTGGATGCAATAACTGTTTAAACTGTTTTCAACTTATTTATGACGAAGTCTTCAGTCTCCCAGCTGTCTCGTATACAAAAAGAAATTCAACAACTCTAAACACCTTAAAACAGTCACGATTGTTTAAGCCCTGTGAGTAAGCCATTGAAAATAAAGATGCCAACGCGGTTCCTCATAGCGACTGAAGGTATACCACAAAGAATTTTTTCTTCAGATTTCTAATATATAACCAGGGACAGATGATACAAGATCTGTGAAATCTCACTGCGGGTTCCTGATTTTAAAATGTCTCTCGCTGTACAGAATATCATAACTAAGTTCGGGGTTTCATGATCTGTTAGAATTTTTTGTTCACATTTTAGGAACCTTTTCAAAGTCCAAACGACTGTTAAAAAAGTCAAACCTCAATCCCTTGCTTCCCTGTAACTTTCGTCCCATTTCCAAATTACCATTATCTCCAAAATTTTGGAGAAATTTATGGGTACCCAACAATATTCTTGATGAAATTCTGTGGTTCAGAATATGTCACAGCGCAGAATCGTCGCTGCTAAGAGCGTTGAATGATCTGCTGTATTGCTGATTCGGCGAGGTGCGCAGTATTCATTTTATTGGATTTGAGCGCTGCGTTTGACATGGCTGACCGTGACATTTTAATTGACAGCCTCTGCTCTCAAGCGGTTTGCGGATTGCCTCTTAAGGCAGGACGTTTCCTGTACATGTTGGTATAGTTCAGAGTCATCTACTCCTTCCCCAGGTATTTGTCTTAGGTCCGGTCCTCTTCTCTTTATATATGTTACCGTTCTGCTCTGTATTAAACAAGTGTGACATTGCCTTATCATTGTTGTGCTGATGATACTCAAATTTACTTTCCATTACAACCGGGTGAAATGGAGTCGGTGACAAAGCTTTTTAAGTGCTTAGACGATATAAAACACTTGACTTGTAGTTAAATCAGTCAAAAACTGAAGTCATTCTATTTGGTCATCACTGTTACCCGAAACATTGCTAGCTCATTGGGTCCATTTGTCTGGTACTTAAAGCCATGTGCTAAAAATCTCAGAGTGATTTTGGATTAAGATTATAAATTTGAATAACAGATCAACGTTGTGGTAAAAAATGTTCTTGTTTTCCTACAGACCGATTAATAAAGTCAAGATGATTTTGTCGTTTAATGGCCTACAAAAGCTCATTCATGCTCTCGTCTGGATTATTGAATGTCGGGATATCCCGTGCGACGAATCTCGTCTGCAGCTGGTGCAGAATGCATCTACTAAAGTTTTGATTAGCAACAAATAAAGGGATCACATCGCTCCGGTGTTGACTTTCCTTCATTGACTCCTTATTAATTACAGGGAGAATTTTTAAGATGTTAGTGTTTGTGTTTTGGATCAGTTCCACCGAAGTTAGCTAATCCTCTTGATCCACATTCGTCAGCCAGGCCGCTGAGGTGTTCAAATCAGCTATTGCTTGCTATCCACGTGCACGGTTGAAGCTGGGGGGGCTTTGCTGCAGCTGGTCCTAAACTGTAGAACGGTTTACCCATCACAAACAGGTCGGCTCCCACAATTTAAGTTTTTTACTAAAAAAGCACTTTCATTCACTTGCTTTTCTGTTTATGACTTTGAGTGTTTAAATCTTTCTATTCATATTGTTTATACTATGTTCATTTTATTCTTGTTCATGCTTGTATAAGTTTGTATGTTGGTGTATGTCTTTATGTATTACAATTTACACCTGACTTTTATTTTTTACTATTAAATTTTATTCTATTAGTGATTTTGGTTAACCTTTCGTTGTTTTAAATGTGCTATATAAATAAATACAACATAAACAAACCAATTTCATAGCAGAGAATCCTTTCCTGAGCAAAATTCTGTATCACGCAGTGTTTCTACGAGGGGTCGTACAAACAGTTCCATAGATTAATTATTTTTATGAGTAAAACGGACGAAAGTAAATGAGGACATGTATGGCAAGCCGAATTAACATTTAGAGATATCTCAAAATTAATTTTAAAATATCTGGAAATGCATTTTAGATATCTTAAATTGAATTACAGATATTTGAAAATGCATCTATTTTAAGATATCTAAAAAGCATTTTATGATAAATAAATTTCAAGATATCTTGAAATGATGTGCTGTAGATTTTGAAATATCTGAAATGCATTTTCAGATATCTTAAATGCAATTCGAGATATCACTTCCTGTAAAAATTTCCTGGGACTTCCTGTCTATTGTAAGATATCTCAAAATGTATTTGAGATATCTTGAAATGCACTGGAAGTTATGTTGAGATATCTGAAAATGCATTTTAGATATCTCAAAATGAATTTGAGATATCTTAAAATGAGTGGGAAGTTATTTTAATAATAGGCTAATAATAATACATTTTATTTATATAGCGCCTTTCCCATGCTCAAGGCACATATATTTCGTGATTTTTTAGGATATCACGAAATGTAATTTAGATATCTCAAAAAGCATTTAAGATAACATAAAATTCACTGTTGTTTGAGACATCCATCCATCCATTTTCCAACCCGCTGAATCCGAACACAGGGTCACGGGGGTCTGCTGGAACCAATCCCAGCCAACACAGGGCACAAGGCAGGAACCAATCCCGGGCAGGGTGCCAACCCACCATAGTTGTTTGAGATATCTAAAATACATTTTTAGATATCTTAAAATGGGTCTCTGCTCCATTTCAGATATCTGACAATGTATTTCAAGATATCTCAAATTGTATTTCAAGGTATATAAAATGCATTTTAAGATATCCTTAAAAGGACAGTCAGTTATTTCAAGATATCTCAAATACATTTTCACATATCTCAACATCACTTCCTGCTCATTTCTAGATATCTCAAATACATTTTAAGATATCTTATAATAAACAACAAGTTCCATTAGGCAGTTTTACAGGAAAAATGTATTTGAGATATCTTGAAATGTGAAGGAAATTATTTTAAGATATCTCAAAGCGAGTTTCAGATATCTTTAAAAATAAATTACATTTTAGGATATCTCTAAATGTTAATTCGGCTTGCCATAGACATGAACCCTAAACCCGCAATTTTCTAAAGAAGAGCTTAATCTTTTTAATGACAGCAAAGTGTCATTATTTACGGAGGCGCGCGGTGAGGACAGTAAGTCTGCTCATGGATGGCAAACGCTGATTCATGAATATAGCGACAGCGTTATTTTTTATTTATTTATTTTTTTTTTATAGCAATGTGAATACCTTGCCTAACACCATATCCTGATTATTGATGTGCCCCCCTGTATCGTTATTTTTGCCCGCCGCCTGGAGATGTCAATACCCATCAACATCCATTATACTCGCCCACCAGCACACTCTCCATTTCCTGCTTTTGACAGACTGCTAAATTGACCTGCACATGAAGACATTGTGGGTACCTCTGCCAGCCCAAAATATCCGAGACAAATCTGTAATGATTGGAAACTTAGACTATATATGAATGAATTTCAGCCCAATGAAAACTTTGGTTCGAGAGGTGGTGATCGGAGACAAAAAAATTAATTCAACTGACATTCCTCTGAGGAGGTTTTATTTATCACAGCCTCGCTGTCACCCCAAACGTATCAACCTACAATTCTTGTCCTCCCCTTTGATTTCCTCCCGTTTAGCTGCATGGCAATTTTAAAAAATCTCCCTGGAAGTAACACGAGGTGCAAACTTAGAACACGTTTTCTTCAGAACATTTTTAATGAAAGAAATATCAAATTATACTTTTGTAACACTGCGGTGGGCTGGCGCCCTGCCCGGGGTTTGTTCCTGCCTTGCGCCCTGTGCTGGCTGGGATTGGCTCCAGCACACCCCCGTGACCCTGTGTCAGGATAATGCGGGTTGGAAAATGACTGACTGACTGACTGACTTTTGTAACAGTAACAGTACAAATAATTTACAATTAAACTTATCTATAATATGTATATGCAGTTACATTACTCGTTACGTAAATTATATCGTCATAAGCGTGAATCTCAATATTCTGAAGTAGGAATTGTCAGAACGTGAATTTAATGTGCTCTTTCTGCTGACCGCCATCTATTACTCAGAGAAACCATCAACATGAAAGTTCCAGACAAGAAAACTTTGTTAAGATATGTAACAGGTTCCAGAAAGAATGCTTCCTGGATTCCTGGTTTGAAAAGACTCTTGCTGCATATGACGCTGCAGGCTAAGTTCGAGTTTTCTTGATATGTTTGTATCCTGCTTCACTACACATTTCTGTTTTGTCCACATGACAAGAACTTTTTCAAAGCTCAAGAAATCAATTTCATATGCAAAGACCACTTCCCAGAATGAAATGGTCCTTTGATACGTAATGGTTCAATGAGGGACCACACAACCCATTAAAGTGCCATTTTAGAAATGTGATTAACAGTTTTATTATCTTTGGGATAAATAAAGTACTACACCGAAAAAAAAATCGCTATTAATTTTACAATGTAAAACTGTTAAATAGCGAAGGTACAAAACTCTAAAATGTAAAACGGTAAACCGCTGCATGTGTCAGTAACACCTAAGTTACGATATTTGCATACGGACACGCCCTCTTTTACCATATTGTTCCGGTGAACCTCACATCTTTGCACAGCAGGGAAAAAACTTAAGCGAAGTTATCAGACTTATTTTTTCCTGCATGCTGAAGGTTTTTTGATGTTATGGAAGCTGATTTATGTTGGATTACATTCAATAAGCTGGCACACCTAGTAGGACACCATACACCACAAAAGTAAACTTTACTTCTCCGCCAGACAACGTGTCCTAACTTCCTTAAACACTGAATTATTTACAAAGTATGTAATTAAATGATATAACACGGTTGCTGTTGGTAGTTGGTATTTTACTGATGTTGGCTGTATACTAATATTTGATTCTGTCAACATTTTCTAGTGGTTTAATAATCGGTGTGTATATTACAGTGTATGGATTTCAGATTATGATTAAACTTTGACTTCTATTGTAATGTCCATCCATCCATTTTCCAACCTGTTGAAGTTATTTACTGTAAAGTTATACCGTAGACCTAAAAATATTGTCACCTTCTTTATTAGGCCTACGGTAAAATGGTGGCAACCACAGCGGCCAGTTTTTTTACGTACATTTAACATCTATCTATCTATCTATCTATCTATCTATCTATCTATCTATCTATCTATCTATCTATCTATCTATCTATCTATCTATCTATCTATCTATCTATCTGTGCTTTTGCTTATACTGCAACACTTCTTCATGGATCAAATGAGTGCATATTAAACAAATCAAATTGTTACAGAGTCCATTAAGTGTTTTTCATTTTTTAGAGTTACAGTAACATGGAGAGAAGTAAAAGTAAAAGAGAAGTAAAAACAAACTGAAACTGCAGAAATCTGACAAATAAGAGGAAACCATTCAGTCCATCAAGCCCGTTTGTTTAGCTAATACCTAAACTGTCCTGCAGTGTCTCTTCTCGATTTTTCTTAAACATTGTCCAGGTTTCTGCTTCAACTCCACGACTTTGTTCCAGAGTACCACAATTCTTTGCTTAAAAAAGCACTTCCTGGCTTTGCTCTTAAATGCACTTGCCCTTCATTTCCACTGATCCTGAGCATGTGATTCACCAATAAGATAAAAGAATGTCGCTGCATTGATTTTATCAGCGACTTCGAGGATCTTGACAACATTGATTATAGGTCCCCGTTCAGTGTAGTCCAGTCACTCTTGCGCCCACATCAACACTGGACAAACATGAAATTGTCCATAACCTTGAGATGTGTGTGAATGTTTGGAATGTGAAAGGAATATTTTTTAAACCATATACAATGTATGATGAACTTGTTGATTTATTTAGTTTTTTTTTTTTCTACCCAATTTTAGTTGAGCGCTGTTACATGCGAAATGACGTGAGTCACCTTTATTCAGCCAAGAAAGAAATTTTAAACAAATTATCATAGCTGTCTTTGCGGATGAGCAATACTTCTCAATTACTATTAATTTTACATACATTATTTTGTGAATGGCCACCATTAACACTATAAGCAAAAACAAGACTGAAAACATAATTTAATGAATGATAAGAAATATGAAAATAGCACTGTTGTCATTTTTAACTAAAACAAATTTCATACACATTTTGGCAGATTCAGCTTGATTTTAGGACAACACATTAACCCTCCTTTTCCTTTCTAAAAATATTAAAATAGGTAAGCAACATAAAGCTTTTAATACAATTTATTTAAAACATATACATGTATATCTTTCAAAAAGAATAATATATGAGAATATAATTTCAAAGAAAGAAAGAAAGAAAGAAAGAAAGAAAGAAAGAAAAGCATTTTGAAAATATTACTACAAGAGAACACAATTGAATCCCACAGAGTTCTGTACACATTTCTTTTTTTTCTAACTATTTTTTTAATAATTATTTATTTATTTTATAAACCTCTAGCAAGCAACAATAGCAGGGTCTCTTTTTGTGTTTCTTTAGTTGAATTTTTTTTTAATGATATGAAATTCTTCCTTAGAGTAGGAGCTGCTCTGCTGTCCTGAAGAATGTGACTAAGACAAATACTCTTCTTTAATAGTAATTGGGATGGGAGGAGAAACCAGTCCACTGCTGCTGCTGACCATCCCCACTGTCCCAGCAGCTCCAATTCCTGGGGGTGTAGGGGTTGTTGTTGTGGCCTGCTGGGACTGCTGCATTTTTTTCTTGTTTACTTTTCTTTCTTTTGCTCGACGGTTTTGAAACCAGATTTTTACCTGAAGGAAAATAAAAATAAATAAATAAATAAACAAGTAAATAAATAAAGTATAAAAACAAAACAATGCATGTATTGAAAATAGTATTAAAATTAAATGTATTTTTGTTCAGAATGTGTAGCTATGTCATATATTGTGACAGAGCTCTTACTGTGGAACTGGAGAAACTGTACAAGTGAGTACTCATTTATGATCCTTAATCCTTACATATCTGAATTAATTTGTATATGACTAACATTATCTGTAATTAAGCAGGAGTTTACAAAGTTAATTACTTTTCAACTAACACTGTTACTAAACACACCAACAGTAAGTATGGCAACACAGATAGACAGACAGACAGACAGACAGACAGACAGACAGACAGACAGACAGACAGACAGATAGATAGATAGATAGATAGATAGATAGATAGATAGATAGATAGATAGATAGATAGATAGATAGATAGATAGATGTAGGCATTCCTTAGGGAACCAGAACAAATGCTTATTTTTATTAGTACTATTTTTTTCCATACTTAGAGTTTTATGAGCATCATAAAGATATGAAAGAAAATGATCCGCTGTGACATCCCCTGACGGGAGCAGCTGAATGAAGAAGAAGAAGATGACCATCATGTATATCTCCATAAACATTGACCCTGGTTTTTAGGACTGCTGATATGAGAGATGGGATTGTGTTAAATTGTACATGCAATAACTTTTGATTTTTTTCCTAACTAACTCAATGTTCTTTTTTGATCAATTTTATTGTCTAATATTAATGTATCAGTTTTATGTGTTTAATTCATTAATTTTCAAATGATGGAGAAATGACAGAGATAAAATTAAGAGTATTTTTGCATGTTCTTTTGAAAATATTACTGAAACATGCCACTGAAATTACCAAAATCCTTTTTATAGCCTTAGATAGAAAGAAATGCTCAGCTTTGAATGAACACTTTAAGTTGTATTTATGTGGTCCCATAACACAGTTAATGAATAACAACTAAATGTGAATTTTGTGGTTTTCAGCGTGGTTTGCAGTTTTTTGCAATAAGTTTCAATTACAAAGAAGCATGATAACACACAATACTGCAAAGATGGCAAAGTTCATGTTTTCCTTTTTGTAGGTCATCCGTTATCCTGCCTTGGAGTCTGCTTTTCAAATGTAGGTCACTGAACAGGATTCACTCATTGCCAATTTGAACCTAATTTGAAATTTCAAATCAGCCTGACTAAATGTGAGGTTTTAATAGTTTTCAATGCAGCACATGTAATCATTCCATTCAAAACCCCCTTCCTTCTCCTATTCTGTTTTTTAAATGGCAGGGTTATGAAATGTCCAGTGTGATTCTGACAGTCTCTTATAGATGAGTGTTGAAAACCCTTGCTGAGACCTGTCCTCCACATGGGAGTTACTTTTACACCCAAACTCACATCTGTGACAGACCACCGGATTAGGGGTGAAGGATCATGTGGAATACGGGCAAACTTGGGTGGAAGGTTAACCTGGTTCCCTGCTGTAAGGAAGAAGAATTCAATATTTGAAACTGTTAAATGCGCAACAGCTATTTATTTATTTATTTATTTATTTAGATAGATAGATAGATAGATAGATAGATAGATAGATAGATAGATAGATAGATAGATAGATAGATAGATAGATAGATAGATAGATCTTTATTGTCATTGTCACTTTTTACAAAGGAACAACGAAATTGAAGGTGCAATCGACTCAGTGTGAGGAATAAGAGTTAAAAAGACAAAAAGACAAGAAGAGAGAAAAATAATAACAAACCGAATAGTAATAAATATACAAATTGCACTTGTTGACTTAAGGTCTATATTGCACATTGGTAAAATAATATGGAGCAGTTTTATTCTGAGTTCAGGGCCATGATTGCTTTCGGATAAAAGCTGTTTTTAAGGCGGTTTGTCCTAGTTTTCATAGCTCTGTATCTCTTGCCCGATGGCAAAAGCTGGAAGAGGCAATGACCGGGATGTGATGAGTCCTGTGAAATGTCTATTGCTTTTTTGCGGCTTCGGGATGTATTTATTGTTTGTTTAATTTTCTGAACATTTATAAGGAAGCCAGAGCAAAGGGAGATGAGGATGCATACTTGGTGAAAATTTTCAGGAAGTGTGGGTTAAGTCGATACCACATTACACAATTACTAGTTGATGGGGATGCCACATGAAACAAATGCTGTTGCTGTGCTGATCTTGTCGCCCGAGTATGTTATATTGCTCAACCAGAAATGATGTCAAACTAAGACCTTGATATATTAAATGAGTTTTCCAGGCATTTTTTGTCGCAGACTGCTGCATGATGATCAGTCCTGTAGTCTGAAATACCCAGAGACTCTGTCTAACCAGTCTGCAAATCATCCTGACAAAATTAAATAGATGTATTTTTGGTCATTGGGATGAGCTTTAGTGTGGAAATATGTAGCATATAAAGCAGGTGTGAGGAATTAGGAACACAGATGTGTTGGTCTTGATATATGGAAGAGAAACTTGTCTTTCTGATGTTGCATGTTTTATGTACCATGACAGAATGGAAAAATTTGACAAGATTGTAGCTAAACTCGCTGTACCTATGAAAGTCTTCACATGAAAATCAGCTCCATAAGGAAGCACCTTATTGACCATCTAAAAAAGAGGTTTGTGACCAAAGGTGAGGACATGGACATAGATCAAGTTGTAAATCGAGAGCTTTGCCTTTTGGCTAATAACTGTGAACACTTCTACCGCCTACTTGTTGAAATCCCATTCCCTTCTTCCTCACTTGTGAACAAGATCCCGAGATGCATAAACTCCTCCACTTGAGACACAGCCTCATTCTCAACCAGGAGTGGGCATGCCACCCTTTTCTGGCTGAGAACTATGACCTCAGACTTGGAACTGCTGATCCTTATTCCAGCCACTTCCCCAGTGCATGTGTGACATCACACCGATGAAACCAACAGGACCACGTCATCTTCAAAAAGCAGAGATGCTATACTGAGGCCACCAAAGTGAACATTCTCCACTCCTTTGCTCTGCCATAAAAATTATGAACAGAATCAGGGAAAGAGGGCAGCCCTGACAGAGTCCCACACTCACCATAAATGAGTCAGACTTGTTGCTGGCAATGCAAACCAAGTTTTCATTCTGGGTGTACAGGGACCAAATAGCCCACATTTCCTGTAGCACCTCCCACAGGACATCCCGTGAGGCCCAGTCATGTGCACTTTCCAAGTCTACATAACACATGTAGACTGGATGGGCATACTCCCATGAACCCTCCAGAATGATTATGAGGATTAGAAGCTGGTCTAGTATTCTTTGACTGCAACAAAATCTACATTTTTCCTCCTGGATTTGAGGTTTGACCAACAGCCGGACCTTACTTTCCAAAACATTAGTATAGGCCTTCCCAGTGAGGCTGAGGTGTTTGATCCCTCTAAAGTTGGAACACACCCTCTTTTCCTCTTTTAAAAGATGAGGAACCACCAACCCAGTTTGCCAGTCCAGAGGCACTGCCCCTGACCTTCATGCAATGCTGAAGAGACGTGTCAGGCAAGACAGTACAACAATGTCCAATGCCTTTAATAACTCTGGGCAAATATCATCCAGCCTTAGAGCCTTGTAACTGAGGAGTTTCTTAACTCCAGTGATGGGTGAATCCCCCTCCAAGTCTCCTTACAGGGTAAGTTACTCTGCTTCCTCAAAGGAAGGTGAGTTAATATCATTTAGGAGATCCTCAAAGTACTCCATCCACCACTTGACTATAGCCCTAGGTGAATTCAGCAGCAATTCATCCCTATTAAAAAAACTGCACAGGTGAAGCACTGTTGCCCCCTCCTGATTCGTCTCAGAGTTTGTCAGAATTGCTTCAAGGCCAACCAAATGTCATTTTCCATATGACCTGACCAAACTCCTCCCACACCCGAGTTTTTGCTACCACAACAGCTACTGTTCGCTCTGCTTAGCCTGTCAGTTCCTGCCAGATGTCTGTGGTGCCCAAAAGAATTAGATCATGATACAAGTGACATAAGTGAGCTTCTTTTACAAGGTGTTTGGGCTCAGCTTAAGTGTGGGGTAAGGTGAGGAGCCTAAACAATTCAGGAGAAGCTGAAAGTACAGATGCTGCTCCGACAAATTCAAAGGAGGCATTTAAGGTGGTTTGGGTATCTGATTAGGAAGCCTTATGGATGATGTTGAAGAGGTTTTTAGGGCAGGTCCAACTGGGAGGAGACCTTGGGGCAGACCCAAAACACCTTGGAGGGATTATATCTATCAGATGGCCTGGGAATACCTTAGTATTCCTAAGGAGGATTTGAAGAAGGTTGCAGGGGGGAGGGACATCTGGGCATCATTGCTTAGACTGCTGACCAGGACCTGAATAAGTGGCAGAAAATGGATGAATGGATGGATGGAGAAAAGTGGCAAATTTGCAATACTTTACATGTGAAACTATGCTGGAAAAAGTCATTACACAGTCATCTAACATGACATTCTCAGTTGTTTCATCCCTGCTAGAATTTCACATTTTGATCTTCGACAATATAGACACAGTGGAATAAAGTGAGTGACAAACCTGTCGTTCAGAGAGACCCAAAGTTGCTGCCAGTTCCGTTTTCCTCCTGATCGTAATATATCGACTGTAGTGGAACTCTTTCTCCAACTCCAGGCGCTGGTGATCTGTATAAACCACTCTGTACTTATCTTTCGTTCTGGTTTTTCCTCCTGTTAAAATTTATGAGAGTAAAGTTAGAGGTGCTTAAGACATCTTTGAATTTGATTTGATCTGAGAAAAGGAAAGATCTGTTCTGATCATGTCTTTACATGGATTTTCAACAAGTCATTATTGATGTGTGAAGTTCCCTTATCCCTCAGACAAGCTACAATCATACCAATCTTAAAAAATCCCACGCAACTGGACTGAAAGACTATAGACCTGATGTATGACATCTGTGGTCATGAAAGCCTTTGAGAGACTGATGTTAGCTCACTTGACAGACATTATATTTCTCTTTTTGGCATACCAAGCAAACAGGTCATTGGATGATGCAATCAAACCGGGTCTGCACAACATCTTGCAACATCTTGATAACCCAGGGACTAAGCAAGGACTTTATTAGTGGACATCTGCTTAGCATTTAACATAATCATCCAGGAACTCCTCCACTCTAAGCTCACCCAGCTTTCTGTCCCTGCCTCTTCCTGTCAGCTGTGGTGAACGGCTAGAACACATGCCCGGCCAGGACGCCCCTTTTATACTGGATCCGGGGGAGCAGCCATGGGATGCACTCTACATCCCCCGGAACACTTGGTGGCAGCCCCCCTGGGTTGCATCGGGGCCCATAGCATGGAACACCGGAGCTCATCCTGGTTGGGCTCCGTGGCCACCACCAGGGGGAGCTGCAAGGCTTCCTGAACCCTTATGGGCGGCAACGTAGCCACACCCGGAAGTGCAGCCTAATTGAGGTTAATTACCACCTGAAGCACTTCTGGGTGGAGTATAAAGGGAGCCTGCAGCCACTACTCAGGGTGCCAGTGTTGGGAGGAGGAGGACGAAGCTGCCCTGGGAGGAGTAGAAGAAGAGAAGAGTGTGATTTTGGGTGATTTTTCTTTGTGTGTGTTTTGGGGACTGTGTATGGCCTATGGGACACAGGGAAGACGTGCCCCATGGCTGAAGGAGAAAATAAAGACTTTTTGTTTGTTTTACCAGTACCTCTGGTGTCAGTCTGTGTCGGGTCAGTACCAATAAAGCGCCTTTATCACACAGTGTATTAGTAATATCCTGACAAACAGGAAACAGAAGGTGAAAATGGGAAATTTCACCTCTAGCTCCTGTACAATCAGCACTTGTGTCCCCCCAGGGCTGTGTGCTGTCTGTGCTTTTCTTCTCCCACTATATTAATGACTGAACCTCTAAGGACCTCTCTGTTAAGCTCCTCAAATATGTGGATGACACAACCATTATTGGGCTCATCAGAAATGGTGATGAGTCTGCAAACAGAAGGAAGGTTGAGCAGCTAGCATTGATGTGCTGAAAATAATCTGGAGCTAAACATACTCAAAACTGTTGAGATGACAGTGGACTTCAGGAGAGGCCTCCCCAGTATTACCTTCCCTCTCCGAAGTTAACAATGAGGTGTCCGTTGTGGAAACCTTCACATTTCTAGGCTATACAGTCACCTGGGATTTAGCACGGAAGACCAAAATAGACCCCATAATAATACAAAAAGCACAGCTATGGATGTACAACTACCATAGAAGTTGCTGAGTCAGTTCTACACAGCAATCACTGAGTCTGTTCTCAACTCACTCCTCACAGTGTGGTTTAAATCAGCAACTAAATATGACAAGAATAGGCTACAGGTCTGCTGAAAACACCATTGGCACCAGTCTTCCCACCTTACAGGACCTGTACTAGTCCAGAGTATAAGTGTCCAAGAGGACGGACAGGCATCCCGGCCAAGATGGAAAATAATTTCTTGCCCAGATGGGAAGGCAGGATGGAAGGACAGACAAGCTGGCCGATAGGGCAAGAAAACAACTTTGTACCCAGCTGGAATAATATAATTGTAGGACGTATGGAAGCTGGAAGCTGGGAACAGTACCATTCCCCATATGTCAGGTGGCAGTGGTCCTCTTGAGGTGTCCCAGTTTGGACACCAGGGGTGCTTGGGAATTGGAGTCTGGAAATTCAACCCTGTCTGGGTCCTTGGGTGCCAGTAGAGGGCACTTTCGAGTGAAGACCTCCTTGCGTTCCTTATGACCCAGAAGTGCTTCCAAGAAGAAAACACTGTAGCACGAAGCATTCCCAGGAGCCCACTGCCTCTCGTCAGGGAGTCAGCAGCAGGAGGCAGTGGGCAACACTCATTGGAGGATGAAATGAGGAAAACCTTTTTTATTTTGTTCTGTATTGTCCTTAATTCATTAATCCTTATATGGGTGATTATTTAAAGGTGTCTTAGGAAAATAAACATCTTTTATTTCATCCCAAAATCATGTTGGGCATTACTGTGTCTGTGGTTTGAGGCTCAATGGCACTCACTTTTATGGGTACAAGAGTCATGAAGCGACATATAGGCCTCAACGTTTTTGAACTTCTATCATCTGTCAGGCGTCATAGACTAAACTACACCAAAACAAGCAGATATAAGAACAATTCCTTTCCATGAGCCATCAAATGGTTAATTCGGCTGTCCTTACTCAGCATGGGCACCTCCCAATATCACGCAATATTCTTAAAGATAGTTAATGTTTGTACATTTCAATATTACCTGCACTACCTTGTTCTTTGTATGCATATGTGTATATTGTATGTGTACATATTAATTGTGTGTATGTCTGTCATGTAAATATACTTAAGGAGTCATCAAGAAACCCAAGTCAAATTCCTTGTATGTGTGCATACTTGACCAAAACATGTGGTTCTGATTCTGATAAAGCAAGTCAGCCATGATGAGTTAAAGGTAGGGAATGAACCTGTAGCCTTGTTCTTGACATTCCTAAACACTAGCCACTAGGCCACCCTAACAAACTCATGAAAGCACTCCAACATTCTAAGACTTTTAAGCCAGTTAAAGGACATTTTCTTCTACCCATAGAGATTAATGATGGAAAGACAAATAAATGTATTTTGTATCAGGGTGAATACGTCTTGTAAACATTTTCTGGAGACATCCCAGTCAACGTGACAAATTATACAATTAGTTTCACATAATCAGTGGCTCCTGTGAAATCACACCTAATTCTAATGGTCATGCTAAGCAGAAGTAATGGTCTCAACTCCTGCCTTGTTTAACTCCTTATCATTCTCTGTCTTGTTTATCTAAGAAACTGTGATGACATATCTAGTCCTAAAGACTTTTAAACCAGACAAGCTATTGATCGAACTTATCCTAAATATAGCAATTTGGAAGAAATGGAATACAAGATAAGGTTAACCACCATTTAAGCCTCTGTGCTTCTAAAATTAAAAAGAGTTAAAATTAAAAATTTAATTAAAATTAAAAATTTAGTTAGCCAATAAAAGGTGTCATTTTGCTTGACTTTTCACTAAAATTAAAAAGACATTTATTGTGGCATTTTCAGATTTCCAGGGTGAAAGTATGGGGACAAAGAGATGAACAGGTCATTGGTGGCCTTCATTCTAAGATCTTGTGTCATTCAGATCAAATGTTTTCAAGCATTGAACTCCTTTAATGACTCTTTAAAGTTCAAGTTTTATGGTGTTTGCAAGATGTGCGCTTTTATTGAAGACATATTTCACACTGAGATACTGTGATTAAAGAAAACCAAATACAAGACAGTAAGAAACGTTTGATAAAATAATTCTAAAGTGTTGTTCATCCCTTTCATTACATTTTTAGTGGTCATAAATGTTCTTAAACGAGGAAAAAAAAATCACAATTATTGGCATTTCAATTTAAGTATTGGCCAGTCCTTTGCTCAGATAACAAGTTGAATATTCAGGACTGTTTATTTTTTGTTCTTTTCAGAAAGAGAGAAAAATTCATCTATCCATTTCCTTAACCGACATTTTGTAATCTCAGCTTTTTATTAATAATCCATGCAGGTGGTGCAGTGATAGCGCTGCTGCGTCGTAGTAAAGAGTTCATGGGCTTGCGTCCCAATTCTTCCATGCATGGAGAGCTCTTTGAGTAGTATGAAAATATAAATGTAAAGAATAATAATAATAATAATTATTATTATTATTATTAGGGATAAAAATTTCAGGCAGGAAGTAATTTTGTATATTCTAGTAAAACACCTGAAACTGAAGACCTAAAATAAAACGGTACAAAAAGCTAAATGTAAGCAACAGTAAATTCTCAGTGTATGGTTTACAGAGGTAAGAACATACAGTTAATTAGGAATTCTGAACACGTTTGTATTCTATCCTGGAGAATAATAATATTAATTCTTTATATTTACATGGCATTTTTTCTCAATTCAAAGCACTTCAGTGACTAGGGAGCCACTTCAACCACCACTAATGTGTAGCATCCACCTGGATGTTGTGACAGCAGCCATTTTTGCGCCAGCATGCTCACCACACAACAGCTGTTTGGTGGTGAAGGGATGAGAGCTAATTAGAGACAAACGATGATTAGGGGAACAAAATGATAAGGCCATAGTGGACAATTTAGCCAGGACATCAGCGTACACCCTACTCTTTATGAAGGATGCCCAGGGATCTTTTATGACCACAGAGAGTCAAGATCTTGGTTTTACGTCTCAAGGACAGCACCATTTTTACAGCACAAGTATCCCCATCATTGCACTGGGATACTGGGATCTGCACTTTAACCACAGGGTAAGCACCCTCTGTTGGCCTTACCAACACCTCTTCCAGCAGCACCCCAAGCTTTTTGTAGATGTTCTCCCACCCAAGTATTGGCTGGGTCCGAACATGCTTAACTGCAGGTTGATGCACTGTTCTGCAGTGCAGGTGGTATGGCTACTGAATTATCAATAGATGGGCTTGTGAGGACTGTGCTTTACTGTAATTACAACAAACATTTCTACCTGCCAGGTTGCCAGCACCTAAATTATTTTGAATTTCCAGAACATATAAGGTCATACACTTTCTACTAAGACCAAGGCTAAGGTTCCAGACCCATGCGTTCGTGAGTAATTGTGTGACAGATGGACAGGCATTAGCATTTTATATATATATAAATAGTTACAGTAGGTGAACAATTAAACACATTCATACTGAGGCTATTTCCACACTTTTACGCTTTCATTTAAAAATGGCATTTTTAAATGAAAACAATCTCCATACATGCCAGTGTTGACAAATCATTTACAAAATTATCTCTATCGGGACTAACTTGACAAAGCTGTTCATCTGCACTGGGCATTGGCAGAATCAGGAAGAGCAAGTTGTCTTCCTTGATGGGATGGTCACACCACCATCCATGTGTTGACCGGTAAATTATGTGCCTCTTGTTCATGTATGTAGCATTCAGATTCTTCAAAAAGCAATTTACATGCATACACGTAAGCAACACCACAAGCGCCACTTAAAGCAACCCCTGTTATATGCACTATGTTAGAGTACGGTTTGCTTCCATGCCCAGCAGAAACGTTAACAACCATTAAGAGGAATATGGATGAGATATTGGAACAGCTTAGCTATTAGCTAAACAAATGAGCCTGATGGGCTGAATGGTCTCTTCTCATTTGAGACATTTCTTATGTTCTTATGACCAATTAGGAATAAACACAGACCAGTCAGAGTGCCGTTAGTGTCTGCGTTTTCAAAACTCTTCAGTTTTCCATATCCACACCATAATGCTGAGCTGGAACCTCCAGAAATTTGAGGTCCAACACAAAAAAAAAAAAAAATACAAGACTAACCCTATATCTCGGGAACCAAGAGTGAAGAAACAAACAGATGGCAAGTGAATATATTCTGATTTGTCACAGTGAGGAAAAGCTCAGCTCGATTGCTTCACTCAGTACGAGTGGACTCGTGTTCATATACAGAGGTTTTCTTACCCTCGTTCGGAAAATGTCAGAGTGCAAGAGTGAATAGCGAGTTAACATCAGTTCTCTTGTGAAACGGAGGAAATCCGCAATGGTAACTTTTCAATTATTGACTGAGACTTACGGTGAAGAGTGCACATGTTTTTCGTATGGCACAAGTCGATGGTCAAAGGTTAGCCATTTTTTGCTGGTAGAAGATATGAATACAAAAACGACGAAGATCCTCAACAGCCTTTCAGAAAATGTTCCGCAGAATTGCTTTGAAAGTTGACAGAATCGTATGCAGCTGTGTGTCAACTCAGAAGGGAACTGTTTTGATGGTGATTGTAGTTATTTTTTTAATTTGTTAAATAAGAAGAGTTACAAACCGGAAAGCTTTTTTCAAAAGTCTCTGTTTTCAGAGACATGGGAGAGGGTAGTGTGGACGAAAGGCGAAAACTGAGACTAATGTCTGCATTTTTAAAATGAAAACCTAATAATATGGACATAGCCCGACATTAATCATTCCACTGGGTTTGTGGATTGTAGATGTCTCCTTACCAGACTGTTAAATCCACACTAAAGCATCTTGGGGGGTTTGCTGCTGCCTTTGTCTTTCTACACAAGTGAAGGAATTAACAGCAGATTCTGTTGACTTTACTAAGGAATTTAAACAAAATGTGTATGTTCAAAAACCAAGAATATGCTGCTTCTCCTGAGGTTGACAATGATTGCTATCGCTATGGAATATCAGATGATGAAAGCTAAAAATTGGCCCTGATGTATGCAACTGCATGTGTGGTTAGCCAGCAATGGACTGGCACCCTGCCCAGGTTTTGCCCCTGCCTCAGATAGGCTCAGTCCTCCTGCCACCCTGCTCTGGATAAGCAGATTAAAAAAATGGATGGATTGATGGATGAAATAGCATGCAGAATAAATGTTTTCTTTAATGAATGTATAGAAAGGATTTTCATGTGGGTACATTAAATTTACATACATTTTAATGCTTGAAGATTTCTGTTTAGGAATAAAATGGAGATTTTAAATTTGAAAAATCTTCCAAGACAATGAAAAATATTGAGAATTTCTGCATGAGCGTGTTTTAGAAATACAAGCTTGTACAGTATATTAATCTGATGTTCAAAAAAATCTCAAGGTTACAATTAATAAGGAAGGTAATGAGGATAACTCAGTGTCACACAGGCCCAGGCTGCCTGTTAAACAGAACATGAATGGGGCAAGAAAAATAAATAAATAAATTAAAGTACCCACTTCACTTCCTTCTTGTGTTTTCCTTATAAATCTGTTGAAGGCTCCACACAAATGCTAGTGTAAATATCTTTCAAAAAACTATGTAACTGTTCAGTTCATAATATTTGTAAATATCTAACTTGACAATATGTAGTAGCAATGTATTATTCTTGTCTCTAGCATTTGTTAAAGCTGTGTAAATATGATTTTAATCCTAGATAACCAGAAATTTTCCATTTTTCTAAAATGTTTTGTGACGGTTAAAGTCATCAATATAATTGGGGGGGTAGTTGAGGGTTAGCACCTGATCTCAGGCATGTAGCTGCTGACAAATACTGCAATATTATTATCCATTGAATACAATGCATCGGTTTTTCTTGTTATGGAGAACTTGTTTTGTTTTCTAGCTTGGTAGGAGAAGGAGTAAATGCGAAGAATACAATCTTTAAATCAATTTAATGTTTTAGTGTTAAGGCAAGGGGTCCGCAGTCACACTACAGGGTGGTCCAGATCTAATTATTCAATTATTGCATTGCGTTAAAAGTTGCATATTTAGATCTGGACCACCCTATACTGGAGGGTTGCAATGGCTGCAGGTTTTTGTTCTAACTCAGTTGCTTAATTAGAAAGCAATTCTTGCCAATAATTTAATTTCATGGCTTGTTAGTGCTTTAACTCTGCTATGTCAGGTAATTCTTATATCCTGGATTTTCTTCCCCTTTCTAAGGATATCAGCCAAATGATTTGAAGGCTAACATGGATGAGTATTTCTCAGTCCTTCACTTTTTTCTCTTCACTTTCCTACCAAATGTTTAATTAAACCCAATAGTGCGAGATAAATACACACAGAGGTGTAAATGGTAACAAGCTAATTGGAGAAATGCTGGTCTCTTTTGTCATTTGCCTGTTATTGCTAATTAGGAGCAATTAAAAACTGAGAATACAGCTGTTTAAGACTAAAATATGAAAAAAGGGTTCAAAATCTTAACAAGCGAGACAACTAAAGTGAAGAAGAAGTGTTACTTGAGCAATAAGTGCTGCTTTATTAAGCGATTGGGTTGGAGCAAAAACCTGCAGCCACTGCGGCCCTTCAGGACCGTGATTGAGGACCCCTGGTTAAGCCCATTTGAGAGATGCTTATACTTTGAATTAGCAGTGCCTTTAAAATGTACAGTTGCAGTTCTGATTAATTTTACTTTGCCATGTCTGTGTCTCTTATTTTACTCTAGTTTGAAGATTATTATTATTATTATTATTATTATTGTTGTTGTTGTTGTTGTTGTGTTGTTGGTTGTGTTGGTGTTGTAGTTTATAATTTCTGCTCTCCAAAGCCCCAGTGTTTCTGACAGATCAATTCACATGTATATCGCATTACATATACAGTATGCTGATTATGTCATTTTGTAAAATTTCCTTAATTTTCCTTATTGTTTAAGGTGTCAGTCACAAGCGACATACAGTAAGTCACTTAAGTTTGCTTCACACGTCTGCACTGAGCCATTTAGCTTGCAGGACAAAGTTTGAAGCGAACAAAGGTGTTTAAACAAGCGTCAGAGATGAGTTTCACTTTAAACATTTGAATTGCAATTTATTAATTTAAAACTAATTTTCTTCGATTGTTTTATATTTTACCAAAAGTAAAATATGTATTTATTGATTGGGTGATTGATTAATTAATTGTCCGTTGTTCAGAGAATGAATGTCGTACAGCTTACAGCAATATGTTTCATATGTGAATTAAGAGTAGCATGCCTAGAAGTGATAAATTTCACGGTATGTGTGGGGTGGGCTGAGGTGGGGATGCAGTGGCTGCCGGTTAATGGGTGCCAAACATGTACTTTGACTCTGGCGGAGTTATTCCACGCGCCGGTCCTTGGTGTGGGTGCATTACGAACTAAAGCTGCAGCATGCTGACAAAACTCTAATTCACGTACCCATTATACGCCAGCTTTTAAGAGTCTATAAACATTTCATGAAATAGGGCATTAACACAAATAAAAATAATAATAATAAAAATGTGAGAATCTTGGAATATATCACTGTACTTTTATTGTTTATTTCCAATTCAGTTCAGTTCAGTTTATTTTTGCATAGCGCTCTTCACTGAGTGCAAGGCTCAGAGCGCTGTGACAGGTTCTCTGGTGAGCAAGTACAGATATTAAACACGACTAAATTCTACATTAGTACACATAAACACACAGAAAATCGAATAACATAAATGGAAGGTAGCAACATGTGTCCGTGGATTATTGAACTACAGCTAGTTGACAACAGAGCAGTAGGATAACAAAAAACACCAGTTGGCTTACATCATGTTACATCAATGTAATATATTTCAATAACATGCAGATTGCCTACGAACTGTACTGCAGATATCTAAACTAAAGTGACAACTACCTTACTCCACACTTGAAAAGGAAACAAGAAATGTCTGGATGACGATTAGCATTCTGTAATGATGGTCAGACATCATTGGTGATATGTTGCCTTGGATTTGGCCAGGCATATAAAATACATTTCAGGCATTACGTTATAATTTGTATCATCAAATCACCAACTGATTACCCAAACGTTAAATACCATGCTAAAAATGCATTGACAAATTTCTCATGTTCTGGGCACTTCCTTCGAAACTCAGAGATATTTTTTTCACTACTTGGCAAATATTTCTTACTATTTGTCTAAGCCTTTACCTTCTATTGCGATTTTAAAATTATCTGGTCTTTGAGAGCGATACTTAACTAAATCTTGCTTTGTCCAGAACTCAATAAGTATTAAATCCAAAATTTCCGCAATGACTTTATACCTGTTAGTCACTGCATGGTCAAAAATGTCTCCGGGTGAAGTATGGCTCCATTTGATCCTTACATTATATCCTTTAACATAATTTATAACTCATATATAGATGGACATTTCAGGCACGAATAAAACTGATAACGTAATCCTGTTACAAATGTAGATTTGCCATATCTTTGAAAAGCATGTGTGTGCTTTTGAAATTTTACTTAGCTTTTTGTGCATATATCGTTGTGTATTGCTATACTTATTTTTTAATGTTCTGAATCTTTCTAAGTTATTTATTTTCAGCGGGAGCTTTCAATCTTCAGTTAAACGTTAAATCTAGAAACATTAAATATAATTTAAGTTTCACAGTAAAATACTGTATCGTGTAATCACAGCACCATCTTCTATCACAAGCAAATTACTTAAAAAATACAATGGGACGGGTACGCATTGCATTGTGGGGCATTTTGAGTTGGTGTATTTTCATAGCGTTTCACTTCTATGCATGGCAAGATGACAATTAAAACCGAAATCATAGCTACAGGGATACTGACTGAAACTTCTTTGATATCATACAAACATTAGAAAAGTTTCATTCACAAAGAGAACCACGGGGACGAAGACACTGCCTAAAAAAGTCACGTAAAAATATATTAAATGAACTGTGTACTTTCACATTTTAAAAATGAATGCAATAAATAGTTAAAACAATTATTTTAAATAGATAAATTCACATAAAACTTAATTTAAACAAAGTTTCACCTTTCAAAATATTTTTTTTTTCAATTCGTGTGTTTATTTTTATGAATAATTATATTGTTTAAAAGTCACACTGGGAAATCTACATTTGCATAAAGTTAGAACATTTGCATAAAGAACGCCCCTTGCTGCACACCTAAATTGTTCCTGATGACACCGACACCTCTGCTCTGTGAGAAACAAAAACTTACTGGCTGCTAGCAAACTCGTATTTCTGTGTGTGCTGAAGGTGTGTGTGTGTGTGTGTGTGTGTGTGTGTGTGTGTGTGTGTGTGTGTGTGTGTGTGTGTGTGTGTCAGGTTATTGAATCTGATTTATGTGTTTTTTTTTTCTAAACTGTCGATCCTGTAAACATTCTACATCACAAAAGCAATTTTTCCCTTTTCCACCAGACAACATGAAGTAATGTTAGTAAACGATGATATTGTATTGATATATATAGGTGAAAATGATGGTCTGTGCTTCTGACAGCAAATCGATTAGTAGCAGACTGGCTAGACATTTCATTTTTTTTTTCGCTTTTTAACTGAAATTGTTTCAGTAAATTTGAAGTTAATTACCGGATACTGAATTACAATATATAATATACTCACCATCTAAAATATGAGGAAATTATTGCAATTCAAAAGCAGCGCATTGCTACATCAGACTAACTTTGTGGACCAGTTTACTGTGAAGTCACTGTATAGTTGAATGTTTTGTTGTAATATACAGTAATATGACACAGTATAATACTGTGAAAGTAATGGTCTATTGTCTATTATACCTGCATTTTTTATCACTCTTTAATATTGTTTCTTTATCAGTATGCTGCCGATGTGAATATCCCCTTAGGATTAATAAAGTATCTATCTATCTATCTATCTATCTATCTATCTATCTATCTATCTATCTATCTATCTATCTATCTATCTATGTGTGTGTAAACTCTGCTATGCCTATATGTATATAACGTATATTTTTAAAAAAAAAATAATAATAATAATCAGGCTATCAACAAAAATACAAATTTGAGCAGTAGCCAAGGAGGAATAATAATAAAATAATTAAATTATAATATATAATTTATTATAAATTAATTTATAATAAATAAATCTGTTTTACCAATACATATTATGTACTTACGTATAGTATTATTATTTTTTTTGTTTCATTATTATTTTATATTTATATATATTTTTCTCATAAATTTTTATAGTTGCTTTTAAACTGCATTACCACTCTTAAGTGCACTGCTGCCTTTTCAATTCTGTGCTTGCTGTGCTCATCGATTGTCTAATATATATCTTTTTTGTTTTCTTTCTTTTATAAACTTTGATATAAATTCGTAAATCCTGCAAAAAATATACTAAAATCTGCTTGAAGTTAAGGCTCTAATTGCGGCAGCCATTTAAAGAAGACATGAATGTACACATTTTAATATGAAGGACGGTCACAGGTAAACATTCTGAGTGAAAAAATAGTGTTTATCAAATCATTAAATTTACCAATTTTCTTTCGGGTTGTGAGGCGCCTATTTATTATTTTTTTTTCTGTCCTTTACGTTTTCAGATAACCAAGACATTGAAATACCTGCTTCTTCCTAAATACAGTACATTTCTTGACTTAGAGAGTCAAGGCTGGGGGACTGTCAAGAGGCAGGGCCTGTTAAAGCCCATTGCGGCACTTCTTGTGTGATTTTGGGCTATACAAAAATAAATTATATTGTATTGTATTGTATTTCATTTTAACATAAAAATAATAATATGACGTGCATATTTAGAGATCAATATGCGTGTGTTAACCGCACTAGTGCGCATCATGTAAACCTTCAGTCCTCCAGACCGGGACGTTCACGATTCTGCGAAAAAGAAAAGTAACGTAAGTATTTTTCGATCAGTCATGAAAATAGTTACGGGATCAAATGTTTGCTGTTACCAACATTAAATCTGACGCAAATAATAATAATAATAATAATAAAACGGTAACCTGCTATTAATGACTTTTATATATTGGTTCAACAAAAGAAGCTGAGTGTAAAGGAAGATGAGACAGTGCACGGTATTGGGAATTGATGGAGAATTATAGTGGACAATTTAAGTATTTTGTATTTCAGGTACATTTAGTAATACAACACAGAATATGAACGGTACGCTTAGTTTAGTGTTTTCGAATGCAGCTTTATTTCTGTCTTTCTATTACACCTACAAATAAAGGTGCCAGAGTGGTTCATTAGAGCCATGCCATGGGGGAATCGTTTTTGGTTTCCAGAAGAACGATCCACATTAACGTTCCAGCAGGAATCTCTATTATTTATATCTGCAGGTTTCATTAATAACCATGACCAGCAGATAACTGATTTGTTAATTACCAATGGATTTATAATTTTAAAAGGAGCTATGCTTATACAATAACAGCCTATAAGTTCAGGATTTTATGATTTGTTTACAGTAGTATCCTGCTACGTCGCCCAATTAAAGATTTCGGTTTTTCCCAAATATTAAGAACCTTTTCAAAGACCAAAAAAAAAAAAAAAAACTGTTTCATATATTCCACGCAAGAGCTAATTTAGAACCGTTAATAACGTAAAGAAAACTTTGCAAACTGGTGTAATTATACGGTCATCGAAAAATAGTCCGCCTGATAATGTATTGTGGTGCATCTTCTTCTTCGTATTGTAGTGTTTTAGTTTATTGTAACTTTTAATACATTGATATTTCCCTCTTGAAATACAATTTCGATGTTGAATTTTCTTTCTTTTAGCGTTCAGGTTTGCACAGATTATAAACAATCTGATAATTTAAGTCATTAATGCTGAGATAAATACACGTTAAATATGTCGAATTGCTATGCAAACTTGGTCTTTCTAACCGAGATATGGTTATAAATTAAAGTTTAAGTAGGTTATCTAGAGAAAACTAAAGTTTTACAACAACTGAACAGAAAGCATTCCCGGCGCCTGATTAAAGTAAGCGTCCAGCATATGACGCTCCACATTAACAATTTATTCTGGGACATAATAGCAATGGTGTTTGTGCTTAATGGTAGAATAACTAATATGATTATTGTTGGGGCAACACGGCGGCCAGTGCTGCAACCTCATGCACTCAGTGCCCGAATGTTGTCGTGTGCGGTCACCTCCCGTCACATGGCTTTTGTTCCATTGCGGATTTCCTCCTCATATATTATAGTACTAGGGTGTTGTACAGTGTTAAACATTATGGGTGCAATGAGAAGTCAAGCAAAATGACACCTTTTAGTGGTAACTGAGCAGATTACAATATGTAAGCTTTTGAGGCAGCTCAGGCCTCTTACATCTTGCGTGAAGAAGGGGCCTGAGCTGAAAGCTTGAATATTGTAATCTTTTAAGTTTGCCAATAAAAAGGTGTCATTTTGCTTGACTTCTTATTGCTCCTATATTATCAAAAAGGTGCATGTTAAGTTAATTGGCGATTCTGAAATTAATTCCAGTGTGACTTTGTGAGTGGCCGAGCTCTGAAATGGGCTGATGTCCTCACTTGTAAACATAATGGTTCTAAAATGGCAATTCACTTCAATACATACATACAAACACATAGATAGATAGATAGATAGATAGATAGATAGATAGATAGATAGATAGATAGATAGATAGATAGATAGATAGATAGATAGATAGATAGATAGATGATGAAAGGCACTATATAATAGATAGATAGATAGATAGATAGATAGATAGATAGATAGATAGATAGATAGATAGATAGATAGATAGATAGATGTGAAAGGCACTATATAATAGATAGATAGATAGATAGATAGATAGATAGATAGATAGATAGATAGATAGATAGATAGATAGATAGATAGATAGATAGATAGATAGATAGATAGATAGATAGATAGATAGATAGATAACGCATGCCATTCTGGGAAGGGTTTTTTTGTATGTGAAACTGGTTCTTTGGGATTTGGAAAGGTTCCTAATATGTGGTCAAAAAAGAAATCTTTAATTTAAATTTGATCTAACGTGATACTAACAGATCGAGGAAACCTGAACTTATATGTCCTTTAAAATAGTCATTTCAGGGACAATGTGGCATTTCGCAAATGTGTTATCATAGCTAATTATGGAATCTGTTTAGGTTGTAAATAAATTAATATTCTTTCTGGAAACCTCACATGGATGGTCCTTTAGAGAACAGAAAATGGTTCTCATATGGCATAACCCTGAGGAATCACTCTGGTACCTTTATTTATTAAGAATTCTGTTTGGGCTGTTTTCTGTCTTAACTCTTGGAAATAAAGATACCAGAGGGGTTTTTTTAGAGAGGTGCCATAGGGGAAACAAACATCTGCACGATGATTTCAGAAAAGACTTGTATCCATTTGAGTCCGTTAACAGTGTCCATAGAGTAAATAACCCCAAACAGATTTGTCAAATATCAATGGCTCATGATTTTTAAAGGACTATTAATGCATACAATAACACAGGCCAAATCCAGTTTTTCTTAATCTGTTAACATCCTTCTAGCCTACCATACATTAAACATTTCAGATTTTATGTATGTATGTGGGTGGCACGGTTGAGCAGTGGGTGGCGCTACTGCCTTGCAGTAAAGAGACCTGGGTTCACTTCCCGGGTCCTCCCTGCATGGAGTTTGCATGTTCTCCCCGTATCTGCGTGGGTTTCCTCCGGGTGTTCTGGTTTCCTCCCACAGTCCAAAGACATGCAGGTTAGGTGTATTGGCAATCCTAAATTGTCCCTGTGTGCTGTGGGTGTGTGTGTGTGCACCCTGCCCAGAGTTTGTTTCCTGCCTTGAGCCCTGTGCTGGCTGGGATTGGCTCCAGCAGACCCCCGTGACCTTGTGTTAGGATATAGCAGGTTGGATAATGGATGTATTTATTTATTTCCCTGTATATTAGGAACTTTTTCAAAACACAAAGAACCAACTTCATATGCAAAGAAATCTTCACAGAATGTCAAGCACTGGTTCAACAAGGAACCACACAACCCAATAGGGAACCATAAAGTGCTCTTAATGAACTTTAAACAGTGTTGTTATAAGCATCTGTGGTGGGTTGGCACCCTGCCCGGGATTGGTTCCTGCCTTGTGCCCTGTGTTGGCTGGGATTGGCTCCAGCAGACCCCAGTGACCCTGTGTTCGGATTCAGCGGGTTGGAAAATGGATGGATGGATGGATGTTATAAGCATTGATTGACTTAAATATTTCATTTAATAAACCTAGATAGATAGATAGATAGATAGATAGATAGATAGATAGATAGATAGATAGATAGATAGATAGATAGATAGATAGATAGATAGATAGATAGATAGATAGATGATAGATGTGAACTGTTAATCTCAGTGTGGTTCCAAAATGGCACGTTACTGGTTTGTGTGGTTCCTCATAGTTCCTTTACTTTACAAAGAACCATTTAATTTTGGGTAGAGTTTTTTATGAAACACATTCCTTGAGCTTTCAAAAAGTTCTAGTATGTGGACAAAACAGAGACATGTAGTGTATATTAGGTTACCTAGCGCGATACTAACAGATTAAGTAAACTATAGCCTGTGTCATTGCAGCAAGAGTCCGTTTAAAAACAGGAACCCGGGAACTGTTCATCTATGGAACTCGTGTTCATCTCTTCTTCTCCTTCTTGCTTTTCTTTTCCTTCTGTTTTTTCTACTGTCTGTCTCTCATTAAATTCAGTACTTGCTCATCTCATCTGAAGAATGTTAAACTTATGTTATTCTTAAAGAATTCAAATTCCACATCACTGTTTGCAATGAATACATTTTTAAAAGGAAAAAGTATGGCTTTTTATAATATTGCTAACAGATTAAAATGTGTCTAACGCACTTTGCCTTCCAGCTCAATTTTAAATTCAGGATTATTTTTCATGTAAAAGTGGAACAGGCGAATAGCATGAAGCACGTTTTAGAGGGGGAATGTTAAACGCCGCTTTTTGGAGGATGGAGAGGTGACATCAAAGATACGGTATTGTGCGAATGTTCCCCGCCTCGTGACATTGAAGGGACAATGGGCAAGGACAGTAAAAACACTCCAAGCGCTTGAAGCCACACAGTTACCACACAAGTACAAATGATTCAAATTTGCATGACAAGTCTCACAGACTTGTACATTTAGGTTTATCCTGTGGGGCACTTCCACAAGCCAGCCCCCTAACACACACCAGCCCGCACATCCAAGCACACAGTTTGACTTTTGAAGTGTTTGGAAACTTTCTTCATTTGGATTTTCGTCGGGCGAGTCTTTCAAATTCCATTGTAATGTACATGCTATAACGGAGCGAAATCGGGTACTTTTTGAAGAGATGGACCACAGCTGCCATTAGACATAAACGATAATAGATTTATATTGGGTGTAGATTTCCAAGTCTCTGAAAAGCACCGATACACCGGAACATAAAAAGACAAGACGTTTGACATAAGAGAGAAGACCACCCAGTCATCAAGCTCATTTAGTCAGCTACACTTTTAAAAATGCTTGTTATAAAATGGCGCTTAACTTGGTTGTGTGGTTCCTCGTAGAACTGTCTTTGACAAAGTAATTCTTGTTAAGAGTTCTTTATATAAGCAAATTGTTCTTTGGGCTTTGAAAAGGTCACTAATACGCGGACGTCTTTAATATTGGCTACCTATCAGGAGAGTTTAAATCAAGAAAATCCGAACTGTGTAGGTTCTACTGCATACGGCATTTAAAATCAGGAACCCTTTGGTTTTCTACAAATCTGTTATCATTTATTTCTGATTATTTATGAAGTCTATAATTAATCTAAATAAAACGTTCCTCCTGGGTCCATCATGTGAATGGTTCTTTAGAAACTAAAACTGCTTTTCCTACGGCATCTCTCTATAAGAACCACTCTGACACCGTTTATTTATTTGTTTGTTTGATTATTTTCTGTTATAATAATTTTTTTTTTTTACTTTTTTCCTGTCTCCGTCTCTGTAATATAATTTAACACATATTCTTTATCAGGTGAAAAAATTAACACTGTTCCCCGTATTATAATTATTTCTTGTCAGCTAATTATGGTTATACACGATACCTGGAATTCTGAATTTTAAAATCTTAAACGTTATGGTATATAACAACAAAATTATTTTTATTGCTACTACTTTCTGTATATACTTCACCTGATTTTAGACATAATAAAAGGCATTGAATAACATAAAGCACCTTTAAAGAAGCGTCCATTTTCCACTTAATATGTTAAGAAACGTGTAAGAGAACCAACACGGCACAGGTCGTCTTGCTTTGCTGTGTGTTCGTCAATCACTTTTTGAAAAAATTACCCAGAAAAATACTGTATATGGAATATGTCCACACATTGCCATTAGGCATAATATTCTTCTAATATGATTTAAAATTTCTTTCAAGCAATAAATTTGAAACACGCTGGTAAATGTCACGGGAAAGAAAGAAAGAAAGAAAGAAAGAAAGAAAGAAAGAAAGAAAGAAAGAAAGAAAGAAAGAAATTCTGTATTAAAATTAATTTCATAAACTCTCTTGACACATGCAATTAATATACCATAATAAATGGAATTTATCAAAACTGTGTCGTCTTCCTGATCGATTTGAGGTTTTAAGTGAAATAATATTCCTCCGTTCACTCTTAAAAATACTGGTTCTACAAAGGCTCTAGATTGTGTGGTTTCTCACAGAACCATTTTTCGACAAAGAACCATTGCATTCTGGGAAGACTTCTTTACATATGAAATTAGTTTTGGGGGCTTTGAAAAGGTTCATAATACGTGGATAAAACAGAACTCTTTAATGCCTAATAAATAGGATACATAGCGATCAAAACGACCGGGACATAGCTTGTGTGATTGTCTGCAAAAAGGGTTCTTTTAAAATCAGGGACCCAGTTACATTCTATAAAATACCATCTATTCATAGTAATTTAAAGAAGATGTCATATGGATGGTTCTTTGTGGAACCAAAACGGCCCCCGTGTGGCATCGCTTTTTATTTCGCACGTCACTTTTTGAGCGGATTTAGTGTTACATGTCTTAAAAACGTAAATTCAACTCGTTAAGTAACTGATAAGATTAGGTCATCTGGAAAATAAATGTGAAAACAATTATACATTTGCAGACTTTTTTTTAATCAGCAATATTAAATGTGAGTCAAAGTATCTGCAACAAAACAATATTTGTAATAAAGCTGTTTTACCAACAGTTCATAAAATGCCAATAACTGGCGTCCCGTCCAGGGTCGCCATTCGCGTCTCAGTATTGCAAAACGCAGATTTATAACATGTTAATTAACTCACCATATCAACAATACAGTATTATTTGCTTCCACTACTATTTCGCACTTCAGATGATGCATACAGAACCAGGAAAATGAGCTTTAATTACAACTGTCTTACCTGTACTGTTCGGCGGAACATTCCGCCTTAGCCATTCGTACGGGTTTCTTCTCTGCGAGGTTGGTGATAGGGGTGCTACTGAAGTGTTAATGGGGGGAGGAAGTAAAGCAGCACCCGGGGGTTGTACAGGGTTAAAATCAGCAGGATTGAAACTTATCTGTCCTGGGTTCGAAGATGACGTTGTTGGCCCAGGTCCGTAAGAATGCCAGTCATCCCTGGCAGGTGCATAAGCAGGGCTCCACGTACCCCCTGGCTGACTGTGGTGAGGCTCAGAGTTAATTCCAGGTACGTGATGATAGCCTGTAAAATCCGAATATTGTGGAGGCGGCGGAGGAGGAACAAAATTCTGTGGATTCAAATTCAGGCTGGGATGACGCACAGAATTCGGGTACATGCTGGTGTCCTTATCCAAAAGGTAGCTCACGTACATCTTTCCCACAGAGTCCTTTCACACATAATGTGTCTTCAGTAAATCTCCACGCTCTGAAGCTGGCCTTGGTTTTTCTTTAACCAAAGCGCCTCTCTTTCTCGATTACCTTTACCTATCCTCTTTAACTACTTGTTTGCTAGACTTGCTGGCAGTTTAAAGACAGCCTGTGACGTCACCTGTTTTATAGCCCCACATCGTCCTCCCATATCTTTCTGCTCTGGGGAATGATTTGCATTGAAACAGAGACCTGCACTTCAAAGCAAGCCACGTAGTCGCATCAAAATAGCATTCTAGGTTTGAATACAAATCCTGTGGATGGTACTGGTGATACCAAAGTCAAGGTGTTTGTTGATGCAACTACATTTATGAAAAATACTAACTCAAGAAGATGCGCTGTACATTTTGGTTTTATTCTGAAATATGCTGCTGAGAGAAATGACAGCCTTCAAGAGCCACGTCTTTTTATGAGCCTTTGGAACTTCCATAAATTGTGATGCAGTTAAATGAAAATACTTTTTACAGCCAGCCCGAGTTATTGCGTTTTGACAGTTCAAGCTTTGTGAGTCCCTCTAAACAGTCCTTCATTAGCAGTACACACTTCAAATTACAACCGCGGTTAGTTTATTACACCAATAAACTCGAATCAGAACTGCAACTCGTGTATGTCAGTCCACGCCGCGGACTGTTCTTTATTTAGCTATAATGTCGCATCAGCGCCGGATTTAAGACTCCTACTCCTTCATCGCCGTTTATGTGGGAAATTTCAAATTTATTACTATACACCGATGGTGCAGGCAATAAATACAGGTGATGGGCGGCATGGTGGCGCAGTGGTAGCGCTGCTTCCTCGCAGTAAGGAGACCTGGGTTCGCTTCCCGGGTCCTCCCTGTGTGGAGTTTGCATGTTCTCCTCGTTTCTGCGTGGGTTTCCTCCCGATACTCCGGTTTCCTCCCACAATCCAAAGACATGCAGGTTAGGTGCATTGGCGATCCTAAATTGTCCATAGTGTGTGCTTGGTGTGTGTGTGCCCTGCGGTGGGCTGGCGCCCTGCCTGGGGTTTGTTTCCTGCCTTGTGCCCTGTGTTGGCTGGGATTGGCTCTAGCAGACCCCCGTGACCCTGTAGTAGGATGTAGCGGGTTGGATAATGGATGGATGGAAAAATACAGGTGAAAATAATAAACTAATATCTGTGTGTGTGTCTGTGTGTGCGTTACAATAAAGGACCACTATATACTCCAAAACACACACACACACAAATATATATCTCCGCGATTAAACGGAGACATCGGGGAGACGTATGTGTATGCGTGTGAGCGCGTGTGTGTGTTTTGCAGTGATAAAGTTAAGGAAATTTAAGAATTCGCATTGAATAGCCCTTACATTAATAGAGAACTGCTACAAATTAATCGAAGAAAAGGAAGACCTGAATTAATAGAGATCTCTGAATGCTAAAGGCTCCTTTCACCGCGCATGTGATTTTAATTGCAAAAATGAATTTGACATGTAATAATAATTCCATACTAACATGTCCACTTTTACTTGCAAAAATCTCTCAAAAAAAAGAAAGCATAAAAAGAAAAGTGGCGATGAGACTAGGTGTCTCCTTCCCAATGTTAAGGAAGCCAGTTAGAGGCATTTCAAACAGATCCTGGACAAGATACCTTTCATCTTTCCCTAACCTTTCACACCTCTTTCAGAATGACAACTCGGCGGCCATTGTCTAAAGTAGCCGAGGGAGGATCTAATTCAAGGAAAACAAAGAGGAAGCAACATTTCAAAAAAATCATAAAATTTTAACAAAGCTCCATTGCCCTTGCCGTGCCCTCGCAGTCATTTAAAGGTTAACAACGTCTTTCGTTTGTTTAAAAGAAAAAATCCTGCATTTAGTGTGCTCTTTTTACTCTTTTTTATCATAAGATGATATATATATATATATGATTTATTAAGATGATATAATAATCAGTATAACCTTAAATATAAAAAGTAATAAGTAAGTAACAGTTACAGATAATCGTTAACATCGGTGTTAGGTATGTTCTTTTTCTCCGTTCCTCTTCTGCTTCTTCTATTATTATTATTATTATTATTATTATTATTATTATTATTATTATTATTATTATTATTATTATTATCTTCTGCTTTAGTCACAGTTGAGTTTTTTTAGCGGGAACTCACCTGGTTCTTATTGTCTTAGTGTCCAATAGAATTCAAGACTTCACTAAGTATTTGGGCAGCTGTGAGGTGGGCGATTCTCTGACCCTGGGCAGCACTCGCTTCACCTGGTAGATATTTTTGGGGACATAATCGAGAAGTTCCAACTTGTACCAGATTCACACGAGCTCATGTGTTCCACATACGCAAAATCTCAGCATTAATCTCAATCTAGTATAATTTACTGTTTTTGTTATCATCTCTTTTTCTTAACCGCTTTTCCTGGTGAGGGTCATTATTATTATTATTATTATTATTATTATTATTATTATTATTATTATTATTATAAATAGAAGTGCAAGGCGTATATGTCTACATGAAGGAAATGCGAAACGTTCTTCTTTTAGGCTTCAAAATGATGGTTTTGTAATGCCAGTTTTACTGGGTTGTTTGGTTCTAGAACAATTACTTGACAAAAAAACATTTAATTCTGGGAAGGATTTTTTGCATGTGAAATTGTTTTTTTGTGATTTGAAAAAATATGTTGACAAAACAGAAATATTTAATGTGTATTGGCTGCCTAACAAGATACTAACACAGCAAGAAAATCTGAACTTAGCCTGTTTTATTGTACACAGCAAGAGTCCTTTTACACATACAGTATGTTGTCATCTATGCATGGTTATTTATGGAGCCCGTTAAATATTCAAATTAATAACACCTATTTCTGGAAAATCCATGTATGTCGTTTTTCTGAAAAACCCCAAAAAATAAAAATAAATAAATAAATAAGTAAAAGGTCCCCCTGTGGCATTACTCTGAAGAACCACTTTAGGAACTTCTGACAATGGTATAAGAAGAAGAAGAAGAAGAAGAAGAAGAAGAAGAAGAAGGGACATTGGAAGTTTATTTGACAGGGCGGCTATTTTTTTATTAGCACTTCCAAATTATTATTGTTTATGTGATTGAAATCTTTCATACAATTCTGCAGTTTTCTTTTAAAACTTTTTTTTTCAAGCAATAGATCTATGTCTTTTCTGTAATTAATATTGTTCGTGTATTTTTAAGATTTTCAGTTTGGAGTTACTTGTCTCATTTCTAATTCCCATGAACTCCGCTTTGTGTGCGCCTGAGTCCTTCTAACTGTACAAAGGAGAAAGAAAGACCGCGTGTTATGGACAGAGCTCAAGCCTTATGGGGCTTCTGTTCAGGGAATGGGAGATAACCCTGACGGTTGAGAATGTACAACAGGTGTTTAGCGCAAGATTTGAATTTTGCTGTTGTTGCAGTGACGATACGAGTATATTTGTTTGGTTATTTTATGTTTGTTTGTTTGTTGTTTGTTCCCCGACATACATCAGGTTAATCATATGGTTACGTGGTGACGACTTCGCAACCTTCCCGATGATCCTTCCTTCGGCTTTTCCCTCTGAAAGCCGCACATAAAGGGGACGCTTTAGCGGTGGCTCCTGCCACCAGATCTAGCGCGTTGGCTTTGGTCAGCCTCTGATTCTAGCAGGTATAAGTTTTGATGTCAACAAAAAAGATAACGTAGAGAGTCTTAAATGACTTCGGGACACAAGCCGATGGAGGAAAACGAGAATTCGTTCAAGCTCACCACTTGTTTCTGATCTGCCGCTGGAGCAGGTTGTGGCTGTGGTAAGAAATAGGGATTTTGTTACTATATTTTAAACAAAACCAGGACATACCTTTGCGACAGTTTCAAAGGAGAAACGGATTCAAAGACTCTTTATGCACGACTTCAAAAGTTGTCACAACTATATACGCCCGAACCTGATGTGGATATTGAAACGAAGAGTAACCAATGGAATACAAATATGTTTGATATTCTCTTGTAAGCAATTCAAAACGCATAATGCCTATTTGGGGATCTTTACTTATTATACTGTTCTGCTTCTTCGGCAGAAAATACCTCCTTCATCATAATCTCTCCACTTTCGTTTAAACAGTACCTCGCCATGCGCTAAATATACGGCTACCACGCATGCCGAAGGGACATTCAATAAAGTAAATTGTGGGAGTGCTTCGTGTGTTAGCAAGCATGTTTCAAGTAAAATTAATACCCGACATGACAAAAAGTGTGATCATATTTCACGCATAATAGTAATGATAACTGTATTTTAGTGTCACATAAATATATACATTAAATTTGAAAATATCGGGGATTCCTGCTTTGTGGCTCAACCCACTCATTTCTTCACCCATTGGTTCGTTTTCCCACATCTAGCAATGGCAAAACAGGTCACAATTAATTTGTGTGTCTTTGATTTAATAATTTCCACCCATTCATAACTTTGCTGAACTTGTCTAAGCTAGTTTTGTAAGCTGCGGGGTAGAATCCAATGGGGAAACAGTGAATGCAAGAGAGGTATCAAACCTTCTCATTTCCATTTCTATTTCAGCCAATTTCGTAATCAGAGTCCTTGCATTTCCTGAAACTGTCACCAATCTCCATTAAAGAGTGGGGGTCTTCTGCAACACTCTTAAAAGTAAAGGTGCCAGATTGGTTCTTCAGAGTGATAAATTAGGGGAACCATTTTTGGTTCCCAAAAGACCCATCTACATGAAGGTTCTATAATTTACATTTATTTATCTAGATATGTAACAGGCTCCATACAGTAAACAACCATAGATAGATAGATAGATAGATAGATAGATAGATAGATAGATAGATAGATAGATAGATAGATAGATAGATAGATAGATAGATAGATAGATAGATAGATAGATAGATAGATAGATAGATAGATAGATTTGAAAGGCACTATATGATAGATAGATAGATAGATGTGAAAGGCACTATATCTGTCTATTCACTGAATTGAATTGTTGCCACATAATACATCGATGATTAGCCAAGTTCGGATCCTTTTCCTATTCTGGTATAGATGTGTTTACCTGGTGATGCGCTGGTGTTTTACCCTGTGGTGGTTCACAGCTTGAAGCAGCTCCTGACAGAAAACATACTAAAATCCTATGACTCCTGAATATTAAAGAGTCTCAAAACCTGATTGTATAGAGGAAAAAAGAAAAAACAGCAGAGCTTAAACAGGGCCAATGTTCCTTACTATCTAATGACATCTATAGATACTGGCCATCGACATGTGTGTGTGTGTGTGTGTTTGTGTATGTGTGTGTTATATTGAGTGGTGTCTTCAAACTGAGCTAACATGAGTGACAGCAAGTTGTATGAATTTACATGATTGTGGTAGAAAAAGAGGCATGAGAGAGCCTGCAGGAAAAACGGTCATCAATGCAAACCTCAGTGAAATTAACAAAAAAGAAAAGCCAGTGTATGACATTTTAAAAAGAGGGAACAAAAGTTATTGAGCAATGATAGTCAAAAGTGATAAAGTCAAACATGCCATGAGTGGACTAAAAATATATATATGGTTAAGTGAATAGCTATCCTCACATTTGTGTTCATTTAGTTTGGGTTGGGGCGGCACGGTGGCGCAGTGGGTAGCGCTGCTGCCTCGCAGTTGGGAGACCTGGGGAACCCGGGTTCGCTTCCCGGGTCCTCCCTCTGTGGAGTTTGCATGTTCTCCCCGTGTCTGTGTGGGTTTCCTCCGGGCGCTCCGGTTTCCTCCCACAGTCCAAAGACATGCAGGTTAGGTGGATTGGCGATTCTAAATTGTCCCTAGTGTGTGCTTGGTGTGTGGGTGCATTTGTGTGTGTCCTGCGGTGGGTTGGCACCCTGCCCAGGATTGGTTCCTGCCTTGTGCCCTGTGTTGGCTGGGATTGGCTCCAGCAGACCCCCGTGACCCTGTGTTCGGATTCAGCGGGTTGGAAAATGGATGGATGGATAGTTTGGGTTGCCTGAACGACTTTCTCCAGCACACATGTGGAAATATGGCATGTCTGTGGTCACAGTGGTAAAGTTTCGACCTTAACCAGTCACTTTTCTCTTATTGCTTTCTCGCAGTAAACAAGCCTATTCTGTTCATCATTTGCACCAAAGAAGAGCAGAAACTATGGAGTCTTGTTTTTTTTTTTGTACGGACGACAAAATCCATAGGAGACAGTGTGTTAACCATGGTGGTGTGTTTTACAAATATATTGTGAAGTTTAAAAACCATAAGATAAGTGTTAAGCATAAAGAAGGATGAGATGCCTGTCCACATCCACTTCAGACGACAACACTGAACCTGAAGCTGCCAATCAAAGCAAAATGATCAGGAAAGTATGACTAATTATGACTTTCTCTAGTAGTATTACAACGTAGTGCCAGTAGAAGTAAACTTAAAAAAAATGTTTACAAAATGCATTGAAAGTGAGAATTAGGTCATCTCAGCGATCATCAGAAGAAGAGGTTAAAAACTGTGGTCAAGTTGCAGGGCCATTGGGGAACATTGGGGTCCCTTAAGCAGCATCCTGCCTTATCATGAGAACATCTCAGTATGCGGGAATTTAAAAAAAAATGAATATTTTTTGTCACATTTTTATGTGAAAACTTGAATAAACATAAAATAAAATAAACATAATAAATACAATCAAAGAATAAACAATAAATAATAATTTACAAGATCTTAAGTAATATGTCTGCACTTGAAACAAATAAGCATCGTTATCAATGGCGATCTATGTAAATATATGAAATTAATTTAGTTAAAAATAACGTGGTCATGTGTTTAGTTACCCTTTAAATGCTTATTCTTTACTGTGTACATTTCCCTATATTACGATGTATTGAGAACATATATTAAAAATGTTCCAATTAATAAGAATTGCCTAATAACTTTTAGAAATATAAAAGTACTGTACATCAGCGCAGGTATAACGAGCTTAATTAGGCATGGCTGAAGAGAACTGACTTCATTATCGTCAGCAATAAAAGTATTTATAGGTTTATTGGTTTATAGTGTAATTATCACGTAAAAAGTGAACCTGCTACTATTATTTAAAAGGCAGTTGCTCGTATTGATCCCACTACAAAAAAGCGCCTGAAAACATTTTAATGTGGAAACATTTAACATAGAAAAACAGAAATTAGATCCTAATAATTGGTTATTCTGCAGCTACGTTATTCAGTTGGCAATAAGCAGCTGACTGAGATAACACAGAAGCAAGAGAACAGCGAATTTATACAAAATGTTCACGAAGCGCTTTTCAGAACTGTATCCGACGCAAGTAGTCCCAACCTTGAGCATGCGCATAAGCCACTGGATTACCAAGTCAAGTAAAGCGCGTACTTTCGTTCTACAGACCAATCAAAACACTGTACTCACTAGAACCCGCTGTCTCAACTTTGTCGAGCGAAAGCGACATTTTTTTCAGGGATTATTTCATAATGCTTGCCGTGTCAGTGAAATAAATTATCGAAGAAAAATATGCATAAACAAATAAGTAACAAAAATGCATATTTCGTGACGCATTAATACTTTTATTTATTTAATTAATTAAATCATTTTGACCAAAATATTCCCCCATACTCGTTCGCAAGAAGCTGACAATAGAAGTCCAACACGCGTCGTCGGCAGCCTTAAGAAGAGGCGCAGCCTGTGGCAGCCCGAAGCTCCCGACACTAACAGCTCTGGTCTCAGGTCTGCTGTTGTTCGCAGATTTTCACGGATCATTGTTAACACGCTATGCAAATCCATAGGAAGTCGAAGGTATTGTGTACCCTTTGTGTGTAGATTACAATAGGTCCATAAAGATCGGTAGATAAATCTCCACCAGCCTACTTGTAGTTGAGATTCTGTAAAAGCCTAATTTTGCCCTGTGGAAAAATAAAGTTCTATCTATCTATCTATCTATCTATCTATCTATCTATCTATCTATCTATCTATCTATCTATCTATCTATCTATCTATCTATCTATCTGTCTGTCTGTCTGTCTGTCTGTCTGTCTGTCTGTCTGTCTGTCTGTCTGTCTGTCTGTCTGTCTGTCTGTCTGTCCGTCTTATTAAATCCCTGGAGACTTCATGAGCTTTATGGGAACTTGGGAAAGTATTATATTCTGTTGTGAGGGGTGAGATGGTATGTAGCTGGTCAATTCTTTTTTATACTCTCCACAGCAGTTCAGACAATTATTTGAGTCTGTGAAGTAGGGGGAGAGTAGTGGGGAGCCCTGGTATTGGAATTTTAGCTTCTTTATTTCCAATTATTGTTTGAATGTATGTGCAGATTAGCAGGAGTGTATTGGGGAGTTTTTGTGGTGTTTCAGATGTATTGAGTCACCAAATGAAAATAAGGCAGGCCTTGGCCCTTGACATACAGGTGCAGAGGACCCTGACATGTAACCAGCAGCATTCACATCTTTGGAGGATTTGAGAGGAGAACTGGAATACCTGTAGAAATGCAGAGAAGGTCCAATCTCCACACCGTACTGTCCTAAACGTTAAACAAACAGACCTGCTAACAAAGTTAATTTATTTAAAAAAAAAAGTAAAAAGAAAAAAAATAGCTGTTTTAAAATGTAGGATGGATATAAATCTCTGTTGAGTTCTGTAATGCGTGACCTAAGAGATACAATCATCATCATCATCATCATGAAGCTGCCGGCACAGAAACTTGTGCTGCAGTTCTGAACGACACAGACATGGGTTCGTTGTCCATCTAAGGTATGGCCGCGTCGGCCTGACACGTCATTTTGCGTCCCTTGCCTTGTATGGCTGTCGGGATGTGTATGTGAGTGGCAGGAGATAGACCGGAATTTCATTAAGAATTTGCTCCTGCATTGCATCCGAAGCAATTATGTTTGCTCAGCTTCAGTGCAACTCTGAAATCAAAAAAGTGCATTGCAAACTCCTTTGATGATGTACTGATCGACTCGTCTTGCTGTCAAGTTATGGAAGAGCCGTTTCAGTTCCTCCCAATTTTTGGCCTTCTGCACCCGAAACTCCTCATTTTTGGGCCATTGTTGCACATTATTTTGTGCAAGAAATTACTCCATTATGGTAAACGGTAAACCAATGTGTGACTTCAGCAAAAAACTGGAAGATGTGCATTCCACATATTACGACCTCAGGGGTTTACCCATCTCTGAATGGTAAAGTAGAGATGAAAGTTACTTCTTATCACAAAACGTTGAACAAATGGAATATGTATAAGCAGGTGCTATGTTGTTTGAGGCTGATGATCACAAATATGAAAATATTTTTGATATTTGCAGGGGTTCCAATAGCTGTCCAAGAGCCACTCCCACAAGGATTAAAATAGCATATTTCAAATACAAGTGTGGAGTATGGCTAGACTAATTCAAAGTCAATGATTAAGAATATGATGTTATTTATTTATTTGTTTATTTGAACTTTTACTAGTGATTTAGCCCCCGATAACACAGTCAAAAATGGTCCATTTCTATTGCAAATGAGAACATTTAGATTTTAAATATTTAAATTCAGGAGCACATTATAATATTTCAAATATTTGAAACAACGTTCTTTGTTTATTATGTACTTCTACCTCATGAAGTTAATTGTTACGTTTTTTAAGAACATCCTAAATTCAGACGGCTTACATGCCTCCTCATCTCTGTACTTACTGGAAAGTCTTTTTTGCCAAGACAGTAGACGCCAGTCTCACAACAGATCTAGAGGTTTACTTTCTGAAGGTACTTACTGGCAAATAACTTGATTACAGCAAGTGAGTACAGATTTTGGCTAGGCCCCTGCTAAAATGAGTCAATTATAAGCTGTGTGAAACTATTTCTGTGAAACTATCTTAGTGTGGTCTAATGAAACAGTTTTGATTTTACTTGTACGTTTAGAGGGGAATTACATTAAATTTAAAAACAATACATTTCTTTGCGGCAGAAGACCCATATACGAGTACAAGTCACCTAGATAGTTAGTCAGTGATAAAAATGATTATACAAATCAGTGAAAGAATGAATGAAACAAGAACATAATCCTCATCTTGTTTTTCATTGTATCACTGTAAAAAACTGTCAGGAGCATAGACCAGTGAACAGTTTAACATGAATGCCATCAATAATTGATATCATATCTTTATTTACATTGAATTGAAGGGTTTCATTCAGTACTTAATATACTTATTACAATTATCTTAGATCAAAATAACTCATTTGACGGGGGATGTGCATTGCAAAACCTTTGCTGTATGATTTAATTGTCAAAAAAAACAATAGAAAGAAAAGAAAACTGTCAGAAGCATTGACCAGTGAATATACAATTAATATATTCAGAAAGTAATTTTCAATTATTATATGTTTAAGTATTTAATATGCACTGTTGAACGTGTAACATGTCATCCAGACATAATTTGTACATCTGAAGGCAACTAACAAAACTATTCATAAGTAAATGTATTGCTTATAAAACGACAACATTTGTGTAACAGAAGAATTCTATGTACATGTTGTCTGGTGGAGAAGCAAAGGTTGCTTTCGTGATGTAGAGTGTCCTACAGGTTCGCCGGTTTTTCGAAAACAACCCACCATAAACTAGCTCCCATAACCATCAAAATAAGCCTGCTAAAAATCAGTTTTTGTTTCCCAGAGTGCAAAGGTGTGAGGATCATCAGAAGCAATGCGTGGCGGGTACTTCACAGGGGGCAAATATCCTAACTTTATGCAAATACAGACTTCTGTGCATTTGAGACTGTACGCCACTATAACAGTTGTTCATAAAATAGTCCTGCACATTGAAACAACAAATTCCGACAGCTAAAAACACTGTTTAAATTTAACGTGCATTGATCTGTTTAAAGTTATTGTTTCAACCGTATATATATACTAGAGGGCTCCACCCCTGCTTGCTTCGCTCACCCACCCCCAGTTTAGGTTTACCGGATATACAATTTAAAGAGATTGTTATTTTCATTTTACCTTGGCAGTGACATTCATGTCTCTGGTGACTCTTCCTGTGAAGTCAGTAGACAGATTGGGAGAGCATAGGGGGTCATGAGGTCACTGGAAAGGGGTGTGTGGTGCTCCCGATATCTCTGCAAAAGGATGAAGGTCCAAGTCTTTAGAGTCTTGGTGCTTCCTGTCTTGCTATATGGTTGTGAGACATGGACGCTATCCAGTGACTTGAGTCGAAGACTGGACTCCTTTGGTACTGTGTCTCTCCAGAAAATCCTTAGGTACCATTGGTTTGACTTTGTGTTTCTCATGGAGTCCTGAATGAGGCACATTACCTGCATTGTAAGGGAGCATCAGTTACGGCACTACGGCCATGTGGCACGTTTCCCCGACGGTGATCCGGCTCGTAAGATCCCCATTGTTGGGGACCCGAATGGCTGGACCAGGCCAAGGGGTCGCCCACGTAACACCTGGCTGTGACAGATAGAGGGTCATTCTGGAGGGTGGGACTGGATCACGTGTCTGCCTGGGGGATTGCAAACCGGGATCCCGAGTTGTTTCGTCATGCAGTGGGTGCGGCAATGCACTGTACCAGTGCATGATCCCCAACTTGACTTGACTTGACTTGTTATTTTCATGGGAATTGTTACATATACATTATTTTCACTTTTACTTAAAAACTTTTGTAAAAACAATACTTGTTCTTTATTTCTGGCCCAGGCATGGTTAAATCTCTTTCTTGCAGGATGTATAAAGCTGCTTGCACTGTGAAGAAGGGGGGCAGAACGCACAATAAGGAGAAGCGGTCGGATCATGTGCTGGCTTGCTGCTGCTGGAGAGTTGCGTGTTCTGCTTGTCGCTTGTCATTGTTTTAAGAGCTGGGAGCACATGACGTGTGTCTGCCAAAAGCATTTCAACAACTGCTAGGTTAGATGTCCGTGAACTTGTTTTAAATGTTGTCTCACTGCCTTGTCTCACGTGATGTTAAAGTGTCTCTCGCGGGACGTCACATTGTCTTCCGAGAAGATCACGTCTCGTCTCCCTAGTATCCCTCGCAAGATTTTTTTTTCATAATAGAGATATATATATGAGGGACATTCAAAAGACGGGAGGAGTAGTAATTGGGCATTATAAAGCTGGTAACGACACTGGGAAAATTGCATCATTAACAAAGGTAACTATGTAGAAAGTGATGTCATTTGTTTTTGAAACTTAATAAATAGAATTAAAAAAAAAGTGCGGAAACATTTTGAACATCCCTTGCATATACTGTATATATTTTCCCTTTTTAATATATGTGGACGTACCAGGATTTTATCTTCATTTAAACGCTATATATTGGTAAGGGTAATATAATATAACAAACATCATGTTGCATTTACTTTTTGTCGTCCACTGTTTCATTTAAATAAAAATAAAGTAAAATTTAACATTTCGAAAAATTAACTCCACCCCTCCATTTATCACTAACCCAACTACCTCAAATTAGAATCATGTGCAAATGATTAGTACCTCATTACAATACAATACAATACAATACAATTTATTTTTGAATAACCCAAAATTACACAAGAAGCGCCGCAATGGGCTTTAACAGGCCCTGCCTCTTGACAGCCCCCCAGCCTTGACTCTCTAAGAAGACAGGAAAAAACTCCCAGAAAAGAAAACCTTAGTAGGGAAAAAAATGGAAGAAACCCTGGGAAAGGCAGTTCAAAGAGAGACCCCTTTCCAGGTAAGTTGGGCGTGCAGTGGGGGTCAAAGAGACACAATACAATACACAGAACAAAACACAAGCCATCCTCAATACAGTATAACAGTAAAATAAAAATATTACAAGTACAAGAAATTACAAATTTCATTAGGGAGGATTTTGTCTGAATCTGTCTTATTAAGACCTCAAACATTTAGTTTGGGTTGCCATTTGTTGTTGAAGTGTGTGTTATCACCAGGTTGAAATTGAAGGAGCTCTCTGCGGCCTTCACAAAGAAGGTTATAGATGCATATGACTCTAGAAGGATTTTAAAAGATCTCCAAACAACTGGAAATCATCCATTCCACTCTCTGGAGGATCATTTACAAGTGGAGATTTCAAACACTTGCCAACTTATCCAGGCCAGTCCACCCCAGCAAGTTCAGCTGAATGACAGAACACAAGATGCTGAAAGATGTCTCTAAAAAGCCAAGAATTTCATTATGGGACCTATAGGTAGCTCTTGCCATTTTTTATGTCAAAGTGCTTGAGTCTACCATTATAAAGTGGCTACACAAAGTAGATCTATATGGGAGATGTGCCAGGAAGAAACTTTTGCTGTCTGAAAAAATTAACGTTTGCACATGAATAATCAGGCAAAACCTAGTACTTCTGGAGCAAGGTGTCTTGGACATGCGATATGAACGAACATAGAGTTATTTAGCCACAGCGCCAGATGACATATTTGGTTAAAACCAAAGACAATATTTGACCAGAAGAACCTAACATCAACTCTGAAGCACGGTGGAGGAATTGTTTTAGTTTGGGACTGTTTTGCTGCAATGAGGTATGAGCAGCTGACCATTGCTGACTGGCCATGTTAAGTTGCTGTGGGAGGATTTGAAACGGGCTGTGGACACAGGACCCCTCTCTTGTGTCACACAGCTGACACAATTCTGCATGAAGGAGTGGGGGAAACATGCAGAAAAGCATCTCAGAATGCTCAACACATTGAACCTTGAGGTCAGTGGGCTACAATAGCAGAAGACCATGTTGGGTTCCACTCCAGAACAAAAATATGAAACTGCAGTGGGACAAGCTCACCAAAACTGAACAGATGAAGACTGGAAAAAACATACCCTGGTCTGATGAATCTCGATTTCTGCACACGGAGGCACACGGATGGGTGGGGAAGAATTTGGTGCCAACAACCTACCTTGTGTCCAAAGTCCAGACTGGTGTGGATGGTGTAATGATGTGGGGAATGTTTTCTTAATATCAGTCCATTGTCACTTAAATGCCATTGCCTATTTGAGTATTCTTGTTGACCAGGTGCATCCCTCCATGGCTATAATTTATACATCTTGCAATGGATAATACACCATATCACAAAGAAAAGATGTATTAAACTAGTTTCATGAACATGACAATGAGTTCAGTGTTCTTCACTGGCCTTCCCAGTCACCTTATCTGAATCTAACAGAACACCAGATGTGATGGAACAGGAGATTCACAGCATAAATGTGCATCTGGCAAATCTGCAGAAGTTCTGTGATGCAGTCACGTCAACATGGATATACAGTATAAACATATGTATCCACTGTATATTAGGTTTAATAATGATCAAGATTCAGTAGTTAGTCTGCAAGGAGAACTATTAAAAGAGTGGGTAGGTTTAAATATCTCGCTTCAATGATAGCCCAAGATGGAAAATTAGATGCAGAGATTACCCATAGAGTGAAGAGTGGATGGAATAATTGGAAGAAGATATTAGGAATATCATGTGATTGAAGATTTAAAGTGAAGGTTAAAGGTCAGGTTTTTAAGACAGTGGTAAGACCAGTAGTGATGTATGGAGCTGAGACATGGGCAGTAAAGGGAGCACAGCAGGAGAAGAAGGTGAATGTGACAGAAATGAAAATGTTGAGATGGATGTGTGGATTTTCAAAGAAGACAGCATGAAATGAGAAAATCAGAGGTACAACAAAAATGGGAAAGATAGCTAAGAAAGTACAGGAAAGGAGGCTGAAGTGGTATGGACATGTGATGCGGAGAGACAAAGAACATGTGGGCAAAAGAGGGATGGGAGTGGAAGTACAAGGGAGGAGAAAGCGTGGAAAGCCGAAGCAGAGGTGGATGGATAAAGTTAAAGAAGATCTGAAAGAAAAGGGCTTGACTGAGGAGGAGGTGCAGGACTGAGTTGTTTGAAGATGGTTGATCAAGTGCTTCGACCCCACACAGAAGTGGGAAAGGATGAAGAGGAAGAAGAAGAGTCATGTCGACATGGACCAGAATTTCAAAAGAATGTTTCAAATATCTTAAGGAATCCATGCCACAAAGAACTGAGGCTCTTTTGGGGGCACTATTAGTATCCAGTATTAGAATAGTGGTTCTACTAATTTGCCCAGTGAATGTATGCATTTTAAGAGACAGCAGAACTACCCACTGCAGCAGCTTACTATCCAATATTATATAGTTTATTATTAAACCAACTCATAAAGTCATTGCTATTAACAGTAAGTGTAATTATGTTAGTTTGGAGTTCTTATTTTTAAATTAGCTACTGAAAAGTAATCAGAAAAACATATTTGAAAAGAATGGGAGGCAATCACAGCTCATGAGGCATAGAGCTTTCTTACACTTTTTAGAATATCCAGCCTGGGGGCATCTTTGTGGATTTCCATAAACAATCATATATTTAGTTTTCTAATTTACAAAGGATGGACTATTGCTAAATGATTCCCAATCCCTTTTCCCTTTAATGATCTTTACTTTCATACAGGACACTGAATGTTACATACGGTCACAACCACTTTTGGATGACAAGGTTGGTATTTCTAGATTCCTTAAAGAACTCTGAGGTATGAGAGCAGCATGATGGTGCAGCATACGCTTTCGACACCTCATATTCTACATTGTCTTTGAACAGAGTGGAGATGACACAGTCGTTTGGTCTTCAGTTTCCTAAAAGACCTGTAATTTTCTAACTTCATCCACACTCATTCTGTTAGTTGGATGGCTGCAAATCAACATTTTTCTGATGTGTCTGTGTGAGTGAGACTCACAGTGGAATCTGCCACCCTTTTGGGAACCTGACCTGCTACCTGGAGAACAGAGAAGAGAGAAATGTAAAGCAAGTACTTGTACATCAGTGATAGTTGGACGTTCCATCAAAACCGAAGAGTACATAACTTGTGGGTTATTAATGAGACCATTGCACACATACAGTGAAATAAGAAAAAAAAAAGACGCTGGATCACTCTGGCTGATCTCCAGAGATTGAGAGTGGAGATGGGGGAAAACTCGCAGAAGGACAACTGTCAGTGCCTCACTCCACAAATTTGGGATTTATAGCAAAGTGGCCAGATGGCACATGAAAATCCATTTAGACTTTACAAAAGGCACCTAAAGGATTCTCTCAGAACATCAAGCACTGCTCGTCTCGAACCACCCTTACTTAAAAGAAGAGGACGACATGCATCAAGACTCTTTGCAGTGTTGGCTCCTCAGTGGTGGAACGAACTTCCTCTTGCTGTACGAACAGCGGAGACCCTCACTGTCTTCAAACGTCGTCTGAAGACACACCTCTTTAAACAGCACTTGGGGGACTAAAGTCCCCATACTTTTTTTCTACCCTTTTTCTCTTATAAAAATTTTTGTACTAAAGTTACTATTTTCTTCTAGCATGGTTTTGTGTACAACTTGGTCAGCGGTAACTTGTTTAATGACAGTAGATTTAATCCTAGCCTAAAAAGACTGAAGAACAGTCGTAGACTACTAAGCACGGTTGTAAGTCGCTCTGGATAAGAGCGTCTGCTAAATGTTGTAAATGTAAATGTAAATGTAAAATTCAAGATTCCCTAGTCTGATGAAACCCCAATTGATTTGTGTGTCATAAAGCAAAAGCAGCCATTGAATTTATTTACTGTCTAGCATTTTAATGAGTCATATAATGTGAGGGAAATCCTTATTTAGAACGAATTGCTTCAAATACAGTAAAGGTTTATGTTTAACATCGACTGCTTCCTGTACACTTTAGTATTTAGAGCGGACATAATGACAGAAATGAAGGTGTCTCACTTGATGAAAGGTTTTATTACCACAAGTCAGTCATTATGTTAGCTATTCAAACCACTGATATATACAAATATATTTAATGTGCGCTCTGTTATTTAAATGTAATTACAACATCATTTCTTTATATAGCACATTTTCATACAAACAATGTAGCTTTACAAGATGAAATAAAAAGTTAAAACTAAACATAAACAAAAAGGGTTAGGCAATAATATTACACAGTATGTAACAAAGGGAAAGGTAAGGACAGATGGCCAGGAGGACAGAAAAAACCCCAAAATTTGCAGGCGTTCCAAGGCCAAAAGACCACTCAGCCTCCACTGGGTATTCTACCTAACACAGATGTTCTAAATCAGTCCTCATGGTTTACAGGCTTCACATGGAAGAATTTGATGATGATGGTCATGTGGACATCTGGGATACCCACCATTCAATCCATAAACACAGAGGGTAGCATGGTGCCTTGATCAAGTGGTGGTGTCACAGATTGCCACCACAAAATACCTGATAAAGGCAGCAGAGAATAGTATGTGCTAGTAAGGAAATGCAGAACCCAGAGGAAAATAATTCAATGTCAATGTCAATTTATTTATATAGCACATTTAAAACAACATAGTAATGCTGTGGCCAAAGTGCTTTACAATAATAGAATAAAAGAAAAATAAAACAAATTAACATAAAACATAAATAGAAATAAAATATATGAACATAAAATAAAGTACATAATAAATAGAAGTCATGTTATATACATAAAAATAGAAGTAATGTTATATAATCACAAAGAGGAAACCATCAGTATCACTGAAGGTCATGGAATGCAAGTGAATAGAATTGAGTCTTTAATCTTGTTTTAAACAGTTCAATTGTAGACGACTCCTTTATATGATGAGGTGAAGAGTTCCACAGTCGAGGCGCAGCAGCTGCAAAGGCCATGTCCCCCTTAGTTTTACACTTGGTACGAGGGACAACAAGAGACAACTGACCAGAAGATCTAAGCACTCTAGATGGCTGATGTAAAACACACAGTTCAGATAAACAGGCAGGAGCAAGCCCATGTAAAGATTTAAAAACTAGCAACAAGATTTTAAAATCAATTCGAAAACTGACAGGCAGCCAGTGTAAGTAAAGAAGGTAATATTGGAGAAACAGAGTCATACTTTCTTGCCCCAACCAGAAAGCGAGCAGCAGCATTTTGGACCAACTGTAACCTGCGTATCAGAGATTTGTTAATCCCAGAATACAGCGAGTTGCAGTAATCGAGGCGAGAAAAAATAAACGCATGAGTAGCTATCTCAAGATCCCTAGAAGATAAAAAAGGCTTTATCTTACCTAATAGACGAAGTTGGAAAAAGCAACTCTTGACAGTGTCCATAATGACTAATAGGGATAAAACTACAATGTAGCTATGAAAAAGCCATTTTCAAATAATGGGTTTTTAGCAGTTCTGACTCTTGGAATTATAAGCAAACCTTTAATAGAAGATCTGAGGTTATGGCTTGGAGTGTAAGGGGGCAGACATTTTAAAATACAGGATGGGGCGAGATTATTCAAGGCTTTGTAAACCATTAGTAGTATTTTAAAGTCACCTCTAAATGACACCGGTAACCATTGTAACAATGCTAATACTGGCGTTTGGATTTTAAACATATAGTATTATGGAAATATTCAGACCCCTTCACTTTTTTCATATTTTGTTATGCTGTAACCTTGTGCTAAGATCAATTAAATTCATTGTTTCCTTCATTAAAATAACACTCAATATCCCAGCATGACAAATAAATAGAACAGAACTTTAGGAATTTTGTAAATGTATTAAAAATATAAAGTTTAATTCTCTGCTATTGATCATCACTGAAATGTTTGTACAACTTGTTTGGAGTCCACCTGTGATCATCTCAGTTTATTAAGAATGGTGCACACATGTATATAGAACGTCCCACAATTGAACGAAAACCAAGTGAGGTTGAAGGAATTACCTCCTCAACATAAAGACAGGATTGTGTGAAGGCAAAGATCTGGGGAAGTCTGTGAAAAAAATGTCTGTAGCACTGAAGACTCCGAAGAGCACAGTGACCTCCATAATTTGTAAATGGAAGAAGTTTGGAAGTACCATGACTCTTCCTAGAGGTGGCTGCCCAGCTAAGCTGAACAATCGGGGAAGGAGGGCCATGGTTAGGCAGGTAACCAAGAGCCAGATGATCATTCTGGCTGAGCTCTAGAGAATGAGTGTAGAAATGGAAGAAAATTGCAGAAGGACAACCGACACTGCAACACTCCACTAATCTGAGGTTTTTGGTAGACACAGTGGCCAGATGGCACATGAAAACCCATTTGGAGTTTACAAAAAGATTCTGAGCAACAAGATTCTCAAGTCTGATGAAACCAAGACTGAATTGTTTGCTCATCAACTGCACAGTACCATTCTAACTGTGATGCATGGTGATTGTGAGACTAGTCAAAGATGGTGAGCCTATTCAGGATTGAGGGAAAGCTAATATGAGACACATACAGAAACATCCTTAACTAAAACCTGCTCCAACGTACTCTGGGCTTCAGACTGGGTCAAAGGTTCACCTTACAACAGGACAATGACAATGCAAGACTGCCTTAAGGTCTTCTCTGGGAATATCATTGAGTTGTCTAACCAGATTAAGGACTTGAATTCAATCAAAGATACCTGAAGAGACCTGAAAATAGATGTTCGTTGATGGTCTCCATTCAGCTTGACAGAGCTTGAGAGGATCTTCCCAGAGAATGTCAACAAATCTCCAGAAAAAGCTTGTTGTGTCAGACCCAAACAAGATTCCAGACTAGAACTGCTTGCAAAGGGGCTTCATTGAAGTACAGAATAAAGAGTCTGAACGCTTATGTCAATGTAATATTTCAGTTTTTAATTTTTTGTATTTGTTTTAATTAAAAACCCCTAAAATCATGTTTTTGCTTTGTAATTTTGGGGCATTGAGTGTTGGGCAAAAAAATAATAATTTAAATGATTACTGTATAGCACAAGACTGCAACATCGCAAAAAGTGAAAAAGTGAAGGAGTCTGAATACTTTCTGAAGGCACTAACTTGTGAAAAAGAGGCACAAACGAACAAGCTCACCATCAACTGCCCATTTTCTTTTCTTCTAACTCGCGTGCTGTTTGGATACGGTCTTTTACTGAACATTCATGACACCGTGGTGCCGCAGACTTCACACAGTTGAGCACAAGAGGTCGCTAAAACAATGTAAATCAACGACTAAACCTAAGTGACTTGACGGCTGGCTTCCTTCCTTGTTCAGACGCCGTTATCGGTAGTAGCAGCTCAGATACGACTGGACTCGGACAGACAGACCAGTAGTGGATGCAGGAGATTGGGTTCGGATTCCGATTCAAGTAGCACATGTGGTCGGTGGTCATTTTCCCTGTTTAATTATCTACTTTATTTCCCCAGTTTATTCCGGTTAATTGGTGACTCTAAATTTTTTCAATGATACACTCTTCTCAGTGCAGATTCACGCATTTCTTCAGATGTTATCAGGACTGGCCGCGCTTCCCCGCAATCCTAAAACTGGATTAAATAATTAACGAATGACTAGGTGTATAGTAATAAGAATTTGCTTTCTATTTCTATAGTGTACCCGCTCCTCATCCATGCTATGATCCTGCAATATAATTTCCTAACTGCAACAGCTATAGGGCAAGAATGATGTTGAAACTGAATACAGAAAAAGAACGAACATACCATTGAAATTATTCTTACAAAGAAGCTAGATTAGACAATTAAAAAAAAAACATTTATATACATTTTTAATTGTATTATTTTTGTTATGCTTGCTTTTTTATGGTTTGTGGCAGTGCCTTTTCTTTTAAACTTTATTCTACATGTGCTGCCCTGTGGCCTCGCTGAGGAAAGGTGGAGTACAACTTGTCTTCTTGTGTTCGAATCCAGCAACTTGCTATGGTCTGTGTGGAGCTTGCATGGTCTCCTTGTATATGTTGTTATTTTAATCTGGATGCTAGTTTTTCCCTTAAGCGCTAAAAAAACGAGTAGGATCCACTCGCTGAGCTACAGCACCGTACGACACCGTAGGTCTAGGCCAGCAGTTATAGACCCACAGTTTCAGGAGGCAATATGTATTACCCTTTTCTTTACATATATGTTTAAAAATATTAGACTGGCAAAAAATTTTCATTTTAAATTGATTTACAATAATATTGCACACATAAATTGTAAAGCTTTAAAAATTTTAAACACATTCCTTATTAACTTTTTACTTAAATGTGATGTAAACATTGTAATTATATTGTTTATTGCATTTATGAATGTGAACAAATATATTTTCAATTTAAATAATTTTCATTTTGCCAACATGTGTAATTCCCACAGACCCGAACACAAGGTAAAGGTAATTGTGTATTTTACAGAAATGATCCTTATTTAACGTTTGATCTATAACACATTGTAATGGCAGAAACCCTCCAAAATTCACAATGATACTTATTCTTTGGTTTGACTGTTTTCCCTTCTCATTTTTATCTCTTAATTTTTGAATGGGTCCATGACATCACGTTACTTCTGTTTCTTGCCGAGACCTGCTGAAACCTTCTGTACGTCATCCTCCGAACCCATGTCCTGAAACAGCGGTGACGTCAGTTCTGTCATGAAACTGTTGGCCTAGATCTATTGTGACGTATGTTGCTGTGGCTCTGCAAGTGGATGATATTGAAAAAAATTGGTATGGAATGCTCCCTCCAGTACTTTCTTGTATATTACATTTTAGTTATACCACAGGAAACCACTAAACTGATGATTTTATACTATAGGGCAGCTACAACAGGTCTGATCCATCAAGACATGGACTCTGCAAGGCCTCTGAATGTGTCCTGAGGTATCTGGTATCAGGATGTTATCAGCAGATAATTCTATAATAATAATAATAATAATAATAATAATAATAATTCTTTACATTTATATAGCGCTTTTCCTATGGATCTGCACAGGCAATCAGAAGGTTGCCAGTTCCTGTAAATGCCAGAATTGACTCTGCCTTTTTGGGCCCTTCAGCAAGGCCCTTAACCTGCAATTGCTCCATCCTGGGTATGACGTTAACCTGCATCCAGCCCTGCAAGTAGGCCCTTCAACTTACAGGGAAAACCTGAAGGGGATGAAGAATGGAAAGGCCGTTGGTCCAGATAACATACCTATGGAAGCATGAAGGTGTTTAGGACAGATAGCAATGGAGTTTTTAACCAGATTGTTTAATGGAATCTTGGAAAGTGAGAGGATGTCTGAGGAGTGGAGAAGAAGTGTACTGGTGCTGATATTTAAGAATAAGGGGGATGTGCAGTAACTACAAGGGAATAAAATTGAGGAGCCACAGCATGAAGTTATGGGAAAACGTAGTGGAAGCTAGGTTAAGAAGTGAGGTGATGATTAGTGAGCTGCAGTTTGGTTTCATGCCAAAAAAGAGCACCACATATGCAATGTTTGCTCTGAGGATGTTGATGGAGAAATATAGAGAAGGCCAGAAGGAGTTGTATTGTGTCTTTGTGGACCTGGAGAAAGCAAATGACAGGGGGCCTCGAGAGGAGCTGTGGTATTGTATGAGGAAGTTAGGAGTGGCAGAGAAGTATGTAAAAGTTGTACAGGATATGTATGAGGAAAGTGTGACAGTGGTGAGGTCTGCGGTAGGAGTGATGGATGCATTCAAGATGGAGGTGGGATTACATCAGGGATCGGCTCTGAGCCCTTTCTTATTTGCAATGGTGATGGACAGGTTGACAGATGAGATTAGACAGGAGTCCCTGTGGACTATGATGTTTGCTGATGACATTGTGATCTGTAGCGATCGTAGGGAGCAGGTTGAGGAGACCCTAGAGAGGTGGAGATATGCTCTAGAGAGGAGAGGAATGAAGGTCGGTAGGAACAAGACAGAATACATGTGTGTAAATGAGAGGGAGGTCAGTGGAATGGTGAGGATGAAGGGAGTAGAGTCGGTGAAGGTGGATGAGTTTAAATACTTGGGATCAACAGTACAGAGTAATGGGGATTATAGAAGAGAAGTGAAAAAGAGAGTGCAGGCAGTGTGGAATGATGCAGAAGAGTGTCAGGAGTGATTTGTGACAGACGGGTATCAGCAAGAGTGAAAGGGAAGGTCTACAGGATGGCAATGAGACCAGCTATGTTATATGGGTTGGAGACGGTGACACTGACCAGAAAGCAGGAGACAGAGCTGGAGGTAGCAGAGTTAAAGATGTTAAGATTTGCATTGGGTGTGTCGAGGATGGATAAGATTAGAAATGAGGACATTAGAGGGTCAGCTCAAGTTGGACGGTTGGGAGACAAAGTCAGAGAGGCGAGATTGTGTTGCTTTGGACATGTGCAGAGGAGAGATGCTGGGTATATTGGGAGAAGGATGCTAAGGATAGAGCTGCCAGGGAAGAGGAAAAGAGGAAGGCCTAAGCGAAGGTTTATGGATGTGGTGAGAGAGGACATGCAGGTGATGGGTGTGACAGAACAAGATACAGATGACAGAAAGATATGGAAGAAGATGATCCGCTGTAGCAACCCCTAATGAGAGCAGCTGAAATAGATAACACCAATGTTTGTATTTAGGCGATTTAGTTAGCTGAAGGTTGAGGCACCAAAGGCGCCAGGGTGGCTTGCCCCCCTAGTATGCAATAAAATGAACAAGAAATTTAATCAAGTGAACAACTTCAATGCTATTTAATTTGAAACTAAACACATTTACACTTACATAAGACTGATAAATAATTAATTATGAAATACAAATTTTTTTTGAACCTCTAAATGATGGGCCAGTGATGAGGTTAGGTATCCTGCGTGGACAGAAAAAACAAAAAAAAAATATCTAGGGAAGCTTGAGAAAAAAAATCTTTAGGGGTTAAAGGCCAAAAGACCACCCAGCCCCACAATGCATTCTACCCAATGATCTTAAGTAGTTCTTCATTGTTTTTTTTTTTTTAAGGTATTATCTTAGAGGATTTGACACAGGGAGTCTCGTGGCAGGTTGGGGTTTCTGATTTCATTCAGACATTCAAATATCACAGGTGGCTACACAGGACTTTGATCAGGTGGTGGTGGAGGAGCAGATCCAGGGTCATCTTAACGGCATTATAGGTCCCCGGGCAAAGCAGTGCACTGGGACCCTACCTACACAGCCACTCAGCAAGTCACAACATACATAGATTAGCATGAGGCCCCTATGCTCGTGGGGTCCCCGGGCAACTGCCCAGTGTGCCCATGCATTAAGACAGCCCTAAGCAGAATGCCACCACAGAGGATGCAGAAAAGGACACAGAGAAAAGCAATAATTAATAAAGACTGCAGATTCACTGAAGAGTATGATAATTCTACGCATATCTAGTTTATTACATGTAGAACTAATATGTAATTATGAGAAGGCCAAATTTAAAAAGTGAGATTTTTAAAACGATTTATAGTGTCAGCCTGGCATATCACCATATTGAATGCCATCATGATGAATTTTACAAAGCAGCAAAAAACACAGAAAAAAAAGGCTGGGATTTTCAAAACTCCTCAAATACATTATAATAAAATGGAAAATGGGACCTTGCAATGGACTAGCAATCCCTGGAAAGTTCCCTCAGATAAAGAAAATGGAAAACAATGACAGATTCTTCTAACAGCACCGTTCGGTTTTATAAGATATTAATCTTTACTGAAACATTCAGCAAACTACATACAAAAATCCAGTCTAGAACCATTCTGGTGAATTTCTTCCAATGGGTTCATTCATCCTTTTGTTCTAAATCTTTTTTATTATTACTATTATTAAGAGTAAATTGCAGACGAGAGAGGGACATTCTGTTCATACGGACTTGCCTACAAACACTTTAGATGCCCATTATCTGCCTCCATTATATGCAAAAGAGATTTAGGAAAATGATCTTCAGGAGGTGCACAACCTCTGGACTGGAAAGAAGCCACAAATGTGGCCTCCTCCTTAAGCCCGAAGTTGCCCGTTCCCACAGCAGCAGCTTTCAGAGCTTAGCAAACATCTGGTAGAAAAAGGGGGCCGCTGTCTATCTGGCATGAACTCGCCTTCATTCAGCTTTGTCCCATTGGCCCTGATTCGGCTGTGAACAGTCTGAACAGTTGATCTTGTTAATCCCTTTGAGGGATTTAAAGCCCTTTATCATATCAACCTCGGTCTTCCACTTTCCATGCATGCTGCACAAATGTTAACGTTTCCAGCCTTAGCTCCCCCTTGGTGTTTACAGCAGAAAGCACACAAAGGGCCAATTTACATTTGTTAATCAATCATTAGACTCTGGGAAAACTACACAAAGAATATTACTGTTTTATTATTATTATTTTATTATTACAATGCTATAATGTTCACATGGTGTCGCAGTGGTTAGCTCTGCTGCCTGACAAACCCAGTATCTTAGGTTTGATTTCCACGCCTGGTCAGTGTCTGTGTTGAGTTTTCCTCTTACATCCCATAAATACATGGGAGTTTAGTCAATCGGTGATGCCTTGCGGGTCCTGTCTAATTGCATGTGCCTGAGTGGGCATGACAAAGGCTTGATGTTCCGTCCACTGTTAAATCCTGCTTTGTGCCCAGTGCTGCAGAGACCTTGAACTGGATTAAGTAGGTCTGAGAATGTATTGTTGTACTTGAAGGGTTATTACCATTCACCTACAATCAAAAATAAAGGTAATATACTGATTCTTCAGAGCAATGCCACAGGAGAACTAGTTTTGCTTCCCGAAATCCACTTGAAGGTTTTAGGAAGAAGGTTTAGTTTTGATCTCCAACAGGTTCCATAACTAACCATGAATAGATGTTACCAGATTCTGATTTTAAAAGGACTTTTGGTGCATACAAAAACATATTCTAAGTTCAAGGTTGGGCGGCACGGTGGCGCAGTGGGCAACGCTGCTGCCTCGCAGTTGGGAGATCTGGGGACCTGGGTTCGCTTCCCGGGTCCACCCTGCGTGGAGTTTGCATGTTCTCCCCGTGTCTGCCTGGGTTTCCTCCGGGCGCTCCGGTTTCCTCCCACAGTCAAAAGACATGCAGGTTAGGTGGATTGGCGATTCTAAATTGGCCCGTTTGTGTGTGTCCTGCGGTGGGTTGGCACCCTGCCCGGGATTGGTTCCTGCCTTGTGCCCTGTGTTGGCTGGGATTGGCTCCAGCAGACCCCCTGTGACCCTGTGTTCGGATTCAGCGGGTTGGAAAATGGATGGATGGATGGAAGTTCAAGGTTTCTTCATCTTTTAGTATCCTGCTTGGTAGCCTACTAGACATTAAAGATTTCTGTTTTGTCCACATATTAGAAACCTTTTCAAAGCCCATAGAACCAATTTCACATGGAAACAGCCCTTCCCAGAATGAAATATCTCTTTGTCAAGCAATGGGTTAATGAGGAACTACACAACTCGGCAAAGAATCATTACCTTGAAGAGTGTAGGACGTCTGGGTGTTCTAAGTGTGCCACAGTGATATCTGTTAGTGAGAGGTTGGCTTGATGTCGTTACACATGTGTCACTTCTTATTATACACTTCTGTGCTATAAAAAGCATCTTGGAATGTTGCTTTCTGTGAAAGGCACTATAAAAATGAAGCGTGATTGACTTGGCCAGCTGCAATTTAGTTAGCTTTGTTTCCTTTGGAGTCCTGGGTTCAAATTTGTTCACTTTTTCTGTTTGGAATTTTCACAGATCTCCAGTTCTACAAGTCAAGCAACCAGCAGCCATACCACCTGCACTTCAGAACAAGCTAAGTATGTCTGGAACCAGCCAGTACTTGGATGGGAGACCAACCAGGAAAAACTTGAGTTTCTGCTGGAAGAGGTGCTGGTAAGGCCATCAGGGGGAGCTCAACCTGTAGTCTGAATGTGGGTCCCAGTGCAGTGATGGGGACGCTGTGCTGTGAAAATGGTGCTGTCCTTCAGATGGGACGTAAAATTGAGGTTCTGATTCTCTGTGGTCATGAAAGATCCCTGGACATCCTTCATAAATGGTAGGGTGTCTCCTGATGTCCTGGTTAAATTGTGCACTATGGCCTGGCCATTCTGGTGCCCAGTCATCTCCTATCCCTTCTTGGCTAACTGCATCTTTCATCACTTCACTACCTAATAGCTAATGTCTGTTGAGTGTACTGATGCAAGAATGGCTGACATCACATCATCCAGGTTTATGCTACACATCAGGGGTGCTTGAAGTGGTTCCCCACTGTCTATGAAAAACTCTGAGTTGGTTAGAAAAGTGCAATATACAGTCAGTCAGTCGTTACTCAACCTGCTATATTCTAACACAGGGTCACGGTGGTCTGCTGGAGCCAATCCCAGCCAGCATAGGGCGCAAGGCAGGAACAAATCCCTGGGCAGGGCGCCAGCCCACCGCAGGGCACACACACACCAAGCACTCACTAGGGACAATTTAGGATCGCCAATGCACCTAACCTGCATGTCTTTGGACTGTGGGAGGAAACCGGAGCACCCGGAGGAAACCCATGCAGTCACGGGGAGAACATACAAACTCCACGCAGGGAGGACCCGGGAAGTGAACCCAGGTCTCCTTACTGCGAGGCAGCAGTGCTACCACTGTGCCACCGTGCCGCCCTTACAATATATGTGTTATTATTATCCAACCATTATCCAACCCGCTATATCCGAACTACAGGGTCACAGGGTTCTGCTGGAGCCAATCCCAGCCAACACAGGGCGCAAGGCAGGAAACAAACCCTGGGCAGTGCACCAGCCCAACACAGGGCACACACACACACACACATGCACACACACACACCAAGCACACACTAGGGACAATTTAGAATCGCCAATGCACCAAACCTGCATGTCTTTGGACTGTGGGAGGAAACCGGAGAACCTGCAGGAAACCCATGCAGTCACGGTGAGAACATACAAACTCCACACAGGGAGGACCCAGGAAGCGAACCCAGGTCTCCTTACTGCGAGGTAGCAGCGCTACCACTGTGCCACCATGCCGCCCTTGCAATATGCGTGTTATTTATTATTATTATTATTATTATTATTATTATTATTATTATTATTATTATTATTAGGAGGCTCGCTTCGCTCACTAACCCCTTTTCCCCCCTGCCAACGGCCTCTTCATCGAAACACCTCTTAAATGGTGATACAATGGGAAACAAATACATTTTTTTTAACTCCTCTTTGCTCGAGCAGCTGCTGGCGTGCTGCTGCTGCCCTCACACATGATCTGCGATTCACTCGCCTATCCTTAACCTCCCTGACCAACCCCACCCCGCCAGCAGTAGGCGCTGATGTGAAGAGGGAGGCTGTGCGCACCCCAAGGAGATGCCGCTGCTCCTCTGAAACCCCTCTTAAACGGTGATACATTGGGAAACAAGTAACAGGAGTTTTTTTCTCCTCCTCTTTGCTCGAGAAGGTGTTGGCTTGCTGCTTCTGTGTGCCGCGTGATCTGTGTTTCGTGCGGAGCGTCGAACATTTAAAAGCCTGTACAGCACCTGAATATTCAATCTCTTTTTGCTGTTCCGTTATTTCTCCGAGTAATATTTTCAGATTGTTTGTGCTAATGCGATCTTTACTCTCATTTTTGTAGACTTTCATATTTTCCTACTTACATCATCTCTAACCTGCTCTGCACGTGTATCACGGGACTTGCGTCTGAAGGTTGTAAGTATGACGTGACCTGACCGTCTCGCGGGAAATGAAAGTGTCTCTTTGTCTCTCTTCAAAAGATCATGTCTCGTCCCTGGGAAAAAGTCTTGTCTTGTCGCAAGTTTTTTTTTTTTTATAATAGAGAGATCATTATTATTGGTGGTGTGGTGGTATTGGATTATCATCTAGGTTGTAATTTATACTTTTTTGCCCTGTTCTCCTAACATTTATGGCGGGTCAGTGCCCTTTTACATCACCTTGTATTGTAACAACCTGGAGGGACCCATTTATCAGCTCATGACCCATGATGATTATTATTATTTCTGTTATTGTTGTTTCTTGGATCGAGGCCTTGCCGTGGCAGAAAGGCTTGCGTGGTCTAGTGATCCTCGGAGCTATGTTGTCGGGAGCTACATGCTCCTAGTAGGGCTTCCCAAGGCAAACAGGTCTGAGGTGAAGATCCAGACTAACTCGATCCTGAGACCCCATATGGCTTTAAACCAAGGATCGGCGTTTCCCTTGCCCGGGAAGGGGTACACAAGGTCCTACCCTGGAGCCAAGCCCAGGGTAGGGGCTTGCTGGCGAGCGCCTGGTGGCTGGACCTTCGACCACGGGGCCCAGCCGTGCTCTGCCCGAAGGAGCAACGTGGTTCTGCTCTCTTGTGGGCCCACCACCTGCAAGAGAGGCCATAGGGGTTGGGTGCAATGCGATATAGGTGGTGGCCGAAGGCGGGAACACTGGCGTTCCGACCCTCGGTTGCCAAATCTGGTTGTTGGGACATGGAATGTTACCTCTCTGGCAGGGAAGGAGCCTGAACTGGTGCGTGAGGTTGAGAGGTACCGGCTAGATATAGTCGGGCTCACCTCTACGCACGGTCTGGGCTCTGGAACCATTTCTCTTGAGAGAGGCTGGACTTTGTTGCTGTGGGTGAAAGGCGGTGGGCAGGGGTGGACTTGCTTATGGCCCCCTGGCTCAAGGCCTGTACGTTGGGGTTCTCCCCGTTGGACGAGAGGGTTGCTTCCCTGCGCCTTCTAGCTAGGGGAAGGACTCTGACTGTTGTTTGTGCTTATGTGCTGAACGACAGTTTGGAGTACCAGGCCTTCTTGGAGTTCCTGGAAGAAGCACTGTGAGGTGCAGCTCCTGGGGACTCTATCGTCCTGCTGGGGGACTTAAACACTCACGATGGCAACAACAGTGAAACCTGGAGAGGTATGATTGGGAGGAACGGCCTCCCTTATCTAAACTCGAGTGGTGTTCAGTTGTTGGACTTCTGTGCTGGCCATGGATTGTCCATAACAAACACCACGTTCGAGCATAAGGGTGTCCATAAGTGCACTTGGCGCCAGGATACCCGAGGTCGCAGCTTGATGATTGACTTTGTAATCAGGTCATCAGATCTGTGACCTTATGTCTTGGACACTCGGGTGATGAGGAACTTGGGGTAATGAGGGTTTGCTGGGAACATCTGGTGGAGGAACCTGTCAGAAAGATCTTTAAATGCCACATCCGGCAGAACTTCAACCTTATTCCGAGGGAGGCAAAGGACATTGAGTCTGAATGGGCCATGTTCCAAACCTATATTGTCGAAGCAGCAGAACAGAGCTGCGGCAGCAAGGTTGTCGGTGCCTCTTGTGGCGGCAATCTACGAACCAGGTGGTGGACACCTAAGGTTCGTGAGGTCGTCAAGTTGAAGAAAGAGTCCTACCGGATCTGGTTGACCAGTGGGACTCCAGAGGCAGCTGAGGGGTACTGGCGGGCCAAGCATGTGGTGGCATTGGCTGTTGCTGAGGCAAAAACCTGGGCATGGGAGGAGTTTGGGGAAGCCATGGAAAACGACTTTTGGTCGGCAGCGAGAAGGTTCTGGTAAACTGTAAGGTGCCTCAGGAGGGGAAAGCGGTGCTCCACCAACACTGTGTACAGTGGAGATGGGGCCCTGCTGACTTCAACTGCAGACGTTATTGACCAGTGGAAGGAATACTTCAAGGATCTTCTCAATCCCACCAGCATGTCTTCCTTAGAGGAGGCAGAGCTGGAGGACTCTGGGGGGGCCCGTCCATATCAGGGGCAGAGGTCGCAGAGGTAGTTAAAAAGCTCCGAGGTGGCAGGGCCCCTGGGGTGGATGAGGTTCACCCAGAGTTCTTCAAGGTTCTGGATGTTGTGGGGCTGTCCTGGTTGACACGTCTCTGCAACATCGCATGGACATTGGGGGCAGTGCCTCTGGATTGGCAAACTGGGGTGGTGGTCCCCCTTTTTAAGAAGGGTGACCAGAGGATTTGCTCCAGCTATAGAGGGAATCACACTCCTCAGTCTCCCTGGTAAGTCTATTCAGGGGTGCTGGAGAAGAGAGTTTGGTCAATGTCGAATCTTGGATTCAAGAGGAACAATGCGGATTCCGTCCCGGCCGTGGAACACTGGACCAGCTCTACACCCTGGCCAGGATCCTGGAGGGGGCATGGGAGTTTGCCCAACCAGTCCACATGTGTTTTGTAGATTTGGAGAAGGCATTCAACCGTGTCCCTCAAAGTATCCTGTGGGGTGTGCTCCGAGAGTACGGGGTACAAGGCTCGTTGTTACGAGCCATTCAGTCCCTGTACTTGAGGAGCAGGAGCTTGGTCTGCATTGCTGGTAATAAGTCGGACTCATTTCCTATTGAGGTTGGACTCCACCAGGGCTGCCCTTTGTCACCAATTCTGTTCATAAGTTTTATGGACAGAATTTCTAGGCGCCGCCAAGGAGCGGAGGGGGTATGGTTCGGTGACCTCAGAATCTCGTCTCTGCTATTTGCGGATGACATGGTTCTGTTGGCTTCATCGGACAGTGACCTCCAGCTCTCACTGGAGCGATTCACAGCCGAGTGTGAAACAATGAGGATGAGAGTCAGCACCTCTAAATCCAAGGCCATGGTTCTCAGCCAGAAAAGGGTGGAATGCTCTCTCCTGGTTGGGAACACATTACTGCCTCAAGTGGAGGATTCAAGTATCTCGGGGTCTTGTTCACGAGTGAGAGAAGAATGTAGCGGGAGGTCGACAGACGGATCGGTGTGTCATCCGTAGTAATGCGGGCTCTGCAATGGTCCATCGTGGTGAAGAGAGAACTGAGCCAAAAGGCGAGGCTGTCGATTTACCAGTCGATCTACGTTCCTACCCTTACCTATGGCCACGAGCTTTGGGTAGTGACCGAAAGAGCAAGATCACGGATACAAGCGGCCGAAATGAGTTTTCTCCACAGGGTGGCTGTACTTTCCCTTAGAGATAGGGTGAGGAGCTCAGTTATCTGGGAGAGACTCGGAGTAGAGTTGCTGCTCCTCCGCATTGAGAGGAGTCAGTTGGGGTGATTCGGGCATCTGGTCAGGATGCCCCCTGGACGCCTCTCTGGGGGGGATGTTCCGGGCATGTCCCACTGGGAGAAGGCCACGGGGCAGACTCAGGACACGCTAAAGGGATTATAACTCCCGGTTGGCCTGGGAACGCCTCGGGGTCCTCCCAGAGGAGCTGGAGGAGGTGGCCTGAGAAAGGGAGGTCTGGGCGTCCCTGCTTAGGCTGCTGCCCCTGTGACCCGACCTTGGATAAGCGGTGGATAATGAATGGATGGATGGTTATTGTTGTTTTATTTTTTGAAATATTTAACTAAGTCTTAAAAATCATGACAGGCTACATTTCTGGCCTTTACATCACTCACCTGTATCCAATTCCATTTGAACCCAAGCAGGGTTAGAAGCAGGTCACAGCTTATGACTGGCAGCATCAGGCTCAAGGAAGCAGATCTGGATCATCCATGTATCAGTAGGTCAATAATCAAACTGTTTATTAAAAATGCTCAATACAGGATGATGGTATTTATCATCCAGGTTTACGCTACACATCAGTGATGCTTGAAGTGGTTCCCCACAGTCTATGAAGAACTCTTTGAGTAAGTTAGGAAAGTGAATATACATGTTATTTATTATTATTGTTATGATTATTATTACTATTATTAAGTGCTATATAAAGAATTTTGCAACAGCACTTTCTGTGAAAGATACTATAAAAATAAAGCATGACCAACTCCATCAGCTGCAGATTGGTTAGCCTTGTTGTCATGCAGCTCTGACCAGGGTTTGATTTTTTCCACACTTTTTATTTAAAGTTTATGCGGATTCCTAGGTTGCCAGGCATTTCATCTCACACACCATTTCCTAAACACATGTGTGTTAGGTTAAGTGATACCATGTGGGACTGGCAGCTGCATTATGGCCGGCCATGTCCAGATAGACTTCTTCCCCAGGACTGTCTTTTGGGTTAGTTTGCTCACAAATGGATGAATGGTTTATTTAATTGATGCGTTTAATGTATAGATTTCTGTGTGTACGGTTTATTTATTTATATTTTAAATAACACGTTGTGATACTCTCTGACGTGCGACATAAAAAAAGATTTTAAATCCCCTTATGATGATGATGTTAGCCGTGAAAGTCACCACACAAAATAACGATCGATTTATTGATCCTGTCTAACAGCCGTCCTGCTGATGCTTTAATTACAAGGAAACACGAATAAGATGGAATCTCTAATGGCTCGTCGTTTGTTCCTGTTTCACTTATTCTAAGCTTGCACATCTGGCAACCATCGCATCATTTGTAAAGCAGGCTGCTCGTAAAACACCGCGTACTAAAAGGGTTCAGTAACACCAAGGGGACATAGAAGAGTTACTGGGAAACCCTGTTTAAGAGGGAAAAACATCGACCGCAAAATTGCCACTTGATGCGCTGTGCAAACTCTGTCTGTTTGACATTTCGCGGCGAGCTGCAGATAAGCGGCGTGCCTCGCATATTTTCTCACTCTCCTCTTGGACAGGCAGCGTAGGGGAAAGAAATTCTCGGAGAGATGATGGCGCTCGGATTCTTCACGAAGGAGGAATTCACTCTTGATATCATTCCAGGTTCGCTCTTGACATTTTGCCAGGTTCTGGAAGAGCTCTGCCGTATGCTGTAGACGGATCTGTGGGAAAAGCGTGATGGGTTGAAAGTGGGTGGGCTCAGCACGTGCGAAAAAAGCCTCGTCAGACGACCTGCCGTCAGTGTGCTGACCTGGGGCTGTGTGTGTGTGTATGAGTGTTTACGTATCGAGCTCTGCTAGATAAATACTGTCATTTACAACCCAGCCGCGACGAGAGAGACCGATCAAAAGAAAAGTCAGAGAGGAACAACTGAGAACCGTTTTATTTGGTTCATAAGGCATAACGTGGACTGCCTCGCTTTGACAGTCAGTGCATAGTACGTACATGATATCAATTCATGACGGAATCGAGTTAATTCGTATCGTTAAATGTTCCAGTTGTTAAATTCCGTTCAGTTGCGATTACACTTTTATAGCGCCCTGCACCGAGTACAGGAGGAAAATGTTTTAATCAATGTAAGACTATAGCAGCTGTCACATACAGTATGTAGATCAGGGGTTCTTAACCTGAGGACTGTGGGTCCGTGGATTGGTTTCAGGGGAATCTCTAATGGTCAGATAAAAAGCCTGGTACAGCTGATTTTTCTCACGTGATTTTTCTCGCACGTTACGTCTCTCGCATTTGTTTTTTTCGGTTATTATTTTTCTCGCAAGTGTTTATCTCAGCTAAGCCTAACGCGTGAGTTACATACTCGTGAGAAAAATAACGACGAGAAAAATAACGATCGATAAAGTACATTATATTCATTGCTTTCAAAGTTGTGTTTATGTGAATATTTCTGGGGAAGGGGGTTCATAGCTTTCATCAGGGTTCCGTGACTCAAAAAAGGATAACAATCACTGATGTAGGCCTAAATGATTCTTAGTATCTTAAAACTAGAGAATGTAGAAAGTATTCAGACCTCTTCACTTTCAGCACACTTTATTGCCATTGTTGCCTGTGGATAGAGGCTCAGTAACCCATAATCCATCCATCCATTTTCCAACCCGCTATATCCTAACACAGGGTCACGGGGGTCTGCTGGAGCCAATTCCAGCCAACACAGGGCACAAGGCAGGAACCAATCCCGGGCAGGGTGCCAACCCACCGCAGGACACACACAAACACACCAAGCACACACTAGGGCCAATTTAGAATCACCAATCCACCTAACCTGCATGTCTTTGGACTATGGGAGGAAACTGGAGCGCCGGGAGGAAACCCACGCAGACACGGGGAGAACATGCAAACTCCACGCAGGGAGGACCCGGGAAGCGAACCCAGGTATCCTAACTGTGAGGCAGCAGCGCTACCACTGCGCCACCGTGTAACCCATAATGACAAAGTTAAAACATGTTCTTTTTTTTTTTTAAATACATTTCACAGAAGTATTCAGACCCATAATTCACTTCTTTGTAGAAGCCCCTTTGGCAGCAATTACAACTTCAAGCCTTCCTGAGGAAATCTCTACAAGCTTTGTAGACCTGCATTTGGGCAGTTGATCCCTTTCTTCCTGGCAGGTCCTCTCACGCTCCATTAGATTGGATAGGAGAAGTCTGTAAACTGCCTGCTTCAGGACTCACCTCAGATGTTCTAAGGGGGTTAAGTCTGGGCTTTGGCTGGACCACTCCAGTACATTCAGAGACTTGTCCTGAAGTATCTCCACACTCAAAAAATAGTTTATTGGACTAATCTTAAAATCTCTCTTCAACTAGTTTCATTAACATTATCTGGATAAATGAAATGTGGTAATGTGGAGTAAATACAACTAACTTATCTTAGGTTAAACTGATGAAGAGTAATCAAGTAGCAATTAGGGAATCCATTCCCAGGCTCGGGATTCCCAGATGTTTCCCATTCCTGCATTCCCGGGAATGAAACTGATGGAATTTCCGGGTGAACGGGAACGGCCAAGCTCGCATATATAGTGTGTAAAAGTGTGAAAAATCGGCCAAGAAATAACAGAATTATAGCTGAAAATAGTTAAGTGGCACGGTTTTTTGTCCCACGGTGTGGTGTGTTCCTCATTAATTCAGTCAACAACAGACCAGCAGCAGTCAGTCTCCCGGCTCCCACTAAGACTGAGCACAGTGGACTGGGAGGTGTCTGCACTCTGCAGCTCACGAATGCCGGGATGGAGCAGAGTTCATTGACGTCTGTGCTGTTGACAGCTTTGAACAGCAACTTGAAATTGCAATGCGTCAGTCTGTTGCATCCGCATTATCTGTGCCAAGAAACTTGCCATCACAGAATGATGACAAGAAACTGGATGCATCAGTAAAAGCTGAAATGGCGGTGTTTTAGAGCAATGGCAAACGCGGCCATTGTTTAGGACAAGTGTATCAGTATCTGATGACTGTGCCGCCTACTTCAGTGGAGGAAGAGCGTGCTTTCTCAGCGGCTGGCATACTCTGCACGAAGGTGCGTTCTCACCTGGATGACCACACGCTCAACACGTTGTGCTTTCTATGCTCTTATTACCGCAAATAACTAGATACATGTACTTATATGACAGCATGAACTGCTTGTAGTTAAGGTTAGTCTTTTATTGGTGTCAACATATTCCAGTAGTTTTATTAAAAATAAGTGTTGCTCATTCTAAAACAGTTCACATGTAAGATGCCCGTGCACTGTGTCATTCCCGGAAGCCTGGGATTTCTGGGAATGATATGTGGGATTCCCAAATTCCCAGGAATGGATTCCTTATTTATAACACACTGGTGAGGCCTCATCTGGAGCCCTGTGTGTAGTTTGGGTCTTCAGGCTACAAAAAAGACATACCAGTGCTAGAAAAGGTCCAGAGAAGAGCAACTAGGCTGATTCAGGGGCTACAGGGGATGAGTTATGAGACAAGATTAAAAAAGCTGAGCCTTTAGAGTTTAAGGAAAAGGAGATCAAGAGGAGACCTGACTGAAGTGTTTAAAGTGATGAAGGAAATTAGTCCAGTGGATTGAGACTGTGACTTTAAAATTAGTTCAACAAGAACACGGGGACACAGTTGGAAACTTGTTAAGGGTAAATTTCACACAAACATTTGGAACTTTTTCTTACATAGCGAACTACAAACACTTGAAATAAGCTACCAAGTATTGTGATGGACAGCAGGACTTTAGGGACTTTCAAAACTCGACTTGATGGTATTTCAGAAGAATTAAGTGGATAGGACTGGTGAGCTTTATTGGGCTGAATGGCCTGTTGTAAAAAAAAACAGAACGAGGGAGTGGAGATACCTGGAGAAGCCAACCATAAAAGCAGCTGTTTGAGTGGTTGGACAGCAGGGGACACAGACAGAGCACTTAAGCCAATGTCACATTATTTGATTTCTAGCTATAGGGTATATCAGACTTGCCATCTACAGATGATGATCACATCACCAGACTATGCCATAACCCCTGAAAATTGCTAAGCATGTCAAATTAAGTGACTGTGTGACAACTTTTTAGCATAGTCATGCTTTCTCCATTTCGTGACAGCCGATATCGAGCTTCCTGATGAAGCTGATGTTGTATAAAGGGATACTGCAGATACTGTGAGTTCATCCACAATCTTGGCCTTTTTTTTCCATTCTGTTGTGGTGCATAAAACACGAGATATCAGGGTAGGAACTTGTCTCCCATTTGTGAGGTCAAAAGCGCTTGCGTTCCTTATTCCTGGTCACTACATTATATGCTTTATACTTCCGGATGAGCATTCAATGATTGTCAGCTGTCATGTACACAGAGTCCACCCCATGACTGAAGGCTTGTCTGGTTGAGTCATGAACTATTTGGACTGAGTTGCTGGATATGTCACACTGTATTATTGGTGGTCATAGGAGTGAATCATTAACTGCTTTAACTGCCTTCAACTGACTAAGGATATGTAAATGAAAGCTAACTCTGGAAAAGTCGCCTAATGTGACACGGTCCTGCAAGAAGAACTTCAACCACTTGTCTCCACTGCTAAAGCCCATGCAGGTTCATGGCTGTCAGCGACCTTTGGATTAAACCCTAAAGAAACCAACAGGCCATTTTCAAAGACCTGCCATTGATGCGTCCCAAAGTGCCAAGTTCATTCCTCCTTCTCTTGTCCCCTGGGTTGATACAGTACAGCTGTTAAATTTATATTAGACGAAGCAGGTCCGAAGTTTAGGAAAGACTCATGTTGATTGTGCAAAGACATCACTTGCCACAAGACTATGCCTCCACATCCTACTAGAAAGTGGGTTAGTACATGGCAACGATGTTGAAGCACAAAAATGGTTAGAAAGTGTGACATGTGAGTCCCTGTTTTGCACCCCAAAACATGAGGCTGAGTTTCAGTACTTTAGGAAAATCAGCTTCATTCAGCCTGAAACAGAAACAGCATGGTTATTTATCGTAGCGGGATCTACCACTCTGTTATACACAGACACAGCAATCAGGCAGGGTCGTGGCCAAGTAATCATGTTCCCTGCAGTTATCATATTCCTTGCATCACCCATCGATGACAGGCACATAAAGCGCGACCGCAATTGATTCGCATTTCTTTTACAAGCTGCTGCAGCGCTGGGAGCCCACGGTTGGCCCGGCAATGGATATGCTGTCTTCCACAGGCGCAGCGATCGTGCTTTGGGACACTCTTCAGCGGGTCGTCCCATTATGGGGAGTCCCAAAAGAGTTTAGAAACCTTACAAAAGAATTAGGGTTAGGGTTACTCTAACATTGGCTCCACTTAGACAGTTACAGTGGAACTTCGGTTTGCGAGCATAATTAATTCCGGAAACGTGCTCGTATATCAAAGTGAATTTCCCCATAAGAAATAATGGAAACTCAGATGATTCGTTCCACAACCCAAAACTATTCATATAAAAATGATTAATACAAAATATAAAGTAAAAATACATAAAACAAATTAACCTGCACTTTACCTTTGAAAAGAATCATGGCTGGTGTGAGTGAGTTTCTAAACTCTTGTGGGATTCCACCCAACGGAACGACACGTGGAAGAGCGTCCCAAAGCAATCGCAGTCTCCGAGCGCTGTAGCAGTTCGCCGTAAAAGCGAATCTAAAAAGATCGCGGACATGCTATAAGCACCTGCTGTCGATGGGTAATACAAGGAACAAGGAGCATTATAAATGCGCAGGGCACAGTACTACTTGGCCACGACCCTGCCTGACTGCTGTGTCTGTGTATAAGAGAACGGCAGATCCCGCTACAATAAATGACCGCGCTGTTGCTGTTTCAAGTTGAAAAAAGCTGGTGTTGCTAAAGTACTGAGACTCAGCTTCGTGTTTTGGGGTGCAAGATGGGGACTCGCACGTCACAGCACACATGCGCACACACACGCACACACACGCACACACACACACACACACACACAGAGTCACAATGCTGTTATAAACAGTATACGCTTGTACGGATGTTGACTATATGAGTGAGGCACGCCGACTCAGACAGAGAATAGGAGACGATTGCCCACAATCCCGCAGCGAGAGAGAGAGAAGAACCATCAGCTCAGTTGTGATCACGTGACGCTCAGCAGACAAAGCATATACATACTACTCGTATTGCAAGACCTCGCTCGTTTATCAAGTCAAAATTTATTAAAAATTTTAGCTCGTCTTGTAAAACAATCGTAAACCAAGTTACTCGCAAACCGAGGTTCCACTGTATTTGCTTCAAGTCAAATAACAGCAACACCTGGTCAAAACTGTAATGAGAAAGGGCACAAAGAAGAGCAACGTGAAAAGATGAAGAGAGCAGGGAATACCACAGAAAACACTGCAATGGATGGAGATTTAAACTATGAAAACAAGCGAGACGAACATGCAGCAAGTGATAAAAATGATAAGGTCGGTGATCCATCACAATTTACCAGTGCTACAAATTTAATCTCCACTTGCTAAAGTCCTTTATTTTAAAATATCATAACTTACTGCTGTATTGGTAACCACTGTTTTATTAGGTGCCTATTCATTCTGGTGTCTTAGTGGATGGACTGGGACAGTAGCTTGATCAAAGGAGAAGTGGTAGAAGTGGCAAAGCAGGATATCAAGAAAAGAAATGAAAAAGAAAAGGACTTGTAGAAGACAATGATCACCAAGCTTTAACTTTCAAGCAAATAACCACCACAAATAATAAAAATTTGAAAAGTGTGGTCCGTTGTATTAAGTGAAAAACAAGTTACAGTAAGTCTTCAGTGTGGGGTATTGATAGGCCATTCCTTTCAGTATTAAACAGATCATTTCACATTGTAAGGGGACACATAGCTGAAGACATGAGCTTGCTTAGTCATTATTTGCCTCCTTGGAATCTTTGGAAGACCTGCATTGTGACGTATGATCTGGAATGTACAGAAAGATGCGTTTCGTTAAGCAAAGGGAAACATTTAATGCTGTATACAGTATGTTAAGAAGAGGGGTTGTAGAATCATCCATCAGGTTAGCTGGAAGTCAGTATATAGAGTTATGAATTACAGTCGATTCAGATAGTATTCAGACCCCTTCACTTTTTTTGCTTTTTACTATGATAAAGCCTTATGCTAAAATGATTTAAATTATGGGTAGAAGTTACTGGCAGAAGCAAGGGGCTAAGTGTTGATTTTTGCTGAATGCACTTTTGTTATCGGTCACTATAACACACAGATATTCAGGAAATCCAGCATTGGGAGAACTTGCTCATGGTGTCCAGGCTTATTATAATTGATAATAAACTTTGAAATAGAGATGGGACGATAGGTGGAGATTCTGACTGGGATAGAGGGCAGTCTTGTTCCCGGATGGAACTATAAAGAGAATGGGTTATGGGAGACAACCATCCAGGATATTTCAGTCCCCGATATGCTTGGCCTGCAGGGAATGTTGAGAACTGTAGTCTTATGGAACAACCCCACTGGGAGTCATGGGTGCCACTAGGTGGAGCTATAGAAGAAAACTGTTCCTCATTCAAGGGACTTCTACCTGACCCAGAAGTACCACCATGCGGTAGTGCTATGATGCTGGAACTGCTCCCAGGTCCAAGATATAAAAGGAACCACCTCACCTCAGAGGATGCATTGGAATTGGGAGGTATTAGATATAGTTCATTAGAAGGTCTGGACAGAGAAGAAAAGATGTAGTCTAGGTTATACAGTGCCCTTCAAAATATTTGGGACAAAGACTCATTTTTCCTTGATTTCTCCATCTTTTCCACAGTTTAAAATTACAAATCTAACAATTCAGTGCACATTGCTGACTTTCATTTATAGGAATCTGCGTACATTTCAGTCACACCATGGAGAAATTACAATGCTTTTTAAACATGGTCCCCACATTTTAGGTAACCATAATGTTTGGGACCATTGTTGTCACAGGTGTTTGTAATTCCTCAGGTGTGTTTCATGGCTTCATAAGATACCTTGACTTATTTCTAACCTTTGGAGTCAGTAGTTGCCATTGTCCATCATGAGGACAAAGAATCCATTATGAGGCTGAGAAACAGGAATAAAACCATTGGAGACATCAGTAACACCTTGGGATGACCTAAATCAACAGTCTGGGAAATCATTAAGAAGAAGAAAATGTACTGGTGAGCTTTGTAATTACAAAGGGACTGGTAGGCCAAGGGAAATCTCCACTGCTGATGGCAGAAGAATCCTCACTATGATAAAGAAAAAGCCCCCAGTGCCTGTGAGACAGATCAGAAACAGTCTACAGTGGGCAGATGTAGATGTGATCAGACACGATTATCAGCAGAAGACTTGAACAGAAATAGAGAGGCCTCACTGCAAGATGCAAACTACTAGTTAGCCACAAAAACCGCTGGGCAGATTACAGTTTGTGAAAAGGGCTTTGAAGAGCCTGCAGAATTCTGGAAAAAGGTGTTGTGGACAGACAAGACAAAGATGAACCTGCATCAGAGTGATGGCAAGAGCAAAGTATGGAGACGAAAAGGAACTGTTCCAGATCCAAAGCAGACCACCTCCTCTATTTAATGTGGTGCTTGAGGTTATATGGCTTGGGCATGTATGGATGCCACAGGTCCTGGCACACTTCTCTTCATTGTTGATGGAACTGCTGACGGCAGTGGCACAATGAATTCTAAGATTCATGGAAACATCTCATCTGCTCAGATTCCAGTAAATACCTCTAAATTCACTGGATGGCACTTCATCCTACAACAAGATAATGACCCAAACGTACTGCTAAGGCAATACTAGAGTTTATCAAAACCAGAAAAATAGAAAATTCTTGAATGGCAAAGCCAGTCACTCGATTTAAATCCAACTGAGCAGAACTTCCATATGGTGAAGAAAAAACTGAAATGGACGAGCCCTCGAAACAAGCAGGAGCTGAACATGGCCGCAACTGAGACTTGGCAGAGCATCACCAGAGAAGACCCTCAGCAACCGGTGACGTCTGTGAATCACAGCCTTCAAGTAGTCATTGCATGCAAGGGATATGTGACAAAGTCCTAAATATGATGGCTTTCATAGGCCTGCTATTGATGCATCCCAAACATTATGGTGCCCTGAAAAGGTCGAACCATGTTGAAAAATTCTCACCATTTCTACATGATGTGAGCAAAATGTAAACAAATCCCCTTAAATGAAAGTCTGCAATGTGCACTTTAGTCACAATGTCTGAGTGGTTTGATTTGTAATTTTAAACTGTGGAAGAGAGGAGCGGGCGGCATGGTGGCGCAGTGGTAGCGTTGCTGCCTCGCAGTAAGGAGACCCGGGTTCACTTCATGGGTCCTCCCTGCATGGAGTCTGCATGTTCTCCCCGTGTCTGTGTGGGGCTGCTCCGGTTTCCTCCCACAGTCCAAAGACATGCAGGTTAGGTGGATTAGCGATTCTAAATTGGTGTGCTTGGTGTGTGTTTGTGTGTGTCCTGCAGTGGGTTGGCGCCCTGCCTGGGGTTGGTTCCTGCCTTGTGCCCTGTGTTGGCTGGGATTGGCTCCAGCAGACCCCTGTGTTTGGATTTAGCGGGTTAGAAAATGGATGAATGGATGGAAGAGAGGGGCAATTCAAGAAAAAGTGTGTGTTTGTCCCAAACATTATGGAGTGTACTGTAGATTATGATGTGCTGGATGAAATGAGAAGGGGTGTGCTTGTGCAAATAAAATTATTTCATTTGAACCCATGCTTGAGGTTTGGAGCACAGTGGTAACCCACCCCCACCAAGTGTGACAACTTGTATAAACTTTTATTATGGGAAAAAATAAGCCAGCAACAAAATTTGCGATCGTATTAACAAAATAGTGAAGTAGTAAATAATTTGAGCCAGATTTCCTGTCCACACCCTCAGCTTTTTTTTTTTTTTTTAAACTAATGACATGTCTGGACATAGAGGATGATTTTACTGCTTTTTGTCATCCTAACCAAACGTCTGTAGACAAAGGGACCTCCTTTAATCTTGTCTCGCCTTCAGACCCCTCAGATCTTAAACATTACAAGACAGGCAAAATGTGTGTGTTTATTTTTTAGATGACAGATTCCATATGCTTGCATCCTTCGACTAAAGACCAGCAAGCCTCAATTCCATTTCACCCGTCTAATCTGAACGAATTAGCTTTATGCTATGCATTTCATTTTCACTTATTGTAGTTTAAGGAGCTTTTCAATTGGCATTTCTATCATCCCAGCTGCACTCACATTACTAGGAAAATGTAGATATTTTGTTATTACTAAAAAGTGATTTATAATGTGAGATGAGGTGTGTTTTCATTTTGATCTTCATAACTAAAAATAATGTTATCCTTTGAAAATGCAGTGGCCAAATAATCAGCTGATAAACATTCATGTGCCAGGATGGCATAGAGCACAAGAGTTAAAGCATTCTCTGTGAACAGCTGTAACAATTCTGGAATAGCTTGTTAAATGTGTCCCATCACCGGCCCTTCAAAGTATTTCATCATAACTGTAGCAAGCTTTGCATATCTGTAACATGTAAAGGTGGTGGCACCTTTCCTGGACAAGAGGCCATAATGGAAGGACAGAGAGAGAGAGAGAGAGAGACTGCCTGCCCGGACCAAGTGTTCCTCCAGTACACTGGGTGGCAGCATCCCTCTGATATGGCTTCCATTTGTACACCAGCAGGGCCACATGGGAACTGGAGTTCCAGTGGGTGTCCTTAATGGGTTAGGGTGTGCTGTACTTCTGATCTGCTCAAGTTCAAATAAATGCCTCCAAACTCATTGGACGGCGCTTCATTCTACAACAAGAAAATGATCCAAAACATAATGCTAAAGCAACACAGCAGTTTGTGAAAGCTAAAAAATGGAAAATTCTTGAACGGCCAAGCCAGTTACCTGATTTAAATCCAACTGAGCATGCCTTATATATGTTCAGGAGAAAACTTAAGAGGACAAGCCCCCAAAACAAGCAGGAGCTGAAGATGGCTGCTTTAGAGGATTGGCAGAGCATCACCAGAGAAAATCCTCAGCACCTAGTGATATCTGTGAACCCCAGCCTTCAAGCAGCCATTGCATGTGAGGGATACGTGACAAAGGTCTAAATATGACGGCTTTAATAGTCCAAAAATTGGGGGAGAATGGAGAAAAAGCTTTGTCATTTCTACATGGTGTGACCAAAATGTATGCAAATCCACTTAAATGAAATTCTGCAATGTGCACATTAATTACGTTTATTAGTAGCTTTAAACTGTAGAGCAGAGGGGAGTAAATCAAGGAAAAATGTGTCATTGTCCCAAACATTATGGAGGGCACAGTATATATATATATATAATATATATACAGTATATATATATATATATATATATATATATATATATATATATATATATATATATATATATATATATATAAAAGTATTTAATGAATTATTTATTCCCCCTGCTTGCTTCACTCACCAACCCCCCTGGCCTGCACTATGCACCAGCCACTTCGCGTCTCTGCTGCTCATGTTGTGAAGAGGGGGGCTGAACGCACCCCAAGGAGACGCGGTCGCTCCTCTGGAAACCCCCTCTTAAACAGTGATACAATGGGAAACAAATACAGTTTTTTTTTTTTTTTACCTCCTCTTTGCTCGATTAGCTGCTGGCTTGCTGCTGCCGTGTGATCTGCATCTCGCGTTGCGCTTTGAACAATTAAAAGCCTGTACAGCAGCTGTTCTACTCTTTGTCTTTTATTTCTGGCCCCAGGTGTGGTTACATCTCTTGGCACAAAGTCTCGTCTCGCGGGTGACATGAGTAATTGATATTTTTTAGTTTATAATTTAAAAATGGAATAAGAATCTGAAAATCTAACAACATCACATTAAAGTTCGATAAATACTAAAAAGAATGATACCAAAGTGTAACAAAAAACGTGACATAGAAACGTGACATAAAATCGTTGCACTTTTAGGCATTGGATTTTATATATATATATATATATATATATATATATATATATATATATATATATATATATATATTTTTTTTTATATTTTTTTTTTTTTTTTTTTTTTACTCTATTAGGATGCAATTTTCCCAGTTACATGACACTCTCAGACACAACCAATTACTGCTCCTCCCGCCTTCACCGTTTCCAACGAAAATATTAAAGTGCGGAAACTTTTTGAACATTCCTCGTATATGTGTGACCAAGGGAGCAAACACATCCACCATTCCCTTTTTAGTAACTAATTATTCCAGCAAAATGTTCATGCACTCAATGACACAGACAAAGGCAATATCGCTTGGTAGGCTCTGGCTTTGAAGCAAGGGTCTGCAGAGTGGTCACAAATATCAGGTTGGAGTGAGACAACCCTTGACTCGGCTTTATAGTTACTGTATCTGAAGGAGTATGTTGCCCTCACTGGATGGTTTCTCTGAGCTGTGGGTGGGAAACGAGACAATACAATACAATACAATTTATTTTTGTTTAGCCCAAAATCACACAAGAAGAAGACAAGGAAAAACTCCCAAAAAAAAGCCCTTATAGGGAAAAAATGAAAGAAACCATGTTGCCATCAGCAACAGTGCCCCCTTGTGCCCTGGAGTCATAGTTCTTACCTCTGCTGAACTAGGAAGGTGACACGCATGCTTGACTCTCTCTCTCTCTCTCTCTCTCTCTCTCTCTCTCTCTCTCTCTCTCTCTCTCTCTCTCTCTCTCTTTCTCTCTCTCTCTCTCTCTCTCTCTCTATATATATATATATATATATATATATATATATAATATTGTGGCATGTGAGTCCCTGTCTTTCATCCCAAAACATGAGGCTGAGTCTTAGTACTTCAGCAAAAACAGCTTTACTCAGATTGAAACAGGAACAGCAGGGTTATTTATTGCAGCGAGATCTACCACTCTCCTATACACAGACACAGCAAACGGGCATAGTTGGGGCCAGGTCAGTGGCCAAGTTATCATCCCTTTTGGGGTGGTCCCAAAAGAATTCAGGAACCTCAAAATATATAATTGTGAATATAGGTGTTATTCATATATATTTATTTATTTGTGAATAATAGTTCATATATTTGTCCTGACCACGTTGTTTTTTATTTTCTTTTTACCTCGTGGGAAATGCCGTCCCCCGTTTCCCACAAGTACATGACAGTCCCAGAACAAGCACAGCACAAACACAATACTCTAGTCTCTCTTTTTCTTCTTCTCCACTCCCCTGGTCAAGCTTCGTCTTCCTACTCCCAACTCTGGCTTCTCGAGTGGTGGCTCCTGACTCCTTTTATATCTGCACCCAGAAGTGCTCCAGGGGCTTCATGACCAAGTTTCTGGCAGCACTGCCCAAAAGGACTCTGCAGATCCTGCTGCAGCACCCCCTGGCGGTGCCCGCGGATCCCAACAGGGCTGCACCAAACTCCATTTCCAACAGCTGGAGTCCGAGGCACTGCTGCAACCCAGAGGGGCTGCCATCTAGTGTCCCAGGGGAGGTAACACTCTGGCCATGCTTGCTCCCCAAGTCTTTCTAGTATTGATATAAGAGGTGACTAGAGGATTAATGTTTTGCTAAGGTGTCAGTTAATGTATTTAGATTGTACTTTCAAGTCTACAAGTGCTGAGATATAGTTAGATGAAGTATATTCAAAGGAACTCAGGTCATCACCAGTGGCATTGCTAGGGGTGGTTGGAAGGGGCGGTTTGCCCTGGGTGACACATTTTTGGGGGCGGCATTATTGGCCAAAAGGCTCAGTATAATTCATGTGTAAATAGCAGGGTTTGGAAAAATATCACTCATGAATGAAAAAAGTAAAATTCTTTTGAGTTTTATCCACAAATGCTTCAAAAATAATTTTCAGACTGTCCTTCTGTGACGGCATCAGAAACAGCAGTTGAAATTTAACAGGCAATAACAAAAATAAACAAACATTACACTAATAATTTCTAGGAAGATAAATAACTAATTGGGTGGCGCAGTGGTAACGCTGCTGCCTCACAGTAAGGAGACCCGGAATCGCTTCCCAGGTTCTCCCTGCTTGGAATTTGCATGTTCTTCCAGTGTCTGCGTGGGTTTGCTCTGGTTTCCTCCCACAGTCCAAAGACATGCAGGTTAGGTGAATTGGCGATCCTAAATTGTGCTGTGTGTGTGTGTCCTGCGCTGGGCTTGTGCCCTCCCCAGGATTTGTTTCCTGCCTTGCACCCTGTGCTGGCTAGGATTGACTCCAGCAGACCCCCGTGACCCTGTGTTAGGATATAGCGGGTTGGACAATGACTGACTGACTGACTAAACAACTAATTTATAATTTCATTTTGTTATCAATCCGAATGCGTTCTTGCTCTGCACAGAAAACATCCCCATCTATCACTTGTACACTACACTGGTTCTGGATTTCGCAGCTTAATTATATCAAACTAATAATTAGAACATGGCTTATCAGTGCGTCTATACTATATTCTTGTCTAGTCGATGCTTATAAATTATTATATATGAAAAAGTATTGCTGATTCTCTATACAGTGATCCCTCGCTATATCGCGCTTCGCCTTTCGCGGCTTCACTCTATCACGGATTTTATATGTAAGTATATTTAAATATATATCGTGGATTTTTTGCTGGTTCGCGGATTTCTGCGGACAATGGGTCTTTTAATTTCTGATACATGCTTCCTCAGTTGGTTTGCCCAGTTGATTTCTTACAAGGGACGCTATTGGCAGATGGCTGAGAAGCTACCCAACGTACTTTTCTCTCTCTCTTGCGCAGACTTTCTCTGATCCTGACGTAGGGGGTGTGAGCAGGGGGGCTGTTCGCACACCTAGACGATACGGACGCTCGTCTAAAAATGCTGAAAGATTATCTTCACTTTGCTCCCTTCTGTGCTGCTGCTTCCTTTAAGCGACATGCTGCACGGTGCTTCGCATACTTAAAAGCACGAAGGGCACGTATTGATTTTTGGTTGTTTGTTTTTTATCTCTCTCTCTCTCTGCTCCTGACGGAGGGGGTGTGAGCTGCCGCCTTCAACAGCTTTGTGCCGCAGTGCATCGCATACTTAAAAGCCAAACAGCACTATTGATTTGTTTGCTTTTCTCTCTCTCAGACGCGCAGTCCTTTGAAGAGGAAGATATGTTTGCATTATTTTAATTGTCAGACAGAACTGTCATCTCTGTCTTGTCATGGAGCACAGTTTAAACTTTTGAAAAAGAGACAAATGTTTGTTTGCAGTGTTTGAATAACGTTCCTGTCTCTCTACAACCTCCTGTGTTTCTGCGCAAATCTGTGACCCAAGCATGACAATATAAAAATAACCATATAAACATATGGTTTCTACTTCGCGGATTTTCTTATTTCGCGGGTGGCTCTGGAACGCAACCCCCGCGATGGAGGAGGGATTACTGTATATGAATAAATCTATGCAAAATTTACCTTAATTTTTCTCTATACATCATTTTAATTTTCTATTTAAGTAGGTTAACATATTCAGATATATTGGAGGGTGGCAAATTAAAGCACCGCCCCGCCCGAGTGGCATGAACTTGAGTTACGCCACTGGTCATCACCTCCAGTAAAAGCCAAGAGGGCAAGAGGGTGTTCCACAGGGATTTCCTTAATGAGGAATTCAAAGGATGAATTTCTAATGAAGTTATCTACTACCTACAATCAGGAGTGCATTTATACTACACTGAGAACATTGGTCTTGAGATCCGTCCATATGAAGTCAGCCAACTGCAACAGTGTGATGAAGACTCGATGCACCGTGTCCCCAAAGGCCGTCAGCTGTCTTCTCATGCTGTGTGACTGAATGTCCTGCATGGTTTTTTTTTTATGTCCTCCTTAGTAAAGTCACTTATGAAAAAACATTGAAGGAATCCTCAGTATAAATGTGAACTCTGATGTAAACTGTCTGCGTTTTAAGTGGTCATTTACTGTAACTAGCTGACTATCTTCTTCTCCCTTTACAGGTTGCTAGTGAATGTTGAAAGTCTTTGATGTGGATGTTTATTTAAGGTTCATTCAGAAAAGCTGTGGGTAGAAACTGCACCGTCAGTGTCAGGCCTGGCTAAACGTTGCACAAGACTGTTTTTGCAAGTTCCTTTCCAGTAGACAGCTTAAAAAGTTTAAAAGCTAAAATAAATTCATCTGGTTAATTATACTAAGCTGACTGCTTTGATTTTTTTCTTTTTCAAATGACTTTTACAATAAAAACAGGACACTTTTTTTTTTTTTAACAACGGCTGAACCACATGCTGATCTTTGAAAATAACTGCTTACTTGGAGAATGGAAGTGAAAAGGTAGCAGCTGAAATAGCAGAATGTGCCGGACTCATAAATACCATAAGTATGGACACCCATTTAGCAGGAAAACAAATTCATGAACAACTAAGAATGGCTAAGGAGTCTAAGATCACTCAAATAAGGCTGTTCATTCCGTAAATATTTAAAGTAGGCCCCTCTTAGTGCTCAGTATTGTTAAATAAGAAAAAAAGGGCATGTTTACTTAAAATGCTAGTTTATTCTAACCCAGGGAGGAATGATCCCAGGGAATAAAGCAAGTAAATAAAGTTAACACCTAACAGCCCCCCTGGGCCTACCTTGCTGTTACAGTTTTGATGATAGATAGATAGATAGATAGATAGATAGATAGATAGATAGATAGATAGATAGATAGATAGATAGATAGATAGATAGATAGATAGATAGATAGATAGATAGATAGATAGATAGATAGATAGATAGATAGATAACTTTATTATTCCCAAGGGGAAATTCACATGATGATGGGGTCCCGTGCTCATTTGCCTCCCCTAGCTTTTGTTTTTGTTTTTATTTTTTTTAGTCTCAAAGACTCTAGTTGTATTATACCTCCCATATTTAATGACTCCAGACACGGAACAGCCATTTACAACGTCTTTAAGAGGTCAACAATGGGACATCTGAAGATCACATTATATATTTTGTCATGAGGATGACATGACCCTGTAGAACCCTTCCTACCTACAATAAGATGATGCCAAGAAGGCCAAAATATACAACAACTAATAAAACATATGGGTCCTAAAATAAAATGCAAATAAAAGCTAAGTTCAAGATACGCAGCTGTTAATATTTCTTATGCTTTCAGGACAGTTTCTTCTTTATGTTCTTGTAGATGTCATAACATATTTTTTATTATTTCTGGTGGCTCGTCTAGAGCAAGCAGGAACTTTTCTATTTTGTTTTCAACATGAAAAAAAAATGCAGCTTGACATTTAATGTGTTTACATGCACTTTAATAACCCAGTTATTCACAGAATCCTGGTTTCTAAAATGCCATGTAAGCCCTTATTCTGGTTAAAGAAACTGAGTTATTGGTCTCTGAGAAGTCAGGTTAACACATGCAGATTCCTTCATGAGTAACCTGGGGTCTCATGCAGAACGCCATGCGTAGAATTCACACTATAACATGGCGTACGGACAAAAGTGGAAATGTTTGTATGCACAAAAAATTCTGGATGCCTAAAACTGTGCGAACGGCAACTTCCATGTTCTTCCGCTACATAAATCCTGGTCATCGTAAAAATTAACGCATGTGCACATGCCTACTGTCCCACCCCAACTCCTCCCAGAATTACACCTCTTTGAATATGCAAATCAATATAAATAGTGCTTAAGCTCAGCCTTGTGTGAAAAGACAATGGCAAAAGAACAGGGGAAAATAGAAGAATTACAGCGAATACCAAGTGGAGGCAAGGAAAAACTTACTATTTGTTGGTTTAAACAGTGTTTTAATCAACAAAAGGAAGTTGATCAAGTGACATAGAGTGTTGGAGAAACTGGAAAGTTCCAGTTCACAAAGTCACACAGTGCCCGAAATAAAAAAGAAGCGGTCAGATATCAAAGTCGTTGTGAAAAGGCGAGTCATAGCCCACTGTATGAGTGTCATATGAAAGCTTATTAGGGTACAGAGAAAAGAAAAAAAATAGAGATACAGTGAGAAAAAAGCTTGAAATGCCAACTTTAATCTAGAAATTTTCACTTCAATCACATAGCTTATTTTGTCATTTAAAGTAGAACATCATAAACTTCATCTTTAACTCGTTTAATTTACTAGTTACTCAAATACCATCGTAACTAAAGTAGCATGTTAAATGCTTTGCTTTGTATGTGCTCTATGTGTGTGAATCACTATGTGCTTCTTAAACGGGCTTTCTCTTCCTCCAATAGGACACAGTATCCATTACATTCATGATATTACAGCTCTCTGAATAATTAAAATACTGAGATGTATACTTGATATAATTTTCATGATGATAGGAATTAAAGCATGTTATTAAACATGGGAACATGGTGGCGCAGTGATAGTGACGAGCTGGCGCCCTGTCCAGAGACTGCCTCACGCAAGATGCTTGCTGTGCCGAGCGTAATCTTCAATGAAATAATTTCTGTTCTTCCTTTTCTTTCTTCAAATAACCAATCGCAACATAATCAGCTCTGTAATAGATGTTAAGCCATCTGTAAGCTTAGATTTTAGATTCTTCAAAACTTTTAATGAACATTGAAATATCTCCGTAGTACATGTTTAATTATTCTCTCCATCTATCTTTCCAGTGTCATGCCAGCCCTAGCAAGAATACAGCACGAGACGGGAATATTCGGGGCACCAGCGCCTCGCCAGCACTGAAACACCATGTCCTCACATGTTTAATTATTAACAATATAGATTATTTAAATGACATTAACATTTTATTTGAATAATGTAATAAACATATTTTGCTGCATTTCATCTTAAAAATGATATCGTCATCATATGTAAATACACACTTTATAAACGTAGCTCAGGTTGTGCAATATTATAACTGTATCGCAAGTTTACAGTGAGGTAATTGTACTTGTAAGTACAAACAGTTCTACAAAGAGTACTTGATAGACTGATTGATTGCATTTATAGTTCTTGGGATGAAACTGTTTCTGAACCGCGATGTCCCTACAGGACAGGCTCTGAAGCGTTTGACGGATGAGAGCAGTTCAAATAGCGAATGGTTGAGGCAGTGTGTGCTTGATTCTGTATACTGATAGTTCTCTTTCCGATCAGCTGCTGTAGATCTGTGATTCCACACTCAGATACAGTGATATTAATACTCTGAGTGGTGCAGTGAGAGTCATATGGAAAAAGATGATCTGCTGTGGCAACCCCTAATGGGAGCAGCTGAAAGAAGAAGAAGAAGGTGCAGTGAGAGTAACAACTCTAAAGCAGCTATGGTATTTGGAATAGTTTGGCCATTCCGTGGACCATTACATTGTTACAGGTTAATTACAATCAGATGCCTTAAACTAATAAACAATATGTGGTTATTTTCAGTGTATATGATAAAGCCGCGTCAGGGATGTGGATCTAAAAAGAAAGGAAAACGACACTGGAAAAGTAGCACTACTTTGACACTGGGTGCCGCCAGTTTGCAAAACCAAGCGGAGAACTTGTGTAAGCCAGGGTTTGAGCTACTGTGGAAATATGCGTGGCTTTACGCCAAGTTTAGGTTTTATACATTGCGATTTGAGCATGGAAACGGGAGTATGCAACATTTTTGTGTGTACGCACCGTTTATACATGAGGCCCCTGGTTATTAGGTCATGTAAACCCTTAACTAGGTTACGGTAGTGTTGGTAGCACTGGAGGTACTCCCGGGTCCTCAATAAAAGGGACCACACTCCCTTGTCCATGGTGAGTTGGAGGTGGGAGGAAGGAAGGCAACACTCAAGTGGAGATAGGCAGTACAGTGGTAAGAGTATTGTGTAGAGAGGAATTGTGGATTCTTAATAGAGAGATTAGTTGTACTTGTGCTATTTCGAGGTATTGTGAGAGGGAATTTGGGTGAATAAGCCATCCTTTATATGAACCTGAGACTCTGCATGTGTTCGTGTTGGGGATGTGGGGCCACTGGTGCCCATGGTTTCTATCACAACGCCTATCAGCCATCGTGTTTGTTTGCTGCTCAGTTGCTCTGTATTCAGGAAAACGTCTTGCTTGTCAATGTGATTTAGTGACTTGTCTTCTTATTCTTTCTCATTCCACATTACTTAGTCGTCTTCTGTGATATGCCTGTCACACAACAGACGTCACTGGTCTTCTTTTCCTTTGTGCCGTTATGATGGTTATCACTTGGTTTTGTGATCACTTTGCTGTAAACACATGACCACAGGTCACTTTGAATTCCTTTATTTACATTTAATAAGGTTTGATGTTCAATAATCAATAAACACAATATTTACACTTGACTCTGAAGTCTAAACAGGTGTGTGCCATTGTAGTTTGATGGGTCTCCCATGTTGGATCACATTCTAAGGTTTTCTCAGTATCTTGCCAAGACTAATGTTTTTATAGGGGCTCATTCCGTTTTTGTTTTGTTTTTTTTCTTCCAGACTAGAGTGAGATTGATGTGTTCGTGTCTACTTAAACGTGGGGCCATGGGGGGAAATCACTCTAGAGTTTGAGACAACTGCTCAAAAAGTGACTAGGAGTAAAAGCATCTTAAGCGTAAAAGAGAGAATACTGCATAAAGAACACAAAGTGCCAGATGAATAAACTGCTAGAAATGCATTATTGTAACATGGCTTTCTCATAGTTGCATTTTAGTGTATCCCTGTTAAGCTGTATGTGCATTGAATTATCATTTTCTTCAAGGCTCCACAATCCATACTAATCTCTACTATTCTCTGCTGTTCTTTTTCCAGTTTTCTGCGGTGACATATTATATCACCACCACCTGAACAAGGCACCATGCAGTTACTACATTGATGGATTGAAGGTAAGATGTCCACTTGGCCTTCATCATCAAATTATTTCACGTGAAGCCTGAAAGCCATAAGGACTGATTTAGATCATTTATTTTAGCTAGAATGCCTAATGGGGGCTGGGTGGTCTTTTGGCCTTGGAACCCCTGCAGATTTTTTTTTTCTCCAGCTCATTTGGAGTTTTTGTTGTTGTTTTTTCTGTTCTCCTAGCTATCTGACCTTACTTTTTAATTTGTTAGTTAGTATTGCCTAATCTTATATTTTGTTTTCTTCATCTTGTAAAGCTCTTTGATCTACACCATTTGTATGAAAATGTGCTGTATAAATAAATGTTGTTGTTGTTGAAACCACAAAGCCTGCATCCTTTCAGGGCCTGATTCGACATGTTAGCTTCCTTGTGTACAAGATAGTGTGGTTTGCCCACTTTCTTCCCTCGTAATACCACTAACACTGTTATATTAGTTCGCTTCCCGGGTCCTCCCTGCGTGGAGTTTGCATGTTCTCCCCGTGTCTGCGTGGGTTTCCTCCGGGCGCTCCAGTTTCCTCCCACAGTCCAAACACATGCAGGTTAGGTGGATTGGCGATTCTAAATTGGCCCTAGTGTGTGCTTGTTGTGTGGGTGTGTTTGTGTGTGTCCTGCGGTGGGTTGGCACCCTGCCCTGGATTGGTTCCTGCCTTGTGCTCTGTGTTGGCTGGGATTGGCTCCAGCAGACCCCCGTGACCCTGTGTTCGGATTCAGTGGGTTGGAAAATGGATGGATGGATGGATACTGTAACATTCATTTTCTGACTCTAGTCCAATAAGCACCAAACACACCATAATTCAATTAAAACGTATTGATCGAGCAAAGATATCTTGTCTAAAATTGTCTAAAATGGACCCGGGGCAAAATTTAACCATTGTCACTGATGTTATCAAGATCCTGCATCATTGGGTCATGCTTTAGGAATGTCATACACATAAATTATTTTGTGGAAAAGGTTTTATATATCTTTGGGATAGCCTTGGATTTAAAATAACTTCTTAACTCTTAAATCACCTTGATCCAGATTTAGCACCCTAAATTTCACCTGTTCAGGATGAACCTTTTGTGGTTTTTCCTGTGTTTACTCTAATTAACAAACAGCAAATAAATAAATAAATAAATAAACATCCCATAATATACAGATAGAGAGGACTTTATAAGTCCCCAGGGGGAAATTTGGCTTCTTACAGAAGCTCTTTAAATAAATAAATACATAAATGGATAGCTAAGTAAGTAAGTAAATCTACTCTCTCTATATATAAAATCCTAAGCCTACAAGTGCAACGATTTTGTGTTAACGATTTTATGTGATGTTTTTTTTGTCATGTTTTTTAACATGCTTTAAATCAGGCTTATTTTAAAACCTACATATATATGTTTGGTATCATTCTTTTCAGAATTTATCAAACTTTAATGTGATGTTGTTAGATTTCCAGATTCTTATTCTGTTTTTAAATTATAAACTAAAATATCAAGAACTCACGTCCAGCGAGATGAGACTTTCTGCCAAGAGATTTAACCACACCCGGGGCCAGAAATAAAAGACAAAGAGTAGGACAGGTGCTGTACAGGCTTTTAAATGTTCAAAGCGCCATGCGAGATGCAGATCACGCGGCACGGTCAGCAAGTCAGCAGCTGATCGAGCAAAGAGGAGGTAAAAAAAACTATTTGTTTCCCATCGTATCACTGTTTAAGAGGGGATTATGGAGGAGCGACCGCGTCTCCTTGGAGTGCGTTCAGCTCCCCTCTTCACAACACGAGTGGCCGAGATGCGAAGTGGGTAACGCATAGCGCAGACTTGGGGGTTGGTGAGCGAAGCAAGCAGGGGGTAAGCTCCCTAGTAAATAAATATATATACACCCACACTTTGGTCTGAACACACACTTGAATGACTATAAAGCATGAAAATTCAAAAGAAAGAAAAGTTCTGACTTGGCTGTCCCAGTCCCAGTGAGGCATTATGTATACATATTGCTGTTGGTATAATGGAGCCCCAGTTATGTTTCTTGACACATTTCTGCAGAATAATTTGTTGGCTGGAAGTCCTCAGTGTTGGTGTGTCAGAGAGAAGAGGATCTGCAGCATTGTTCATTATGGCACTCAGATGAGTTTTCATTCTTTCCTTCGCTACGGCCTCCAATGGGTCCAGAGTGCACCTTATACCTGAGCCAGCCCTTTTAATTAGCTTGTTAATTCAGTGGTCCTCTCTTGAAGTGATGTTACTAGCTCAACACACTACAGTGTAAAAAATCGCACTTGCCTTTACAGAGTTTTTGGAATGATGTCACTTCCATCTTTTTTCCTAAGGGAAAAAACCTGCTCTGCCCTTTCCTTTATAGTTCTTCTGTATTACAAGACCAGTTCAACCTGTCATTAATGTGGACCCCCAAATACTTGTAGGAGTGGACCACCTCTATGTTCACTCCCCGAATGACTGACTGGACATAGAGGACCTTTGGAGCGGCGAAAGTCAATATCCACTTGCTTGGTTTTGCTGATGTTAAAATTCAGACAGTTCTCTTTGCACCAAGAAACAAACTTTTCCACCTGACTCCTATACTCTGTGCCTCATCTCCTTTATCAATACACACCATAAGCACAGCATCATCTAGAAATTTCTGTATATCACATGGCCTGGTGTTATATTTATAGTCTGAGTTAAACAGAGTGAAGAGAAATTGAAAGAGGATTGTTCCTTGTAGTGCTTCAGTGGTGCTCAAATCCATACCAGAAACACAATCCTTGAGTGCCACAAACTTCAGTTAGGCTGACAGAAAGTCCATCATCCAGGACACCACAGGCTCATCCACCTGCATATCTCTGAGTTTACCCCTTAAGAGAGATGGCTGGATGATACTGAAGGCGCTGGAGAAATAAAAACATAAAATCTTCACAGTGCTGCCAGCTTTGTTCAGGGCTGAGAATAAGCCTTGTAGAGCAGATAGATAACTGCATCCTCCACTCCAATCTTCGTCTGATACACAAACTGCAGTGGGTCCAGGTGGTCTACTATAAGAGGACTCGTATAGCCCAGGACCATCCTCTCAAAGGTCTTCATGCTGAACAACATAAGTGCCATTGGTCTGTAATCATTAGGTGAAGAGACAACTGCTCTCTTTGGACCAGGACAAATGCAAGATGTTTTCCACAGCAGCAGCACTTTCTGAAGCCTTAGGGGCAGACTGAACAGATGGCAGAGGACACCGCAAAGTTGTCAGCACGGGCCTTAAAGACTCGAGGACTGACTCCATCTGACCTTGCAGCTTTTCCTGTATGTAGCTTTCTCAATTGTCTCCTTTCTTGGTCTTCAGTTAAGGACAGTCCACACTGATGAACTTGTCACTGTCCATTCTATTTGATGTGATAGGAGTTGTTGATGTAGATGGGATGGTGTGGGGAGACTGGTCATTGGAAGAAGGTGGCAGAAGAAGGGAAAATGTATTAAAAATGTGTTCAGGGCATTAGCTTTGTCCACATCCCCTTCTAGCACCTGAGCTCTGGATTGCTCGAGTCCAATATTTATACCCAGTCCATTCCAGATGACCTTCATGTTATTCTGAGTGAAATTATTTTCAATTTTAGCCTTGTAAGCTTCCTTTCCTTCAGTCAGCTTTTTATTTAGGGCATGATGTATGTCCTTCAGATTCTATTTGTCACCTGATTTGAATAATCACTTTTTCTCATGTCGGAGACCTTTTAGCTCCTTACAAATCAATGGTTTGTTATTTGAAAAGCAACATACTGTTTTTGTGGGTACCACTGTGTTGACACAGAAGTTAACATAGTGTGTGATGTAATGACAGAGTCCCTCCATATTATCCACCATTTGACTGTCACATCATCTCCCAGTCTGTCATTTGGAAACAGTCATTCAGTGCCATTTCAGCCTCCAGGCTCCACTTCTTCTTCACTGTACTGGTGGTAACAGGATGTTCCAAGTCTTGTTTCAAGGTCACATGGAAGAAGTCACTACATATTATAAGTTTAGGGTCAGAGTGAGTCATCATCATTATATATATATATATATATATATATATATATATATATATATATATATAACTTCTAAAACGTTGTTCCCTTGCCATTTCTGTTGGATCTTTGACTTTAATGGTTTTTCCACTGCATTTGCGGTACTACATTTGTACACAACTCATAAAAATGTTCTTAAATATCATCTTCTCATTCCAGAAATTTTATGAGGATCTGTACAGTGCTTGGCAAAAACTCATTTGAGGAATCATAAAGTAAACATGCCAGGCCTGTGCTGAACCTTTTTATTTTATTTTCTATTTTATCTCCACAATGAACCATTTTAGACGGGACACTCTAGTCGTTAAGCTCTCTTATCTTGTGGGGGATGAATATAGAGTTTCATGGAGTTGTTTTCTCTTATAATACTTTGTTTCCAAATTATAAGTATTTTAAAGATTCTCTCTTCCTTTATATCATATTTACAACTAGCCAACCCGTGGCGTAGCATGCGCCGCATAATTATTTATTGATGGGTGAACACTTCCTGAAGGACACAGTTGTCCAAATGAGGTAGGTTTGAGGATACGACTGTGAGTGAAGGAAAAGATGGAACTCTGGAGGGAGCAACATACAATTGTCCATGACTGAAAACTGGGTTTGGCAGATACAGGCATATCTTTTTGAAAGTTTGTCCGAGTGCCTTATTAATTGTCATTGCAAAGGCCAATCTAACAGGAAATTGTCTGCGTGTAAAAGTAAAAGGCAAATTTGAATCTGATGGGGTCAGGGAGATCCAGGGAATAAGGACAGTTTGTGAGGTAGGAGCTGCGATTGTTTTACACTCCAGTACATTGCGGTGAATGCTGGTAACAGTCAGTCTAGTGCCATCACAGAGACTTCTTGCTGGCATGAGGTTTCTGAGAAGCATGATGACTGAACCTATTTTAATTTTGAGTTTATGCGGAGGCATGCCAGTGGGAGTAAAACTGTTAAGAAATTCTTCGGGGAAAGAAACTTGGTCTGCGGGATCATCTGTGATGATGGAGGCAATGCTGGTGAAAGTTACTTCGTCGGTAGGGATAAATTTCAGTACTTGTTCATTAAGGTGTAGCGAGTCTTCTTTGGTGACGCTTAATATAGCTCCCGTACTGAGTTGTTCTGGAGTCACAGTTGAGAAACACTTCTTTAATGAGTTTTAAGCACAGGGAAAAAAATGAACATTTGAAATATTGTAATGTAATAAACTACCAAGAAAAGTAACATTGCAGTAATGCATGCTATGAACCGATCGCTGTAAACAGAAGTGAAACCAAAATCAAGCCCAGTGCATTCTTTAACTGCCTTCTCTGCTTTATGTGTCCAGCCGTCTCTCTCTCGTGTGCCTGTGTTTGTCTCTCTCTCTCGCGCACCTGTGTGTGTTTCTCTCTCTTGCGCGCCTGTGTGTGTGTCTCTCTCTCTCTCGCGCGCCTGTATGCGTGTGTGTCTCTCTCTCGTGCGCCTGTGTGTGTCTCTGTCTCTCGCGCACCTGTGTGTGTGTCTCTCTCTCGTGCGCCTGTGTTTGTCTCTCTCTCTCACGCGCCTGTGTGTGTGTCTCTCTCTCGTGCGCCTGTGTGTGTCTCTCTCTCGCGCACCTGTGTGTGTTTCTCTCTCTTGCGCGCCTGTGTGTGTGTCTCTCTCTCTCTCGCGCGCCTGTATGCGTGTGTGTCTCTCTCTCGTGCGCCTGTGTGTGTCTCTGTCTCTCGCGCACCTGTGTGTGTGTCTCTCTCTCGCGCACCTGTGTGTGTTTCTCTCTCTCGCGCGCCTGTGTGTGTGTCTCTCTCTCGTGCGCCTGTGTTTGTCTCTCTCTCGCGCACCTGTGTGTGTTTCTCTCTCTCGCGCACCTGTGTGTGTGTCTCTCTCTCGCGCGCCTGTATGCGTGTGTGTCTCTCTCTCGTGCGCCTGTGTGTGTCTCTGTCTCTCGCGCACCTGTGTGTGTGTCTCTCTCTCGCGCACCTGTGTGTGTTTCTCTCTCTCACGCGCCTGTGTGTGTGTCTCTCTCTCGTGCGCCTGTGTTTGTCTCTCTCTCTCGCGCACCTGTGTGTGTTTCTCTCTCTCGCGCACCTGTGTGTGTGTGTCTCTCTCTCGCGCACCTGTGTGTGTGTCTCTCTCTCGTGCGCCTGTGTGTGTCTCTGTCTCTCGCGCACCTGTGTGTGTGTCTCTCTCTCGCGCACCTGTGTGTGTTTCTCTCTCTCACGCGCCTGTGTGTGTGTCTCTCTCTCGTGCGCCTGTGTTTGTCTCTCTCTCTCGCGCACCTGTGTGTGTTTCTCTCTCTCGCGCACCTGTGTGTGTGTCTCTCTCTCGCAAACCTGTGTGTGTTTCTCTCTCTCGTGTGCCTGTGTGTGTTTCTCTTGCACACCTGTGTGTGTGTGTCTCTCTCTTGCGCGCCTGTGTGTGTGTCTCTCTCTCTCTCGTGCGCCTGTATGTGTGTGTGTCTCTCTCTTGCACACCTGTGTGTGTGTCTCTCTCGCGCGCCTGTGTGTGTGTCTCTCTCTTCAGGCGCCTGTATGTGTGTGTCTCTCTCGCGTGCCTGTGTGTATCGCTCGCTCTCTCTCTCTGGCTCACTCCCTCGCTGCACAGGGAATGCACAGGGAGAGACTGAACATGTGAGCAGGCAGTGTGAATGCCTTGAGAGCGAGGGTGGACGCGGGCCGGGAAATAAGGACAGTTTGCAGCTGCGATAGTTTTACACTCCAGTACATTGCGGTGAATGCTGGTAACAGTCAGGCGGCCGGGCGGGCAGGTGTTCTCGTCCCATGGTCTTAGAGCTGGTGGGCGTAGCTCTGTGAGTTGTCGTCGTATCCCATGGTCTTAGAGTTGGTGGGCGTGGCTCTGTGAGTTGGTGGGCATGGCTATGTCGTGCGTATCCCATGGTTGTCTTGCATGCCCTGGTCGGCTGCTTAGTGAATTATATATATAGATATAAACACTGTGAGTGCCATGCTGGACCCTTTCCCGATCAGGATGCTGTAATGGAAGGACAGTATGGAAAAAGGTATAACCCATCAGCATGGGATTGAATCAACAGCCCATACAAAGGAATACATTAATGGGCAAGGTGGGGGAGTTGGTGCATCAAACACAGTCCCATCCCCCCACATTCTGACAGATGGCAGCATTCTGCTGGTGCAGACCCAGTAATGACACCTACAAGGATATATGGGAGTTGTAGTCCTGAGGGACAATCCTGTCTGAGTCCTTGGGTGCCACCAGGGAGTGCTACAGGGAGTGGGACTCCCTGTTTCAGGAGGCTTCCGTCTGAGCCAGAGGTGCTTCCATTGGGTTATGCCCTGGTACCAGAAGTTCTCTTGGGTCTGACAATAAAGCGAGCCATCCAACCTTATCCAGTGAGTCAGAGTTTGGAGACAGAAGGGAAAGCTCACCAAAGGAGGAAAGGGGGGATTGTGGATGGACCTATGTTTGAGGTATTTTATAAGATCAAAAACCTTTATTTTGCACCTATGACTGACTAGTGTGGTGTGTCTGGGGTTTTGGGGCTTGGGGGCGCCCCCTGTCTTTTTCAACACATATGTACTGTATGTCTGTGTGTAAAGGCCATCTCACATTATGTGACTATTCCAGAAATTTTCAATTGTAGCCATTATTTACACAAACTTAGCGAGCTGGAAGCAGTCAGCAGTGCAATCCCATGACTCCCGTTATGAAATGTGACATACCCAGCGACTCACACCAACTGATCTATGACTCACTCGGTGAGTTTGATTTTGTCATTAGGTTTCGTGGTGGCTCAGTGTGCAAGAGGGCTGGAAACCAATGAATGGTCATTCAGACATACAAGGAATATAATACAGTGACGAGGAATACGATACATGGGTGTTTTGGACCTCACAAACAGAAGAGAAGCTGATCTGCCTGATTTCTTGTATTTTATGTAACACAACAGAATGGAAAAAAAGAAAAAAGTGGCAGACATTGCAGATGAACTCACTGTAGCTTTTAACCCTTCACACAGCTCTGGCTCCATCGGGCAGCACATTATTGGCTGGCACAAAAAGGGGTGAGCATGACTGATCTAGAAAGGTTGCATGCAATCAATATATTGGACATATCCAGTGATTTTTAACTTGTTTAAACTGATGAGATCAACAACTACAGTTGGCAAGTCTGCCTTAACTAATAACTATCCATTCATCCATTATCCATCCATCCATCCATTATCCAACCCGCTATATCCTAACTACATGGTCACGGGGGTCTGCTGGAGCCAATCCCAGCTAACACAGGGTGCAAGGCAGGGAACAAAACCCGGGCAGGGCGGCAGCCCACCGCAGGGCACGCGCACACACACACACACACACACACACCAAGCACACACTGGGACAATTTAGAATACTTAATAACTAGAAGTTACGTAATGAGACATTAAGCCTGCTGTAGGCTTTATGGGGACAGATTTAAAATAGACACTGGGAGAAGATTTAAAAATTCACAATGACTTATGGGTGGCATGGTGGCGCAGTGGTAGCGCTGCTGCCTCGCAGTAAGGAGTCCTAGGTTCGCTTTCCAGGTCCTCCCTGAGTGGATTTTGCATGTTCTCCCTGTGTCTGCGTGGGATTCCTTCAGGTGCTCCGGTTTCCTCCCACAGTCCAAAGACATGCAGGTTAGGTGCATTGGCAATCCTAAATTGTCCCTAGTGTATGCTTGGTGTGTGTGTGTGTGTGTGCCTTGCGGTGGGCTGGTGCCCTTCCTGGGGATTTGTTCCTGCCTTGTGCCCTGTGCTGGCTGGGATTGGCTCCAGCAGACCCCCGTGACCCTGTGTTAGGATATAGTGGGTTGGGAACTGACTGACAATGACTTATCTGTTCATCCTTTTCTTTTACAGCTGGAAGGACTTGGAACCAGAAGAATTCCTGTAAACTCACCTCTGACCTTCTTTTGCCTTCAACCCTTACAGTTTCCTGGACCCAAAAATACCCAGGCAATATACGCATTACACAATGTAACACATGGGACTCATAATATAGGCAAGATGCACAACTGCCTATGCTGCACGCATGTCATAATTAATATCCTGAGGTGGTTCATCGTATGGTGGGTGCAACAACATGCTGTATCAGTGCATGCTCCCAACCATGACCACCACCACTATGAACATCTTCCATATTGAGGAAACATGTAACATACAGTTAGGTCCATAAATATTTGGACAGAGACAACTTTTTTCTAATTTTGGTTCTGTACATTACCACAATGAATTTTAAATGAAACAACTCAGATGCAGTTGAAGTGCAGACTTTCAGCTTTAATTCAGTGGGGTGAACAAAACGATTGCATAAAAATGGGAGGCAACTAAAGCATTTTTTGAACACAATCCCTTCATTTCAGGGGCACAAAAGTAATTGGACAATTGACTCAAAGGCTATTTCATGGGCAGGTGTGGTCAAGTCCGTCGTTATGCCCTTATCAATTAAGCAGATAAAGGCCTGGAGTTGATTTGAGGTGTGGTGCTTGCATGTGGAAGATTTTGCTTTGAACAGACAACATGTGGTCAAAGGAGCTCTCCATGCAGGTGAAAGAAGCCATCCTTAAGCTGCAAAAACAGAAAAAACCCATCCGAGAAATTGCTACAATATTACGAGTGGCAAAATCTACAGTTTGGTACATCCTGAGAAAGAAAGCAAGCACTGGTGAACTCAGCAAAGCAAAAAGACCTGGACGTCCACGGAAGACAACAGTGGTGGATGATCGCAGAATCATTTCCATGGTGAAGAGAAACCCCTTCACAACAGCCAACCAAGTGAACAACACTCTCCAGGGGGTAGGCATATCGATATCCAAGTCTACCATAAAGAGAAGACTGCATGAAAGTAAATACAGATGGTGCACTGCAAGGTGCCAGCCACTCATAAGCCTCAAGAATAGAAAGGCTAGATTGGACTTTGCTAAAGAACATCTAAAGAAGCCAGCACAGTTCTGGAAAAACATTCTTTGGACAGATGAAACCAAGATCAACCTCTACCAGAATGATGGCAAGAAAAAAGTATGGAGAAGGCATGGAACAGCTCATTATCCAAAGCATACCACATCATCTGTAAAACACGGTGGAGGCAGTGTGATGGCTTGGGCATGCATGGCTGCCAGTGGCATTGGGACACTAGTGTTTATTGATGATGTGACACAGGACAGAAGCAGCCGAATTAATTCTGAGGTGTTCAGAGACATACTGTCTGCTCAAATCCAGCTAAATGCAGTCAAATTGTTTCATGATACAGATGGACAATGAGCCAAAACATACAGCCAAAGCAACCCAGGAGTTTATTAAAGCAAAGAAGTGGAAAATTCTTGAATGGCCAAGTCAGTCACCTGATCTTAACTCAATTGAGCAGGCATTTCACTTGTTGAAGACTAAACTTCAGACAGAAAGGCCCACAAACAAACAGCAACTGAAAGCCGCTGCAGTAAAGGCCTGGCAGAGCATTAAAAAGGAGGAAACCCAACATCTGGTGATGTCCATGAGTTCAAAACTTCAGGCTGTCATTGCCAGCAAAGGGTTTTCAACCAAGTATTAGAAATGAACATTTTATTTCCAGTTATTTCATTTGTCCAATTACTTTTGAGCCCCTGAAATGATGGGATTGTGTTCAAAAAATGCTTTAGTTGCCTCACATTTTTATGCAATCGTTTTGTTCACCCCACTGAATTAAAGCTGAAAGTCTGCACTTCAACTGCATCAGAGTTGTTTCATTTAAAATTCATTGTGGTAATGTACAGAACCAAAATTAGAAAAAAGTTGTCTCTGTCCAAATATTTATGGACCTAACTGTATTAACCTGTTCTGAGGCCTTGTGGTATGTCATGCATATATGGGGGGAAAGTTATGTATAAATGTATGTTGTGGTGGCTGTTGGGATGCCTGCATGATGGGAGGACTGGGAGAGGAGAGGAGCAGTACCTCCTCTTGAATACGAGAAGGCAGACACCCTGGTGGGTGTTGGGGCCACGGGAACAGAGCTTGGAAGCTCAACCTTGGGGCGCCTGGATGGTTCAGAAGCAATGGTATGCAACACTTCCGCCACACCAGGAAGTGCTGCTGGACTAGGAAGCAGATACACCCAGAGTGCTTCAGGTTGCCCATGCAGCACTACCACCACACCAGGAAGTGCTGCAGAAAGGTCATCAGGGAGCACCTAGAGCACATCTAGGTGCATCATAAAAGGGAACACCTCACTCCATTCAGAGAGCCGGAGTTGGGTGGAAGAGGACAGAGCTTGCGAGGAGAGGATAGAAGGCGGCAGAAGACTTGAAAGAAAGAGAAGTGAAAAGGACTGAGCCTTGTGGGCTGTTTGGTGCACTGTGTGTGCTGTAGAGACAAATTCATAAATGTGTGTGTGTGGACATCATGTGTCTCAGTGTCTGTCTGCAGCTGGGCTTCTTTTACAATTTATAATGCTCCCCCTGCCTGCCCCCTGATGGAACTATTGAAGGAGGTACTCATACCAAAGAATTAGGCCCTGCATTTAATCACACAATGCAGTCAACATCAGCACTCTGAGGACAGAATGATTGTTTTAGAAAGTTTGGGAAAACAGAAGGTGATAAGCTCTTTAGAACATTAGAACATTAGATCAATCTACATGAGAACAGGCCATTCAGCCCAACAAAGCTCACCAGTCCTATCTATATAATTCTTCTAAAATAAAACATTGCCTAGTTTTGAAAGTCCCTAAACTCTTGCTGTCTTCCACACTACTTGGTCACTTATTCCAAGTGTCTATAGTTCACTGTGTAAAGAAAAACTTCCTAATGTGTGTGTGAAATTTACCCTTAACAAGTTTCCAACTGTTACCTCCATGTTCTTGATGATCTCATTTTAAAATAACAGTCTCTATCCACTGGACTAATTCCCTTCATAATTTTAAACACTTCAATCACGTCACCTCTTAGTCTTCTTTTGCTTAAACTGAAAAGGCTCAACTCTTTATATTGTGGCTGACGGCCAGCTGCTCAACCCACCCATAGAGGACAAAAATGGGGGAAAACAGCTTCTGAGGGACACTACTTCTCCCCCGGACGACAGATTGAAATGTCCTTGTAGTATAGCATTACCCCAGATTCCCGTAGGTCACCATGGGATTTGGAGTTCGGCTTCACAGCCCTGCTGGGTACCGTGGGTGCCACCAGGAGATTCTGCAGGGAGACCCGAGAACCTTTATTTTCCGTATAGCCCCGGAAGTACTCCCAAGTCACAGGGACGAAAACACAGAAGTACTTCCGGGCTGACCCGGAAGTGCAGACCAGTCAAGTGGTTCGGGTCAAAGACTATTTAAAGGACTGGTGGAGACCCAGCGAGGGAGCCGGAGTTGGGGGGAGTGTGACAGAGCTTGCTTTGGAGGTGTAGTGGAGAAAAGTATTGTGCTTATTTATTATTATATTGCCTGTTTGCTGTGGCTGGGGTGCTTTGGAAGCACTACAGAGGGAAAAAAAGAATACTTCTTGGCGCTTTTACCCTGTGTCAGCGTCTGTCTGTTGGCTCTAACGGGGCAACAGCGACCCCTGGTGTTCACAATATCTTTCTTCATAATTCAACACATGTAGCCCTAGAATGAGCTCAGTCTCTCTTTCTCTGGACAATTTCTAGTGTTGCTATGTCCTTTTCGTAGCCTGGAGGCCAAAACTGCACCCAGTACTCCAGATGAGGGCTCACCAGTATGTTATAAAGCTTGAGTAGAACCTCCTGTGACTTGCACTCCACACACCGTGCTATCCATATTACTAACCGAGAATGGTAACCCGGATATGGATGCAGGGACCTGCCCGTGGACGCAGGAGACATAGTGCGCAGGCGCCACACAAAGCCCCCCTCCCCAGAGTGAAACGGGAGAGACTACGAACGTGCGTAAGGCGCCACACAAAGCCCCCCCGCTCCAGAGCGAAATGGGAAAGACTACGAACCGTCTGACATGCCGAAAACCAGGCAGGCACGGATCCAAAAAGAAACCGCTCGACTGACCGAGCTACAAAGTGAAACGGGAAACACCACGGAGTCCGCAGTGGTCCACAATGCATCGCATGATAGTACGGAAGAAGCTCCGTATTAACAATGGGGGGCCCAAAAGTGACACGGGTGGACGCTCCGTATTAAACGTACGTCATCCTCACACGTCCAAACTATACAGCATAGGTGGATCACATTACAGCAGTGCTTCTCAAATAGTGGGGCGTTGACCTCGGGGAACATGCTTTTTTATTTTACTATTTTGATTTTTTTTTACTGTTCTAGAATAAAGTGCAATACCACTCCACTACATTAAGGGGCAGTGGCGCTCTCATTGGCAGAGTGTGCGCAGGGAGCATTCGCTCGGTGGTGTAGGGGTTTTGTTTGCACTGAGCATGCGTGCTTTGCACACAGTACAAAGTATGAGTATGAAGTGTAGACACGAAGTGTAGCAGACCCTCAAGTGACATCATGAAAAAATTTTTAACAGGGATGAGAAGACAGGCGGAGAAAGAAGAAGATAAAGAGACAAACGAAAGTCTCCTGAAAGCAAGACGAGGAAATATGACGAAGCGTATGTAGCGCTTGGCTTCACTGTGACTACGGTGGGAGACGAGGAAAGACCGGTGTGCTTACTGTGTCTAAAAATGTTGGCAGCGGACAGCATGAAGCCAAATAAATTAAGGCGTCACTTAAAGACATTACACCCTGATCACGCTGATAAGCCGCTTGAGTTTTTTCAGCGAAAACGTGTTGAATATTGCCAGCAATCATCCCGCTTTCTGACTGCTACTTCAGTAAACCAGCGAGCGTTGTTGGCATCATATAAGGTGGCGTACCAAATTGCTCAGTGCAAAAAACCCCACACCATAGCAGAAGAGCTGATACTGCCTGCAGTATTAGACATGGTCTCTGTCATGCTGGATGACGCAAGTGCTGCAAAAATAAAAACTATCCCTCTGTCAAATGACACTGTTGCTAGACGTATAAATGACATTGCTGACGATCTTAAAGAACAGCTGGTAGAAAAACTCAAAGATAAATGTTTTGCCTTACAATTTGATGAAGCAATTGACAGCAACAAAGACTGTTTGTTTATTGCTTATGTACGTTTTGAAATGACAAATTCCCTGTGTGAGGATCTACTTTTTTGTAAATATGTCGGAGACAGAGCCACAGCCGAAGAGCTATTCAAAATGCTAGACTGCTTCCTGACTGAGAATGGGCTAAAGTGGGAGAACTGCATTGGTGTTTGCAGTGATGGTGCACAGACCATGGCAGGGATGAGAAAAGGACTTCGGACTCTCATAAAGAAGGCTTCACCTAATGCTGAGTGGACACACTGTATTTTACATAGAGAGGCACTGGCATCAAGGCACCTTTCCTCTGAATTAAGTGAGGTTATGACTGACATTGTAGGAGTAGTCAATTTAATAAAGACCAGACCACTAAAAACAAGAGTTTTCTCTGCTATCTGTGAGAAGATGGGAGCTGAACATCAAGCTGTGCTGTTTCACAGTGAAGCAAGGTGGCTGTCACGAGGAAAAGTGTTATCCCGAGTTTTTGAGCTCAGAGAAGAGATAAGAATGTTTTTGGAGCAGGAGCACAAGTATGAAGTTGCAGGAAAGTTTAGTGATGAGAACTTTCTGATGAAACTTGCTTACCTGAGTGACATATTTGGAAAGCTCAATGAACTAAAATCTACAGCTTCAAGGGAAAAATCAACACCTCCCTCAGGTCACAGACAAGATCAACTCTTTCACTCGAAAGCTTGCAATGTGGGGCAGGCGACTTGATGAAGGAAATACTGTGTCATTTGAGAACTTGCAGGAATTTGTTGACACTACTGACTATGATGTCACCTCAGTGATTCCATATTTTAAGCAGCATATTTCATCACTGATGGGATTCTTTACAAAGTACTTCCCTAAAAACAGTTCCCAGTATGACTGGGTGAGAGATCCTTTTAATGCACCAGCTCCAACTGGTTTTAGCCTTGCAGAGAAGGAGCAGTTCATAGAAATCACATCTGACTCCATATTGCGACTAAGTTTCACATCCCAGACACTGAGTGAATTCTGGCTGAATGTGGAGAAGCAATATCCACTCTTAGGACAAAGAGCTGAGCACATTCTTCTTCCATTTGCAACTTCTTACTTGTGTGAGACTGGCTTCTCTGCTGTTGCTGCTCTGAAAAGCAAATACAGGTCCCGGCTACACATTGAGAAGGAGCTGAGAGTTGCTGTGTCCTGCTTCAAACCCCGCTTCGAAAAGCTGTGCATTGCAAAACATGCTCATTGTAGCCATTAATCCAGACATCATCTCTGATTAAAAAATCAGCTCAAATTATTTTATATATTTTTGTTTTGCAGGTTAAAGTTTTTTTAATATTGTGCTCCTGAGTAAATGTTGGTGATCAGTTTGAATGCATTATTATTTATTGATTTTATGTATTTTTTTCAGTATCATATGGTTTGACATGGTCAATCAAAAAATGTTTACAGTTTAATTAAGGATTTAATTTTTTTTTAATTTAGAATGCACTTTAAATCTTTTCTGTTACATTTACTAAAGCTATTCTTTGTTGTAAATTGGTCCATATTTCTTTCTTTTTTTATTCTCTTATACGTTAATAAGGATACAGTGTTATGCAGAGGTGTACTTATAACAATTTTATAGACAAATGATACTATTTACCCCGCGCGAGATGTTTTCTTCTTCCTAGGGGGGGCATGACAGAAAATAATTGAGAAGCACTGCATTACAGTGATGCATTATTGACAGTACAGTAAAGATCACAGTATCGCAAACAAACGGAAATTAGTATTCGAAAAAGGGAGAATATAATCACCACGGACCAGGTGTCATTGAAACAAAAGCAGGATAAAGCGAGGTCAGAAATAAAAAGTAGAAAACAAAGTAAAACGTCATAAAGAGGTTAAAGAACGGGGCCAAACACATGGAGAGCAGGTTACAGATGATGAAAACTGGAATGCAACAGCTTCAAAAAAAACCTAGGCACGAAACACATGCACAGCAAGATACAGAATATAAAAGCAGAAAACACGACAGTTAAACGTCCACACCACACAGCAGAGGCAGACCTGGAAGGTGCAGGCGCCTACATAGCATGGTAAAACCCGACATAAGGCGCAGGCGTCGCCGCCATATTGTGATTGGCAGTACTGCGTAGTGAAGGCGCGGGTGTCACCGCCATATTGTGCGTGGCACTACTGCGGAGTGAAGTTAGGAATAATGTGCTGCTTGGGATCGTACAAAATGCCGAACACGACCCACCGTCTGAAACTGCGGAGGCAAAGCAGGCACGGGTTCAAACCGAACGAACTCGACTGACGGATATACGCCTACAACGCGCGTCTCAAACCGCAGAAGCAGGGCAAGCACGGGTTCAAAACAACGCAAGCTCTTACAACGCGCGTCTGAAACTACGGCTGCCCAGCGGGCACGGGTTCAAAACGCCGGGGGTAGGCGAGCGAAGCAAGCAGGGGGCGAAGCCCCCTTCTACCTTGTATAACCTAACATTCCATTTTCCTTCTTAATGGCCTCTGAACACTGTCTGGCAGTTGATAGTGTACAGTCAACTACGACTCCTAAAGGTGTACTCTCAATTTTCAGACCTCCCATTGTGTATTCAAACCTAACATTTTTACTTCCATACCCCCGTGACCCTGTGTTCGGATTCAGCGGGTTGGAAAATGGATGGATGGATGGATGTGTAATACTTTACATTTACAGACATTAAATTTCATCTGCCACAAATCTACCCAAGCCTGTATGCTATCCAAGTTCTTCTGTAATGATATAACGGATTCCAAATTATCTGCCAATCCACCTATCTTGGTATCATCTGCAGACTTAACCAGCTTGTTATTTATATTCCTATCTAAATCATTTATATATCTTAAAAATAGCAACAGCCCTAGCACTGACCCCTGCTGGTCACCACTCTTAACATCGGCCAATTCTAATGAGGTTCATCACACCATCACCCTCTGTTTCCTGTGTCTGAGCCAATTCTGTACCCATCTAAAAACATCACCCTGAACTCCCACTTCTTTTAGTCTGATTCCCAACCTCTCATGTGGCACCTTATCAAATGCTTTCTGAAAGTCAAGATGAATAATATCATCCATCCATCCATCCTCTTCCGCTTATCCGAGGTCGGGTCGCAGGGGCAGCAGCTTGAGCAGAGATGCCCAGACTTCCCTCTTCGCGGCCACTTCTTCTAGCTCTTCCGGGGGAATCCCAAGGCGTTCCCAAGCCAGCCGGGAGACATAGTCCCTCCAGCGTGTCCTGGGTCTTCCCCGGGGCCTCCTCCCAGTTGGACGTGCCCAGAACACCTCACCAGGGAGGCGTCCAGGAGGCATCCTGATCAGATGCCTGTGCAACCTCATCTGACTCCTCTCGATGCGGAGGAGCAGCGGCTCTACTCTGAGCCCCTCCCGGATGACTGAGCTTCTCACCCTATCTTTAAGGGAGAGCCCAGACACCCTGCGGAGAAAACACATTTCAGCCGCTTGTATTCACGATCTCGTTCTTTCAGTCACTACCCATAGCTCATGACCATAGGTGAGGGTAGGAACATAGATCGACTGGTAAATTGAGAGCTTTGCCTTATGGCTCAGCTCCTTTTTCACCACGACAGACCGATGCAGAGGCCGCATTACTGTAGACACCGCACCGATCCGCCTGTCGATCTCACACTCCATTCTTTCCTCACTCGTGAACAAGACCCCAAGATACTTGAACTCCTCCACTTGGGGCAGGATCTCGCTCCCAACCCTAAGAGGGCACTCCACCCTTTTCCGGCTGAGGACCATGGTCTCGGATTTGGAGGTGCTGATTCTCATCCCAGCTGCTTCACACTCAGCAGCGAACCGATCCAGAGAGAGCTGAAGATCACGGCCTGATGAAGCAAACAGGGCAACATCATCTGTAAAAAGCAGTGACCCAATCCTGAGTCCACCAAGCCGGACCCCCTCAACACCCTGGCTGCGCCTAGAAATTCTGTCCATAAAAGTTATGAACAGAATTGGTGACAAAGGCAGCCCTGGCGGAGTCCAACTTTAACTGGAAACGGGTTCGACTTACTGCCGGCAATGCGGACCAAGCTCTGACACCGATCGTACAGGGACCGAACAGCTCTTATCAGGGGGTCCGGTACCCCATACTCTCGGAGCACCCCACACAGGATTCCCCGAGGAACACGGTCGAACGCCTTTTCCAAGTCCACAAAACACATGTAGACTGGTTGGGCGAACTCCCATGCACCCTCCAGGACCCTGCTAAGGGTATAGAGCTGGTCCACTGTTCTGCGACCAGGACGAAAACCACACTGTTCCTCCTGAATCCGAGGTTTGACTATCCGACGGACCCTCCTCTCCAAAACCCCCGAATAGACTTTTCCAGGGAGGCTGAGGAGTGTGATCCCTCTGTAGTTGGAATACACCCTCCGGTCCCCCTTCTTAAAGAGGGGGACCACCACCCCGGTCTGCCAATCCAGAGGCACTGTCCCTGATGTCCATGCGATGTTGCAGAGACGTGTCAACCAAGACAGCCCTACAACATCCAGAGCCTTGAGGAACTCCGGGCGTATCTCATCCACCCTCGGGGCCCTGCCACCAAAGAGTTCTTTGACCACCTCGGTGACCTCAGTAGGACTCCTTCTTCAGCTTGACGGCATCCTTCACCGCTGGTGTCCACCAACGGGTAAATAATATCATGAAGCTCCATTTTGATCAGATCCTTTTGTTGCTTCCTTATAGAATTTCAGCATGTTAGTTAAACATGACCTCCGTATTCTGAGCCCTCTGCTGACTGTTCGGAAAAACTCCTGTACTTGTCATGTGCTGCTCCATCTTATCCATAATAATTCCTTCCATTAATTTTCCTCTGATGCATGTTCAGCTTACTAGACTATAATTGCTTGGATCTGCCCGGTCACCCTTTTTTATACAGTGGGATAATACACTGCCTAGCCAAAAAAAAAGTCACCACCTGGATTTAACTAAGCAAATAGGTACGAGCCTCCTATTGGATAATTACTGCATGGGCGATTATCTTTCAGCTGGCAACAAGTTTTTTAACCCCAACTGGTGCAATGAGTTGCTTCTCATTTCTTAAACAACCATGTCGAAAGACACATCTCGTGGTCGTGGAAAAGATGTTAGTCTGTTTGAGAAGGGTCAAATCATTGACATGCATCAAGCAAAGAAAACATCTAAGGAGATTGCAGAAACTACTGAAATTTGGTTAAGAACTGTCCAATGCATTATTAAAAACTGGAAGGATAGTGGGGACCCATCATCTTCGAGGAAGAAATGTGGCCAGAAAAAAATCCTGAATGATTGTGATCGGCGATCACTTAAACGTTTGGTGAAATCAAATCAAAGAAAAACAACAGTAGAACTCAGGTCTATGTTTAATAGTGAAAGTAAGAGCATTTCCACATGCACAATGCGAAGGGAACTCAAGGGATTGGGACTGAACGGCTGTGTAGCAGTAAGAAAACCACTAATCAGTGAGGCAAACCGGAAAAAAAAGGCTTCAATTTGCTAGGGAGCATAAAGATTGGACTCTGGAGCAATGGAAGAAGGTCATGTGGTCTGATGAGTCCAGATTTACCCTGTTCCAGAGTGATGGGCGCATCAGGGTAAGAAGAGAGGCAGATGAAGTGATGCACCCATCATGCAAGATCTTGGTGAAAAATTAATGCAACACTGGATGGAAATAAATCTTGTGACATTGCAGAAGCTTATCGAAACAATGCCACAGCGAATGCGTGCCGTAATCAAAGCTAAAGGCGGTCCAACGAAATATTAGAGTGTGTGACCTTTTTTTTTTTGGTGGCGACTTTTTTTTTGGCCAGGCAGTGTATTTGCCATTTTCCAGTCCCTTGGAATCTCTCCAGTGTGCAGTGACTTCCTAAACGTATGTGTCAAGGCTTTATTTACGTACTTGGTAGCCTCCTTGAGAACTCGAGGGTAAATATTATCTGGTCTTGGTAATTTCTTTGATTTCAACCTATTTAATCTGAGCAGCTCTTAGGGGTTAAAAAGCCTGTTCATGTCCAGGAGGAAGAGACACTATTAGGGAAGAGCGCCCCCTGCAGGAATCAACAATTTTCTTCTTTTTTGTTCTTTAAACTATTCAGCTCAATGTTCTGTGAAGCCCAAAAAAAAAAATATAGGCAACACAAGTTCCAGCACAGCATACACCTTTATTTCTCCATGTGGAAGCACTTTTCTATTTGCTCCCTACTTCTTAGCACAATACAAATAATGACAACAGTTACAGCACAGTTCTTTTCACCTCCAATCTTCCACACAGGCTTTGTTCTTCTTCCTCCACATTCTGGCCATTGAACAGTGGCGACTGGCCCCCTTTTATAGGACACCCGGAAGAATTATAAGTGTCCAATGACCTTCTTCTGGCAGTACTTCCTGGTGTGGCGGAAGTGCTGCCAAACAGGGCCTAGCAAATGTCCATGCGCCCCCAGGCAGTGGCCATGGGCCCTAGCAGGGTTGAACTTCCATGCTCCAAACTCGTGGCCCTGGTGCAAGCCTTCTATCGGTCTGGGAGGGAAAATGTCCTGATAACGCTTTGTCCCCCAGTTCTTCCAATGTCGGGGTATCCTGGTCAGGTAAAGGCCCCGGCCATCAGCCATAGTCCCTGTTTCAAGTTTTTTGATGAACGCCTCTAAATCCTGACATGTAAAATGCTAACCAGCTCCCTGACATTTCCTGTTTGGTGTGACTTCAGTATAAAAACATTAAGAAAATGGTTTGAGTAATTGGAAACAGATGTCTCCCTAAAATGAAAACAATTTATGCAGTTGTCTGTGACATACAGTAATTGTGCTATCCGGCGGGTGGGAGGGAGGGACTTGTCACTTTACCACTGCACTCTGGTGATTTGCACTTGGAGATGCTGGAGCAGCGACCTCTTACAGTATAGCATCTTTATGGACTCTCCCACGACCTTTTGTAAACACGTACCCCTGCACACCCCCTTTAAAAACACACGCGGTATTCTCTGCAGACACTGCACTGTTTTCATTCACATCCACATCCACATCAGCGGGGGCGGCCTGTTAGCCCCTTGTGTTACAAGTTTGTTGATTGCAGATCAGGATGCGTTTTAATGCTCTTGATTCTGTGTGACCTCCTACTTACTTGTGTCACACATCTGGCAACATGCAGATGTTGGGAGGAAATCATACTTGTTTAAGTGGTTATTATAAGATTTTGTTCCCAAGGTATTGTTACATGATGATAAACTATTTAGGGCTGCTTTCCCCATCTATGGTCGCCCACACATTAGAGCTCAAAGTGGTTAAAAATGAGAACGAAGGAAATGGGTAATTGCCCTAAAGTGTTGAGGGCTTGCATAAGTGGAGTCACTTTCCTCCTTGGGCTTGGGTCATAAATGAGACAGACACTCTTTTAACATCCATTGGGCCTTACCTAAGTAGACCATCCACAATGCAACTTTTTATTCAGTGTGCTAATTGTTAAAGATTGCTCGGGAAGAAGAGGTGTATGAAGGGAGCATGGGATACACACAGTGTGGCCTGCCTTCACTGGAAAAGGTATATAGGTTTACAGGCTCAGCACTATTGTTGAGCCACTGTACAGAATAAATTAAAATTCTTCCTTGTATGTGCCAATCAACATGCAGCACGTCACTACTCTCTGAGGGCCATGATTAATAAGTACAACTAAAGTCATGTGAAAATGTCAGTACACCACATGACATATTTTTTTTTCTTTTTTAACATATGTGGGCATACCTGTTATGCTACTGAAGAGTTCCCAACCACATAAACCCCGAACAGTTCCAAAAATGTCCACTAGAGGGAAAAAACCTCTGTCAAAAAACCCTGGCTATTAACACAGAGGGCTACGTTGAATCTTTTTAAAATACTAGGGGGCTCTGCCCCCTGCTCACTTCGCTCGCCCACCCGCGGGTTTGGTTAACCAGCTATACAATCTAAAGAGATTGTTATTTTCATGGGAATTGTTACATATTCATTATTTTCACTTTTACTTTAAAACTTTTGTAAAAACAATATTTGGAATTAACTTTTCTTCAAGATCAAATTGAATTTTGATTCCGTGTTTGGACTTACATCGTGACAGCGCAACGTATATTTGCCCGTGAGTGAATATTGTTTCTTTCTCTCTAATAAATAAGACGACTTACTCGAATGTTTGTCCATGCTCTTTCTTCTTCGCTTTGTCGTTGACATGTCAACTAGAACGTATAAAATTATTGTCCTGTTAAAATTTATAATCAGTTCCTGTACAGCTTGCCATCGTAGAATCCACTATGAATTCTTCATTGTACCAGAGGGTGCTTGAGTATAATATAAGACGCTCATTGAAAAGAGGATCATAAATATAGCATTAAATCCACAAAGGAATGGCTGATATGGAGGGTTCTGGAATGACCAAGTTGAAACCCAGGCCTGAATCCGTACAAGATCTTGTGGGTGAATTTGAAATGGACAGTCCATACAAGACACCCCTCAAATATTACACAATTGAAAAAGTTCTGCATGGAGGAATGGGAAGACCTTTCCCCTAGTCATTGTCAAAGATTGCTAGACAGTTATAGGAAATGCCAACTTGAGGAAGTAACACCAGCTCTTAAAACCAAAGGTAGAATTACTTTTACCATGGATGGCAAAGGACATCTCTTCATTTATTATTGCAGATTTTAGGTACTGCTTAAATGAAGATCAAATCTTCAAATGTCCACATGTTTTAAAAAATCATTTCATGTCCTGTAACTTACATTAAACCGTTCCTTACCTGAAAAATCTCAGAACAAATTTGTCATGGCCTACCATTATATGCCAAATGTGGTTATGTATTGTATTTCTTTTGCTCCTTCAGGGAATAGCCAGTCTAGAAGCCTTTGGAGTTAGTTAATTCTCCATGGGATCCCATTAAAGTGGTGCTATGGGGGCGACTGGAGTTTTGCCAGTTTTATATGTCACACTAAAGAAGGCCATTGGGGAGAAGCTTGGACTTGACCATCTAGTAGGCATTTCAGCCTTGTGACTAAAGCATTGGATTTGACCTCACAAAACTGTTAGTTCAATCCACACAAGGGGCTCAAAATGTCCTAAGTGAGTCACTTAACTTGTCTTTTCTAAATCTGTAAAAACATAACAGCAGAATTATGTTTAATGCTGAGGGTGTAAACAAAAGAAAGTTACTTTATAAAATAAAGTTTATTGGAGCATGCTGTTGGGAAGGCAGGCCCAGAACACCTACTGTATGATTACCAAGCTAGGATTCAATTCTAAACTAGGACATGTAGGGTTCGGGAATTTATAAGGAGTCTCCTGACCACCCGGAAGGGAATTTGCTGGTGACAAAGGCTAAAAACTTAGAAAATATTAGAGGTGGCCACTCCCCAGAAATGCCGTCTTAATCCAGAAGTCAAGAAGTGATTTGAGATAAAGGCCTATTGGCAGGAATATGTTGTGGTCAGATAGTTAGGAAACAGAGCATGGGGTGGAAGTGAGTGCATTGAAATGATGGAAATGTTTTTAAGCTAATGACAGTCCTATGACCAGTGGACTAGCTGGAGCTGTTTCACTTTTTGCTACTCAATATAATTATCCCTGTATTGAGCATTTTTAATAAACAGTTTAATTATTGACCTACTGATACATGAGTCAGATGTTCTGTCCGGATCTGCTTCCTTGAGCCTGATGCTGCCAGTCATAAGCTGTTGAACCTGCTGCTAACCCTGGTTGGGTTCAAATGCCATTGGATATGGGTGAGTGATATAAAGGCCAGAAATGCAGCCTGTCATGATTTTTAAGACTTAGTTAAATATTTTTAAAAAATTTAATAACAGCAATATTCTTCTGATTCTTGTTAGTATTATTATTATAATTAATAATAATAATAATAACAATAATAATAATAGTGGCAATGGCCAGAAATGCAGCCTGTTAGTTTTTTAGACTTACTAGGGGGCTCTGCCCCCTGATCGCTTTGCTCTCCAAACCCAGTGTGGGCCCTACACGCTAGTCATTTCCCGGATCTACCGCTTGCGACAAATCATGCGATGCTGTTGAACAAACACGAATATCAACTCTGTCTTTGATATCTCCGTCTTTCAAAACTATTGTCGCTAACAATTCATCACATGTTGGTCTATTATATATACGAGCATGATCTTTCAGATTCATATGGAAATCCAAGAAAACTTCTTTGTCCGTGTTTTTCAGAAAATTTCGTGTAAAGTGCGATACTTTAGGACTTACGGATTTGTATCCATTATTGGCTGTAGAATTTCTAATATGTCCGATCATTTAACTCTTTCCATTCTATGTTGCATCGCTTCTCCATGATCATAAATATAAACCTGACCGAAATTGTGGTATCTTTGAAATTAAACTTGTAGTAGCTTTAATTGTTGTGGGAGCACAGATATTCATAGTGTATGGTCCTGAATCGTGTAAATCTACGTTTTGAGCATGGAATGATGCGTACGCAAACAGATTATTGTAGATTTGGATATTTTGCCTCTAGTGTTTATGGATTTCACTTTCACCAAATAACAAATCTTTTATTTCTCACGGATATGTCTCTTCATTGGGAAGAAACACTACTTTTCCCTGATGGCAACATGAATTAGACGATCTACAAGTCTCCGACTTAAACTTTAAAGCCAAACAATATCTGTCTATATATTCAATCTCGTTTTGCTGTTCCATTATTTCACAGAGTAATAATTTCCATTTGTTAGCGCTAATGCAATCTTTACTATTATTTTTCTGAGACTTTCAAATTTAGTACTTTCATAATCTCTAAGCTGCTCTGCATGTGTATCGTGCCAACGTTTTTAAATCTCTTTACGACGTTCTACTTTGTTTTCTATTCCCCGCTTGGACCCGTTAGGTTTTCAATTCATCTCTTGACAGAAAGTCTTGTCCCACGGGACTTGAAATTATCTTTCTGAAAATGTCTCATCTCGTCTCCCTGAAAAACTTGCCTCGTCCCAAGATTTTTTTATATAATAGAGAGATTTAAATATTTAAAAAAATAAAAAAACAACAACAGCACTAATAATAATAATAATAATAATGTTGATCGATATAGCTGTCCCAGACAATTGAACATTGTGTTAAAAGAAACCGAGAAGATCAGTAATACAAGGATTTGGAAATCGAGATTAGCAGGATGAGGAACTGTAAAACTAGAACTATGCCAGTTGTAGCTGGAGCATTAGATACATTAAAGAAAGATCAATAATGAAAACTTGAAGATGCTCCCAGGCCATCCATCAGCTACTGAAATGCAAAAGATCGCATTTATGGGCACTGCATACATCCTTAGAAAGGTGTTAGGGTACTTTGGCTTCTTATAATAATAATAATAATAATAATAATAATAATGCATTTTATTTATAGGGCACTTTACATTAGCAGTAAATCTCAAAGTGCAACATAAAAAGATTAAACAAAGGCAAGGCAAGATAAAAACAGAGATAAAACAACAATAATTATAGCATTCTTGTTAATAAACTTTCCTAAATAGAAAAGTCTTTAGCTGTTTTTTAAAACAGTCCACAATCTGCTGTGTTCTCAGGATCTCTGGTAGGGCATTCCAGAGCCGTGGAGCAGCGGCTGCAAATGCTCGGTCACCCATTGTATGAAGTTTGGTCATAGGGGGCGAAGGTGGTAGGTATTTGTAAAACGGAGGCTTCTTGTAGTGGATTGTAATATAAGGAGTTCTTTAAGGTATTGTGGAGAATTTCCATGGATACACACAATGAGTAAACAAACAGAGTTTGTACAGTAATCCCTCACCTATCGCGGGGGTTACGTTCCAGAGCCCCCCGCGATAGGTGAAAATCCACGAAGTAGCGACCTATATTTATTTTATTATTTATACATATTTTAAGGCTTTATAAACCCTTCCCACACTCTTATAAACCTTTCTCACTCTCTTGTTAACCTTTCCCACACTCTTATAAACACTTCCTATGCTCTTAAACACTTTCTACATTCTTAAACACCGCAGACCAACACTGCACACTGCACGCAGCGATCAGACGTCGATGTGTCTGCACTCGCTTTGTGAAGGGGGGCAGCTGAACTCATGCTGAGCAGAAATGGACTTTGTGCTGCTTCTGCCAAAATGCCTGCTTGTCGCTCTGCGCGTTCGGAAGAAGGAGGAGTGTGTGTGTGCGTGTGTGACGGCTGAACGCACGTTCGCTCAAACCCCCCTCCCCGGAGGCGCAGTTCGCATTGTCAAGGGAGTGGGGAGCTGAATGAACGCTAAGGAGAAGTGGACTTTGTGCTGGCTTTGTGCTGCTTGTCACTCTGCCTGTCAATAATTTAAAAGCCTGTACATCACCAATTTTCCTGTCTCACTGTCTTGTCTTGCGTGAAGTTAAAATGTTTTATAATAGTGAGATGTTACTCATATCCTTAGCCCAACATCCACATATCATATGTGTTAACAAAGTGTGTTTTATAAGTTTACATGTGTTTAAAGCAAGGGTTCCCAAAGTGGTCGATATTGACCCCCTGGGGTCGATTTGAACTTTCTAGGGGTCGATAGTTTCAATGAAAAAATTTGGGGGTCAACGACAGCAAAAATAGACCCCCTTACTACTGCTATTTGTTTGTTACTTCAAAATATCTATGATTCCAATAGGTACCTAATTAAGAAGTAAAATCATTTAAAAAAAACACATTACATACCAAATTTGCGAACGAAAAGGTAAAATGTGTCATTAAAAGAGTCACACGTAAGAATGCATGAAAGTACATGTAGCACAAACATGTCTGTTCATTGTCTTATCGAACATATCAAAGCAAGTGCGGATATGAAAAACCATTGCATGTAATTAGGGGGTCGATGGTTTTAAAAGTTTTTGGTAAAGGGGTCTGCGGCTGAAAAAAGTTTGGGAACCCTTGGTTTAAAGCATGTGGGATGGGTATTTTAAGGCTTAAACTATAAAAATGTTTATTTATATGGTCTTTCTATATCGCGGATTTTCTCCTGTTGCTGATGGGTCTGGAACATAACTTCCGCGATAGGCGGGCAATCACTTGTATTTAAAAATCCGCGAAAAGTGAACCGCGAAGTAGCGAGGGATTACTGTATTCGATACGGAGATGGATAGGAAGCCAATGAAGTGACTGAAGGATTGGTGAAATGTGTTCATATTTCCGCACCCTCATCAGGATTCTTGCAGCACTATTTTGAATTTGTTGGAGCTTTTGAAGTCTCTTGTTGGGTATACCGATGAGGAGTGCATTACAATAGTCCAGTCTGGATGAGACAGAGGCATGACCCAGCTTTTCAGCATCACAAAGGGAGCGGTAGGGACAGAGTTTGGCTATGTTTCGGAGATGAAGGAATGCAATTTTACAAAGGTGATGGACATGTGTATCAAATGACAGATGGGAGTCTAACTTGACACCCAGATTTGTAACAGAAGGGGAGAGGGTAATGGTACGGTCAGAAAAGGAAATACAGTTTACAGAAGAATGAATTTGTTGGGTGGTGCCAATTAAAAGAGCTTCAGTTTTGCTGCTGTTCAGCTTGAGGAAGTTCTTGGACATCCAGGCCTCAATCTCATCCAAGCAAGAGGAAAGAGTTGATGGAGGTATAAGAGAAGTCGAATCCAGTCTCACATAGAGCTGCATATCATCAACATACATTGTTGTAGCCTGGATTTACCAGCTAAAACCGCAAATTCATCATGCAAGAGGAAACAAGCACTGAATAATAATAATAATAATAATAATAATAATAATAATAATAATAATAATAACACCTTAACAGACTTTACAGAAATGGTAAGCTAAACACACAATTGGAAGGCATCAGATTTGGATGGAGATCACCACTTCAGGTATAAGAGGTTCACCACTCTGCATTCAGTGCTTTCAGTCAAACTGACCTGCAGCATACGCAACACACAAGGGTCACCTCAGTTTTTTTTTTTTAAATCATCACATACATGAAACCCAAGTTAAAGGACTACAAATCCCAACAACTAAAGACTTATCACTTGTTTGCCTTCACTCTACAAAACACTTACTGTGTGCATAACAAACAAAATATACACATACATCACAGACGTGATGATATCACACAGATGATGATATACCTACCAAACAACAAAAAGGGTGCAGAAGGCAACACATGGGTTGCAAAGAACAACTCTTTATTGACTCTGTGATACTCCAGCAGGCATTCAAAAAATATAGAAATCTACACGCAGAATCCACTACAAAAAGCATTAGACAATGTCCAACACATATGGCTAATACAAATATTACACTTATATAAAATACACCCTGCACTCATACACTGCCTACAAACACTAATGGGGCACTGGAGAACAATAATACTGTGATAGGCCCCGGCCGGAACGCCCCTGTTACATATGTTCCAGGGGAGCAAGCATGGGAGACCCAATACCTCCCCCTGGACGCTAGATGGCAGCCTCCCTGGGTTGCAATGGTGCCTCGGACTCCCGCAGGGCTTCATGGGAGGTGGAGTTTGGTGCAGCCCTGTTGGGTTTCGCAGGTGCCGCCAGGGGGTAGTGTAGTGGGAGCTGCTGGGCCCATATGGGCAGTAGTTTTTCCACACCCAGAAGTGCAGGTGCCTAATAAAAGGAGCCAGTGACCACCACTCAGGAGCCAGAGTCGGGAGAAGGAGGACGAAGCTGCCTAGGAGGAGTGGAGGACAACACTTTACTTTATTGATGTTTTGGTGTGTGTCGTGCTTGGGACTGTGTACTGCCTGTGGTACACGGGGAAGATGTGTGCCCACAGATTAAGAAAAATAAAAAGTTGTTTTATTATACGTGTGCCTCTGTGTTCAGTCTGTTTTGGGTCGGGCGCCTGTATAGCGCCTTTCACAATACTTATTAACAACACATCTAAAAATAAGACAAGGCATCTTCTGAGGAGACTCACTTAGCCCCTTTTGGTTCTAACCCGCTCTCAAACCACTGTCAAAGAGATTAAACAACACACGGTATGGATGCAAAGTCAAAAACCAACACTGTCCATACACTCTGTCACATCGATTCTACATGGGATGACATAAAGATATAGAAAAGAACAAACAATTACAACAGTTACTAGAAATGATCAAAACATGTTCACAAGACATACCAGAGCCAGTCAATCCATTAGGTGACCAAGGTGGCCACCTTGGGTGCCATCATCTGAGGGGTGTCATTTATGAAAGTTATGGGTGCACAGTCCAGACACTGAGAGGAAGTGTTGTCAGTGGGCGCCATTACCTGCGCCTAGGATGTTCATAAGAAATGCAATGACTAACTTCATGAGATAAGAAGTACATAAAAAACAAGAATAGTTGGGTCAGATATTGGAAACTTTAAAATGTGTGCTTCAGTTTAAATGTCTAAAGTGTAAATATTCTCGATCGAGATAGAAATTTGTAATTTTTCACCCTCTGATAGAGGGTTAGATCCCTAGTAGAGGATCTTGACATTTGTTGAATTTTTCATGCATATTATCGTTGGTACAATTTAAAAACTTAACTTTAAGGCTTTTCAAAAGCTTTCTCTAATAATATGTAATGGGAGAGGCATGCCAAAACGGTTTAGCCGATGGTAGTTAATATGGCATGTTAGCCATACTTATAGTGAATGTTACATTCCACATCAGTGATTCAATAGAAATGCCGGCATGGTGATGTGGTGGAAACACAAAAATCATGCATTACTTAAAAACGGCCATGCTTACTTTCATAATGTTTTGCATTTATACAGTATTATTGTTCATTCAATTTAAAATATAGAGTTTCACAAATTTCATTGGGGACTGGGAGGGTCAACACCACAAAAAACACACATTACTCCAAATTAGCTGACTGGATAGCCATGAAATCTTGCATGATTATTGCAGTGAACTCAACTTACATATGGAGTTTATGGACTTTCACAAGTTTCATCATGAAGAGGGGTTCAACAGCAGGAACAACACAAAAAAACAGTACTTTTGCTAGCTTACATGCCATATCAATGATTTAGTTGCTTAGCAAGCCATCCAGTTTATTAATATGGTATTAAACATCTAGTGGAGAAACCACAGGACATGCAACCCACTAAGGAGTTGCTCATGAGAGCAGAGACATTGATGGTTATCAGAGAGGTGGTGTAGATGGCAGATGGGACACTTGCCTTTTCGCCAGCAGTAACAACAGGGTCAAATTTAAAAAACACTTAAATATTTTACTTTCTTACCTTCAACCATTATGCAAATACAACCAGGTAACATTGCATACTCTGGCTAGTTATTCTTATAAAAGTGAATAATGCATATTGTTATTCAGTTTTAATGTGAGAATGTCGTGACTTCTACTGACCATTGTATATGGTACCAAGAAACACTTCACATCATCTGAAACACGACAGCAAAACCACTAAGCACTTATCCACTAATCAAAGGAAACAACTATTATACTCATCCACTCCGCCAGCCTCTTTAATAATGCATTCACCAGACACGGCCTTAGCATTTTAGATTTTCAAGCCAAACACTTCATTTTGCGAGCCAGTTTATTTAAAAATTCACTTTCCTAGACGCAAAATGGTAATGAACACTCCTGTCTGACCAAGACGGCCTGCTGTCCAATCAAAGCATCTCTCATTTGCACTTAAAGAGAGACACCGGAAATTGCAAATTATGGGTTTCCTTCCAACCAGTCTTCTTCTTTGTGGCTTGCTTGGCTCCAACCTCAAAACTGATAAGAGAACTGTTATTGGTTAATAAAAGACTGGGAAGGAAATTTAGAAAAGAGCACATTTCCTAAAGTAATTTCTTTTTTTTTTCACTAGAGAAGACTTACTGTATAAGGAAAATGATTGTTTCTGGCAGCAAAAGTACAACAAAGGAATTAAACTATAAGCGGGTATGCTGCTTCCATTTTCCACATCCAATCATTACAACTCAGGACCACTAAGAGTCAGCACCAACCCCATACTCATTTAAATAATGTCAGCCTAATCATAAATAATTTAACTTGCTGAACTTGCTTTGGAGGTGAGAAGGAAGTCACAGGAACCAGAGCAAACCCAACATGGATACTAGGAGAATATGCCAACTCTACACAGATGGCAGCTTGGCTGGGTTTTGAACCCAGATGTTATAAGGCAATAGCACAAGACCCTCTGGTAAGACACTGCACACAGCTGTTTTCTTTTGCAACTTTATTTATCTTCCTAGAACTGAAATTAAATGTTTTTATTGGCAGAGTACCAAATGTTTTCCTTCACACATATGAACTATGAGACCCCAGAAGCAACCCTTGTGCCATGAATAATAAAAACAAAATCTTAATTTTACATTGTCCATTTCATGGCTAGAAATATTCAAACACTTTGTAAATAATTAAAAAATAATATATAAAACCAAACAGAATAATAAAAAATATAAAAGTAACATATAAACGACATGGAACTAGGTTGTTAACATACAGTATCTATCTATCTATCTATCTATCTATCTATCTATCTATCTATCTATCTATCTATCTATCTATCTATCTATCTATCTATCTATCTATCTATCTATCTACTGATGCTGTTTAGATTTTCAAGATAAATGTACGCTCCAGAATAATAATGGAATATAAATTGATGAATACATTAGATTTTTTTAAAAATGTGTGGGGGATTAAAGGGGTGCTTTGCCCAATTGATGACGGAGAACTAAAAATGAATGGATGAGACATTATTTAAGTTTTCTTTAGTTGGTTTTATGTTTTCTTAGAATGATGTAAAATAGTTGGACTAATCGAACGGTGTGACATCATAATATTTATGTTGAAGTTATGATTTGGGACTTTTTAAGTGCTTGTTTGATACAGGTTCAGGAGGTTTGAATTGTTAATTAGAGGAATGGAAAAGTTTTGGGGTCATTTCAAATTAATATAAGTAATAGTAGGTCATATACGGACTTCAAGGGAATTGATTCTCATTTGATACAGCAGCCTGTAATATATTGGTTTATATGTTACCTATTATATATTAATTCTCTTTATTGCTATTTGATCAATAAAGGTCATTTTAATAATTAAAAAAATATCTATCTATCTATCTATCTATCTATCTATCTATCTATCTATCTATCTATCTATCTATCTATCTATCTATCTATCTATCTATCTATCTATCTATCTATCTATCTATCTATCTATCTAGGCACCGGGAGACCACCTTCCTGGCTTAGATGAGGTAAGTGATACCACTCAGAAATGAGAGAGGGTGTACTGGCACTTACTGTATCATGTCTTTCCACTGCAGTTTTGACATGAACATCAAGGATGCCTAACTCCAACAACATTGCCCAGAGTGGGCCCTGGCCCTTTTGCCTTGGACACGATTAAAAAAGGACATCATATTCTTTAGATCCGAATCATCAATGAGGACAGAGCCCCCGCTGAAGGATATTTCTGTTAAAGCTTTTGGTGAGGCTGAATCAAGTCGCTTCTTTTGTCCCCAGGGCACTGTTTTGTTAATTTTTTTAATTTCTAAGTTAACTGGGGTAGTTTGGCTGGTGCCACAGCCATCCTTTTGGTGACCTTGCTCTGTTCCTCGGTCACACTACCTAGATTCATTATCTCTTATCTGTTTAAATAAATTACTTTACTCTTATTGCCAAACTGCGGCCTAGTGACTAAGACACTGGATTGTAAACCATGTGGTTTGTGGTTCAGTCCTTTCCTTTAACTCACGGGTGACCTGGAGTGATTCACCTAATCTGCTTATTTTACATTTGTTAAAAAAATAGACATATGGAATTGTGTTATGATTCTACAGTTGTAAAGTACTTTAAGATGGTGCTTACTTTAGAAAGACATTACAAAAAATAAAGGTGGATTTCTATTTTGATATTGTAATAAGGTACTGTATCTATCTATCAAACTGAAACCCCAAACAGGTGATCTCCATTGAACTATTTCTGTGATTTCTAAAACCGATTAGTTGTATCTGTGATGATTTTAGATGTGTCATATTAATTGGGGTCAATTACTTATGTGATCAGTTATTTTCTTTTTTACATTTGTAATTAATTTTGACGACTTTGCAGAGAACTGTTATCATTGTGATATTAAAGAGTCTTTGATCAGTGTCAAAGAACCCAAATTGAATCTACTGTTATTCTGTCATAGAATAACAAAATGTGAAAATGTCTCAGTGGATGAATATGTTTTATAGGCCCTGTAATATATCTATTGTGCCCACAAGGTAAAATTAGATTGGATCAGAACTTTTTGTTGCATACACTGTCGAGTTTTGTGAAATTCTTATGTGACAGTTGTGCAGGAAAGTATATACAAGCAATAAGACAATAATATGGTTTATAGATAGATAGATAGATAGATAGATAGATAGATAGATAGATAGATAGATAGATAGATAGATAGATAGATAGATAGATAGATAGATAGATAGATAGATAGATAGATAGATAGATGTGAGTAGTAGAAGGATGGCCTAATGTACATAGTGCAAATCAGAGTGCTTCAAGAGCGCTCCCCCTAGATGGCATCCAATTCTGCCACAATTCTCTTTTCCACAAATACTTTAAGTGTGTACAGGAGTAGCCCTGTAGCTTCCATGATTAGTTTGTTCACAACTTACAACATTACACTAGCCACTATGGACTGGAAGTACAGCCTGCTCTGGTCCCTCTTGTTCAGTACCACTGTGTTGTCAGACCAGTCCATTTTGCTGTTTATGTGAACCCCCAGGTACTTGAAACTCTGCACCACTTCCGTATCCTTCCCCATAATGATGACTGGTCTTTGGCATACTGAAAGTCCCCCACCAACTCTATTGTCTTGCTGATGTTGAGCTGGAGGTGGTGACCCTGGCACCACAAGAAAAACGTCATTTACGTGCCTCCAGTACTCTGACTCATTTCCATTATTAATGTAGTCTATGATGGAGGAGTCAATTTATGTAGGTGACATTATGGAGCAATTGAGCAGCAGACAGGCACAATGGCTCATGGCATGCAACAAAAAGTCCACGATACACCGCAGAGGCAGAAATGCACTCCGACAATCGAGAAGATCATCAAACAGTTGAAACATCTAACCATATGAAATAGTTGCTCTTATATCCTTACATTGATGTTTCTATGAAAACCACTACTTAGCAAAGTTACATCAACAATATGTTTATTTTTTTTTATTTTATTTGCTTAGGAGATGCTTTTAGTGCTGCTACAGAGAACCAATGAAGTTTATAGAAGAGAGGAATTACATGTGTCCACCTCAGATGGTTGAACACTAGACATGCCACTGCATTTTGGATCCTCATGAGCAGCTTGGTGACACATGTAAGTCTTCCCACCAGCAGAGATTTGCAGTAGTCCAGATGTGGAAAGACCAAAGTCTGGACCAGGTGTTGTGTGGCATACTCTGTTAGATGTCAAGCTGTATTTTTTAATATTGAAAAGAAAAGAACGTGTTGTTAAAACAGAAAATTTTAGTTTGCTCCAGATGAACCACAAAAAGCAGTAAACATTTTATGACCTCTACAGGAACTGAAAGCTGTGACTGTTTCAAAAACATCAGAAGTATCAACAGCTTGTTATCTTTAACTTAGTGTTTATGAGCATTTTAATTTAGGACCTTAGGTCGGCTTGTTCCACTAGTGGTAAATAAAGGTTGATATTATGAGCAGAAGAGCTTGTGAACTTCTACACCTGACCTTAGGAAGCAAAATACCTGTTTGGGCCAATATTAGTTAAAAATAAAGGCTCAGGCAGGACTAGAGGAAATGTGAGTTAAAGCTAACGTAACCATGTCTTGGCTGAGTTTGGTCAGTGTGTTGTTTGGTCTTTGTTTCGGTGTCATTAGTGATGCAGTCCGGTAAACACCAATTAGCAACAACATTTAAACCAATAACAGGTGAAGTGAATCATATTGATTATCTCATTACTATGGCATGTGTCAAGTGGTGGGATATATCAGGCAGCAAGTGACCAGCTAGTTCTTGAAGGTGATGTGTTGAAAGCAAGAAAAATGGGTACGCATAAGGATCTGAGTGCTTTTGATTAGGACCAATTTGAGATGACTAGACGACTGGATAGGAGCATCTCCAAAATGGAAGGTCTTGTAGATTCTTCCCGGAATGCAGTGCTTAGTTTCCACCAAAAGTGGTCCATGTGAGGAGCAAAGGCTAGCCAGTCTGGTCCAATCCCACAAAAAAGCTACTGTGGCACAGATTGTTGAAAAATGTAATGCAGGCTGTGGCAGAAAGGTGTCTGAAAACAAAGTGCACCACAGCTTTCTGCTGAAAGGTAAAGGTCTAGGGTAGTCACCCCATATCCCTGAAGTAATTGGCAAAATAAATGATCTTTACAGACATGAGTTCAGAACAGAACTGAATACAGAGATCAAAGATGAATTTCATATGGTGAACGGACATGAAGGGGCAGGTTCAGAGGCACATGAACAAGAAGTGATGTCCCAGGAACCGGAGGTTATATCAGAAGAGTTGAGTTCAGTTTGCTGGTCTGCAGAGGGAAAAAGAGAGAAAGGATTAGTAGACAGTGCCACCCCCTGGCTTGGAGGGTAATTACAATAGATAGATAGATAGATAGATAGATAGATAGATAGATAGATAGATAGATAGATAGATAGATAGATAGATAGATAGATAGATAGATAGATAGATAGATAGATTATTAATCCCAAGGGGAAATTCACAGTATAATTCACGCAATAATTCAAACCCATAAGCTGTCTCCCATGAGCATGTGTATGACACTGGTTAGAGTGTCCATGCTAACCACTGTCAACCACTGAAAGTGCTTATGATGGACACAAGAACTGTGGTAGAAGTTTCTAAGTAGTGTGATAGACAGTAGAACTTTAGGAATCTTCAAAACTAGACTATGATGCTATTTTGGAAGAATTAAGTGGATAGTACTGGGGAGTTTTGTTGGGCTATTCTCATCTAGATTGTTCTAATGTGGAACTGGAGCATGAAGCAAAGGAAGAAGTTGGCCTGGTCTGATTAATATTGTTTTCTTTTAGGTCATATGGATGGCCAAGTGCTTTTGCACTGCTTACTTGGGGAAAAGATGGCAGCAGTGTGAACTTTGGGAAGGAGGCAAGCCAGCAAAGACAATATGATGCTCTGGGCAATGTCCTGCTGGGAAACCTTGGGTCTTGGCATTCATGTCAATGTTACTAATATGTTCCACCTACCTAAAGATATTTGCAGACCACGCAAACCCCTTTATGGCAACAGTATTGCCTGATGACAGTGGCCTCTATGAGCAAGATAATGTGCCCTGCCACACTACAAAAATTGTTCAGGAATGGTTTGAAGAACATGAATGAGAGTTCAGGGTGGTGACTTGGACCCAAAATTCTCCAGATCTCAATCTGAATGAGCATCTGTGGAATGTGCAGGAAAAACAAGTCCGATCCATGGAGGCTGCATGTCACAACTTACAGAACTTAAATGTGCTGCTGCTAGAGTCTTGGTGCCAGATAACACATGTCCATGCCCCGATGGGTCAAAAAGCTGTTTTGGCAGCACGAGGGGGATGTACACAATATTAGGTAGGTGGTTTTATTGATGTGGCTGATCGGTGTATTACTGAACGTGCTGCAGAGTGTCCTACAGTGTGAATTTCAGGGAGGCTCCCGTGTGAAGAGATCGAACACTTTTGCTTGAAGGCTTCTTTCTCTTGGACAAGCAGAGTTCTGTATTGTCAAGCCTGCCGTAGCAGCTTTCTAATTAGTTCCACCAGGCACTTCAGTCTAAGAGCTCTCTGAGAGCGTGTGAGCAAGTGAGAGAGTGGAGTCCTCTTTCGTTCTAAAGAAAAAACTTTTTTAATAAAATGAAAAGCCTTAGTCAGCTGCTGGCATGGGTTATGAATTTTCTAGCCATCCACTCATATCCTGAAAGAGAGAGAGAGAGAGAGCGAGAGAGAGAGAGAGAAAAGGAAAATAAAGGGGGGGGGGGGGGTTGGGGGGATGGGGGCGGAGGGGTGAGATTGAAAACAGACTCCGTCTCGCGTCAGGACAGCAGAAGCACGTCTGCTCTGCAGAGCTTTAATTCTGATGCATTCTGCTTTGAAACGGAGTGGACTTTTATTTCCCTTCATTTGAATTTGCCTCTTTCTAACATGACACTGCAGCAAAAGGGGGTATCTACAAAATCAAACCAGTGGTACAGCTGATCTTTTTTTTTAAACTGTGCATTTCCTATGATATTAAGAAACTTTCAAAACTTTCTAACTTTTGCTTCTCACCCCCCTCTCCTCTGCTGTCGTTGGTCATCATTGAACCCCGAATCCGCACGGCATGCACCCTGGCAGGGGCCGACCCTTGCTGCTTGTACTCGCCTAATGAGTGAGTGCACTTAATCAAAAGGCCGCCTTTGATGCCCTCTCAGGGGCCGCTAGACATTCCTTGATCAATGCCTGATGAGGCGCCTTCATTTGGATAAATAAACAACACGTCTACGGCTTTCTGAGGAGGTCCCAGTGGAGGAGCACATTAGGACAGCCGTCCCCACACGCTTAAAGAATCTGCCCAAATTCTGGAGGAGAGCACAATAAGGAAACTGTTCCTCAGACGCTGTTTTTGCTGGAAGGAGTCTTACAGAAACGCAAGTCTTGGACAGTTCTGGAGACGGACGGGAAGTGAGAGAGAGGAGCTTTGTGCAGCTCGCCTGGCAGCAGCTGGAGGGACGTGGGACGCCTTTTTCTTATTTGGCTGTTTCTGGGGGTGTGTGGTTTGGTGCCACTTCAGGTAAGATTGCCTTTTGTTCTGTGCTATTTTACACTTTAAGCTGCTTAAGATGCTTCTTCTGTTGCTCCAGTGCTTGTGCAATTGCTAAAAGTAGAAACATCTCGGTGCTGAATGATTCTCACCCAAATAGCACTACAAAGCGGACTGTGAAATGAACACTTTGAAGGCACTTGGTTTTTGCTTAGAGTTTCTTTAAGATAGGATAAGGCGCTATAAACAGATGGCACAAGAGTGTTGTGCTGCTGCTTTCAGCTCAACTTGTGTGTATGGCCTGTGTGGCTGCACTCTACTTGTTATGACAGCGTAAAAAACTTGGAGGCAATGTGATGAGAGCTGGCTTCCATCAAATATACAGGAGATGTATAAGTGGAGTGGTAGACTCAGGCGGTCTTCGATGAATCATTTGATATTCAGCTCACAATATGAGTCAATGTATATGACAAACTAGAATGCTTTGTAACCAAGACCTGAGGAGCACATCTCAACAGCGCGTCAGAAGAGTTTGCCAGTTCACTTTAAACTTCAGCATTTGTAAAGTACGTTTTATTTTTCTAATAAAATGTAATAAGAACATTCTCAGAACCATCCATTCATCTTGTAAACCTTCTTATCCTGAGCATTATTCCAAGAGAGCTGGAGCCCATCCCATCAAGCAGTGGGAGAAAGGCAGGGACAATCTCTGGACAGGGTGCCAGTCCCTCACAGAGTGGTCTAACACACACACACGCAAACACACACACACACACACACACACACACACACACACGCACACACATGGGCCAATTCAGTAACGTCAATGCACCTAACCTGCATGTCTTTGTCATTGCTTCTAATTCAGACTCATAGGGGAGTAAGAACCAACCCTGAATGGGGCATCACAGTCTTAATCAATCTGTGGCAGAGTGACGGGCGCTAAGCAGGCTCCTATCAATTATAGAGAATCCACTGCATCCACTAAACAGTGTCATCTCCAGACAGTAGAGCAACTTCAGTGACAGACTGCTGTCACTGTCCTGCTCCACTGACAGACTGAGGAGATTGTTCCTCCCCCAAACTATGCGACTCTTCAATTCCACTCTGGGGGGTAAACATTAACATTATACAAAGTTATTCTCTGTTTTTACCTGCATTATTATCAATCTTTAATTTAATATTGTTTTTTGTATCAGTATGCTGCTGCTGGAGTATGTGAATTTCCCCTTGGGATTAATAAAGTATCTATCTATCTATCTATCTATCTATCTATCTATCTATCTATCTATCTATCTATCTATCTATCTATCTATCTATCTATCTATCTATCTATCTATCTATCTATCTATCTATCTATCTATCTATCTATCTATCTATCTATCTATCTATCTATCTATCTATCTATTGGTAATGGCGGAGTGGTGGCTCTGAGGCTAGGGATCTGCACTGGCAATCGGAAGGTTGCCGGTTCAAATCCCGTAAATGCCAATAAGGACTCAGCTCTGTTGGGCCCTTAAGCAAGGCCCTTAACCTGCAATTGCTGAGCGCTTTGAGTAGTGAGAAAAGCGCTATATAAATGCAAAAAAAAAAAAATGACACTTGACAGGGTTGTGTGTTCCTCGTAGAGCCATTTTTTGACAAAGAATCAATTCATTTTGGGAAGAGTTCCTTGCATTTGAAATTGGCTCTTAGAGCTTTGAAAACGTTCCTAGGATGTGGGCATTTAACAGAAATATTTTTTGCTTAGAAGGCAACCTAGCACGATGAAACAGATCAAGAAAACCTAAGTTGAATTTAGCCCGTGTTATTGTATGCAGAAAGAATTCTTTTGAAATCCTTTTGAAATCATGATCTCTTGCTATTTTATAAATCTGTTATCATCTATTTGTGGTTATTTATAGAGCCTGGTATGAACCTAAATAAACAAATATTCTTTAAAGAACTTTCATACGAATTGTTCTTTTGGGAACCAAAAGTGGATCTTCTATGGAATAAACCTGAAGGACCACTCTGGCACCTCCTCAGTTTTTAAGAGTGCAGTCTATTGTTGGATCTGTTAACATACATGCTGGGAAAAGTTTAGAGATTTCAATCAATTTAACATACACTTCTCTGGGGACGTGGGATGAAAGTTGAAGTACCTGGAGAAACTTCACATGCATGGTCAGAACCCTCAGACTGCTCAGAGAGGATGAATAAAGGCAACATTCAAACCCTGAACACTGGATCTGGGAAACAGCAGCATTAACCAGTATATCACTGTACATCTTATAAGGGTTTATATAAAGAATATAAAGCAGAGACTGACTTATAGATAAACTCTGTCATGCTGTTTGGTGGTTTAACTTTAGCCCAGTATGAGTGAGAGTAGTGGTGTTCATGAATTGCCCTGTAATGGGCCTTTTCCTACAGTCTCCAGCTCTTCCAATTTAATATCTGAAAGTCTCTACTTGAAAATATATGGATACATATAGGTTGTGTTTATATAATTATCAGGAATAGATTATTTTATCTTGTTCATGTTAAATCATTAAAATATTAATTGACTATAGATAAGTAAATGTAATCTGCAGGATATAGCTCCTTTCGCATCTTTCTGTCTTAATACAAATTTTTACTATACATCTTTAATTTTAGCATAGTGTCTTCTGTAGCATCCATTTATCTTATAGAGTACCTTTAATATGATTAATAAAGCATCCCTTATCTATCTATCTATCTATCTATCTATCTATCTATCTATCTATCTATCTATCTATCTATCTATCTATCTATCTATCTATCTATCTATCTATCTTACAATGCCTTTCATGTCTATTAATCTGTCTTGAATTTTCTGTATGTAATTTGCACTGCATTTCTGCTTCTACTTCATTTATATGGATCCTTGCATATTATACTTAGTGTGTCTCATGGCAATCTGTCTACCTAAAGAGCTTTTCATTTTTATCAGTTTATTTTACATAGTACCTTCTACATTCTGTATAACAACTTTCATATCCATTACTTTATTGGCAGTGGTATCATCCTCAAGATATTTAGCAACTTTCATATTTCTGAATTTATTGTCTGTAGTATCTTCTGCATGCTGTATGGTGCCTTTCGTATCTATACAGTTTATTGTCTGTAGTTTATTCCACATGTTCTGTTTTAGCCTTAGATTTCTATCAATTTTTTGTCAGTAGTGTTTTCTACATGCTGTATAGTGCCTTTAATTTTTATCAATTATTTGTCAATAGTTCCTTCTTCCAGCTGTATGGTGCCTTTCAAATCTATCAATTTTCTGTCAATGGCATCTTTCACATTCTATATATATTAATAAAGTATCTATCTATCTATCTATTGCCTTTCATTTCTATTAATGTATTATGAGTAGAATCTTCAAAATGTTATATAGTGTCTTTCATACAGTATCTATCTATCTATCTATCTATCTATCTATCTATCTATCTATCTATCTATCTATCTATCATATAGTGCCTTTCACATCTATCTATCTATCTATCTATCTATCTATCTATCTATCTATCTATCTATCTATCTATCTATCTATCACATAATGCCTTTCACATCTATCTATCTATCTATTATAAAATAGTATTGGAAGTTTGCTCAATTACTTTTATTTTCATCATTGTTTACTCTGATTTATTCAAATGTACAACATTCTGTTGCTTTGTTAATTGCTCTGAAACGTTCCTGTAAGGAGCAGTGAATGCAGTGAAAGGTGCTCTACAAAACTTGATTGATTGTTGTTTCCTTTCACAGAATGACAAAGCGCCTCACCAAACAATCAACAGCTGTAACCCCACATGTTACCAAACATCCCTATAAGTGAAGCAGCTAGGAAGCGGCAATGTAAAGTCATAAAAGACGCTTAATTCAGAAAAGCAAAAGCTGAGATACGGGAAACCGCAAGGGAGATGCAGGGCTTTCCTGACCCCACAGGCAGGCTCTCTGTATTCTGTATGTATTACAGATGAGACAGGGCTTTAATTTAGGATGCAGGTTGAATCCAAACCTATTACTCTTTTCCCTTCAGGGCAATTGTTAGACAATCATTCATTTGTAATTTTTTTAACCTGCTTATTCCATTACAGATTCACAGAAAGATGAGTCGTTCCTGGTAAAGACTAAACTTGAAACAGAATACGAGTCATTTGCAGGGCACACACACATACACAAGTATAATTTGCAGATACGTCTGCTAGAAAGTTGGCAGAAACCTTAATAAATCCTACATAGACATGGGGGTAAAGTGCAAACAAAACAGGTTGTTACACAGAGCTGATTCCCACCCTAGTGCACCACCATACTCATCCAAATGTGTGCATGCTTATTTAGGCCTAATGGTGTGAGGCTTTAGTAAAATGCCTTAAAGGCTTTTAAAGATGTGCTTTATGCCCATTTAAAGCAACAGGTCATCTGAAGAATGATAAGGTGCCACAGAAGATGTTGTGCATGAAACTGAAAGAAGTGCAGGGTGATGTTTGTAGATGGTGCAGAACTGAACTCAGACAGTGGAGGCAGAGGGTAATGTAAGGAACCTTATTGGAATTGGCTGATGTTAAGCGTGATGTCCCACAGGGTCAGTGTTAGGGGTGCTGCTGTGTTTAAGATATATAAATGATTTGGATAGAAATATAAATAGCAAGCTGGTTAAATGTGCAGATGATACCAAGATAGGTGGATTAGCAGATAATTTGGAATCTGATGAATCATTACAGAAAGACTTGTACGGCAGACAGGCTTGGGCAGATTTATGGCCAATTAAATTTAATGTCAGTAAATGCAAAGAATTACACATAGGAAGTAAAAATGTTAGGTTTGAACACACAATGGGAGGTCTGAAAATCGAGATTGCACCTTATGTAAAGGATCAATGGAGTTGTAGTGGACTCTAAGCTATCAACTGGAAGAGAGTGCTTAGAAGCCATTAAGAAGGCTAATGAGATGTCAGGTTATATAGCGCCTTGATGTGTGGAGTACAATTCACAGAAGGTTATGCGCTAAAAAACGTCCAAAGAAGAGTGACTAACGTGATTCCAGGGCTACAGAGGATGAGTTATGAGGAAAGATTAAAAGAGCTGAGCCTTCACAGTTTAAGCAAAAGAGGATTAAGAAGAGAAATGATTGAAGTGTTTAGTTCATCAAGAACACGGGGACACAGGTGGAAACTTGTTAAGGGTAAATTTCACACAAACATTAGGAAGTTTCTCTTCACCCAGAAATCCACAGACACTTGGAATAAGTGACCAAATAGTGGGCTTTAGGGACTTTCATAATTAGAAGTGATGTTATTTTAGAGGCGGCATGGTGGCGCAGTGGTAGCACTGCTGCCTCGCAGTTAGGAGACCCGAGTTTGCCTCCCAGGTCGTCCCTGTGTGGAGTTTGCATGTTCTCCGGGTGATCCGGTTTCCTCCCACACTCCAAAGACATGCAGGTTAGGTGCATTGGCGATCCTAAATTGGGCTTGGTGTGTGTCCTGTGGTGGGTTGGTGCCCTGCCCAGGATTGGTTCCTGCTTTGTGCCCTCTGTTGGCTAGGATTGGCTTCAGCAGACCCCTGTGTTTGGATTCAGCAGGTTGGAAAATGGATGGATGGATGTTATTTTAGAAGAACTGGGTGAATAGGACTTGTGCGTTTTGTTGGTTTGAATGGCCTGTACTCCTTTAGACTGATGCAATGTTCTAATTCATTTAAATTGGCTCAGATTAACTTTGCAACAATAGAGCTGCAGTTACGATGCCTTTAAGCGCTGATGGCCACTACATTTTATAGGTTAGGCACTGTTTTATGGAATAATGTATTATTTAAGGACCTATTCCTGCAAGCAGGTCCTCCACCTCGCCGGGAGAACTTGGGGGTTGGTGGCAGGAGTGACCATTCCAATTGAACTAGTGTGGTGCTGAGGTGTCACCCATTGCATGGCTGAGCTTGGGACCTACTTTGGAATCCAGAGGTTGTTCTTGTGGTCGGTGCAGCAACACGCTGTAAATGTGCATCCTCCCAACCTCCCCCCCTCTCTTTCTCATTATATATATATATATATATTCACGGCATTCGAAGTCTGTGTCACAATCTGATAGTGTGGGTGGTTACCTACCAGGTAACGCTTTGTGGTTGGCCAGCAATCTGCTAACATCCGCCACGGTGCCCTCAGTTTGTGAAGAGCAGATCATAGAATGGTTGCAATAGTTTACTGTCAAATAAATGCAAAGAGTACACGACACGTGTTTCGCCCTCATTCTGGGCTCATCAGGTGTACACACTCCACTGCACTCCCTCTCGGGAATCGAACCTCGGACGTCAGCGTCAGAGGCGATGCCCCTAACGTTGCGCCACGGCGTGTGGTTCGTTTATTTGACAGCATGTAGATCGGGGTAATTACATTCACGGCATTCGAAGTCTGTGTCACAATCTGTTAGTGTGGGTGGTTACCTACCAGGTAACGCTTTGTGGTTGGCCAGCAATCTGCTAACATCCGCCACGGTGCCCTCAGTTTGTGAAGAGCAGATCATAGAATGGTTGCAATAGTTTATATATATATATATATATATATATATATATATATTATATATATATATATATGGTTGAAATAGTTTACTGTCAAATAAATGCAAAGAGTACATGACACGTGTTTCGCCCACATTCTGGGCTCATCAGGTGTATACACTCCACTGCACTCCCTCTCGCCACGGCATGTGGTTCGTTTATTTGACAGCATGTAGATCGGGGTAAATATGTATACTGTATATACAGTATATATATATATCCGTCCATCCATCCATTTTCCAACCCGCTAAATCCGAACACAGGGTCACGGGGGTCTGTTGGAGCCAATCCCAGCCAACACAGGGCACAAGGCAGGAACCAATCCTGGGCAGGGTGCCAACCCACCGCAGGACACACACAAACACACCCACACACCAAGCACACACTAGGGCCAATTTAGAATCGCCAATCCACCTAACCTGCATGTCTTTGGACTGTGGGAGGAAACCGGAGCGCCTGGAGAAAACCCACGCAGACACAGGGAGAACATGCAAACTCCACGCAGGGAGGACCCGGGAAGTGAACCCAGGTCCCCAGATATATATATATATATATATATATAACACATAATTATTTTTAAGAAACAAGATACTCTGCTTTTATAGAAAGACGTAAAGATTTTAACGATATGGAATGGAAATACTGTAGTTAAGATTTTTTTTTTTTTAATTTTGAATTAATTTTTATTAATCGAGAAGTAACAAATCATTTACAATATCGAAAGTAAAGCAAAAAGAAAATACCAACTCACCTCAAAAAGAAAATAATACTTAGAAAGAAAGAAAGAAAGAAAGAAAGAAAGAAAGAAAGAAAGAAAGAAAGAAAGTTTATCGTGTTAAAGTGATGTTACGTCCGCTTATGTCATTCTTTCTGTACCGCGTATTAATCGCAATGTTCTGAAACCATCATGAGCTTCCTTTGCAACAGGATCCCGTCTCTCAGTTTATGTTATTTGTGCATATATTTCTCAGTTAATCACGATATTATAGCCTTTCAAAATAATAGCACACCTTAAAAAAAATATATTCATTTCTATGACGTATCATCATAGGGGCAGCTCCGACGTGCATTAAAATGAGGACCTCAACGACAGGCCTAACGACGCTCCGAAATAATTCGAATTGTTAGGCGCATCACCCCTCACGCTTTTACAGTACTGTCTTATGAAGCCGCCCCGATTAAACCAAACACATAAAACGTGGAAATGGTTTGATTCACGTGTGGCCTTAATCACGCTGAGCTATTCTGCATTAATACTTGATTTTCGTTTAGATGTAGAAGCGCATGGAGCTTCGCACTTTTTAAGTGCCGCCCGTCGCTATCCTTCGCACATTAGAAAGTCACTCGATGCTGTGTAGATGTCGGTCGGGTCGCTGCTGACAGCTTGGTACGCTTCTCTCTAAATCCTCCTGTCGGTAGCCCTGCACTGTTTGCTTTCACACATTAAAGGCACGTCATTAAAGAAGCCCTCACGGCGGTCACTCGAGTCAATGAGGTGTCAATGGGCGCTCTGTGGACTTCTTAGCTTCGCAGGTTTAACTGCTAAATGTCATTTGGGTAAATCCTGTTTCGTTTCTCGTTTATTTTGAGAAGAACTTTTTTAGATAAGAGATGTAAAGGTCAGATAGCCGTGGACTAGTAAATTAGCACACATTAAGAAATGCAGAAAGAGAAACATTTCACAGACTGTGCTTGATTGGGAATGAGAGGTGATGGTGATGCTAATGTTCTTGCTCATCACTTCGTTTACATTTGTCGGCCACCCAGATGGGATTCATCAACGTTGGTGTCAGGATTTAACTTCTCTCAGTAGTCATGGTGTTGTTTTGTTATTCATGGCTGATAAGTCTTTTCCTTCATCATAGTCCAAAATGCTAATTATAATAATAATATCCAAAATATCTCATAAAAAAATTCATCTTCATGTCCAGTTGAGGGATAGTGGACTCAGATTCTGGTGGCTGTAGGCAGAAGGTACACCCTACACTCTTAAAAATAAAGGTGCCAGAGTGATCCTTGGCAGAGCTATGCCACTGGTTCCCAAAAGACCCATCCACATGAAGGTCCCAGAAAGAACCTTTATTTATTTAGATATCAATAGGTCATGGTTTTGGGACTGATGCTGCACATGATAACACAGGCTAAGTGCAGGTTTTATTAATCTGTTAGTGTCCAGCTAGGCAGCCTAACAAACTTGAAAGATTTTTAGATTTTTTTCTACATATTAGGATGTTTTTCAAAGCACAAAGATCAAACTTCATATGCAAAGAAACCTTCCCAGAATAAAATGTTACTTTGTCATGCAATAGTTCTAAGAATAACCATTCACCATTATTTTTAAGAGTGTATCCTATAGTTTCACAAATTTGGTTTTGGTTTATATGAATAACTCCTTTCCCCCCATTCATTGGTCAAGAGTCCTATCCTCATTTCAGAAGTTCAATCCCGTGTGAACTGTGTTTCCTTTTTATGCATTTATTTAACAATACTGTAACAGAGGTGCAGAAGATGGATAAATTAATTTAGTCGATTTATGCCAAACCTGTAGTTGTGGTCCTACAAAGGACCATTGGCTTCTTTAGCAGCACCACTCAGATCTTCAGTGACCCCCACATCTTCCCAGGTGCTTTCTCCCATTGCACCATACACACATGTCGCTCAGAACTGCCTCACTCCAAACACCTGGGGTCAGTGGAAACCTGTTTGCCGTTCTATGCCCCAGCTTTGTGAGCAGTGAGGTTCATGGCTGGTGACTGCTACAGAGTTAGATTTACAAATATATGACCCCAAAAGAGTTGCGTATTCACTGTTCAGTTTGCAGCCAGCATGCACATTGACTAGCAATTTATTACTACAAAAGATTGTGATGCACCATCTGTTTGAAAGACAAATGCATTGCATTTTATTACTAAGTGCATTACAAAATACATTCCAATAGAGGGTACACAACAAATGTTAATGCTGAGGTCTACTTAGATTTCAGACCTTCTAGATCGAGCGGCACAGCTAGTACATTCTAAATTGGCAAGAAAGTCTCTTTCTGTATATCACAGTCGTCAGCATCTAGGACTCCTTCCATGTGTAATTTTGAGGCTAGCCATTCAATGTGCATTCTGCGGAGGTCTGTGTTATATTAAAGGATGGTTCTTGGATCCCTATATATGACCGCACCCTGTAATGGAGAGGCAATTCCATCCAGGGTCAGTTCCTGTCCTGCACCCAATTTTCCTGGGATAGGCTCCAGTTCCCCATATCCCTATATTGGAATAAGCAGGGTTGGCAGCTGAGTGAACGAGTGGGTGAATAATATGAGGTCTGACAATTTGAAACTTCAGGCTCAATATTAAGGATGCAGTGCCATGGGGTGCACTTAATCGGCTTTGGAAGTTTGTATAATTTTCATTCACCTCAGGACATGTTCTTTCATGTTTAAACTGTAAGCAGTAAGCAAAATTTATTTCTTCTGGCAGATTAAACAGGAGCAAAAAATAACTTTGAAAGCCGCTCTACATTCTCATTCAGATGGTAAACCACAAAATGAGGACAAGTTTATAAATTTAAAACACATAAGTGTTTGCAAACATATTATGAAGACCGGGGGAGAGAGTATGCACAGGGCATTATCACCCCCTTGCAGTGCTAGATGGCAGTCCCCCTGGGTTGCAGCGGTACCTCGGATTGCCACAGGGCAGCATGGCATGGACATGGAGTTCTTCACCACAGCCCTGTAGGTTTGGAAGTGGAGGGATGGATGAATATAAAGCATTTGCTGACAGAGTTATAATAAAACAAAAATTCTTTGATTTAGTAAGAGGAATGCTTCTGTAATGAACTTTAACATTTCTTATACAGTTCATAATGAGAAGTGTTATGCAGTGATGAGCGAAAAGATTCACACAAAAACTGAATTTGCAGTAAAATTCTGTGTTTTACTTTGCAAAAAAAAAAATCATGAAATAAATTGGCTCCCAGTGAAACTTGTGGGAATGACACAAGAAAAAGACATTTAGTTCCTGTCTCGAAGCTTCTACATGGAATTATTATTTAAATAAAGATCTCTAGTGCAAAAATGATAACTGGACTAATTTCCTGTCTTAGACATTTTGTTGAGCCGCCAGATGTGTTCTGGTAGAATAATCCTAACTTTGTCATTTCTGAGGTCTGTTATGAATACTCTGGCTTCATAAAATAGCAAAGGAGTAAGGTCTTCTAAAACAGGCCACCAAATGGGTCTCACCCCAAAGAATGCCTGATTCCAGGGAAATGGGAGGCTATAGGCCTCGCTAGGCCTCAAAATAGAGGTCGGACTTTTAATATTCAAAAGGGAGAGCAAAGTGTCTGAAAGGTTTGAAGTATTTCTCTCCAGAGACTATGAAAATTCCTGCTGGGGGTAGGCGCAAGTTTACAAGAAACCTGTTTTTAAATTGAATATTTATTAACCAAAAAAAATAAATAAATAGAGAGAGAGAACATCAAAAAAAGTTTAAAAAACAAAAACAGAGGCAGAAAGGAATTCTGTTAACAAGAAATCCTCGGCAATAAATACCAAGAAAATAAACCATAAAACTAAATCCAAAAAAATTCTAAATCCAGAAAGTGATAATAATTAAAGGAAAACTCACCAAACCACCAAGCCCATACTTTGAATGGCAAGGAACTGCATTTCCCTTGAGCCTTGATAGGGATAGGGGCGGTCCCTCAGCAGTGATGGACATGTGGCCCCGCCTTTTGGGGAACCTCCCACAAATGTCAATGTCAATGTCAATGTAAATTTATTTATATAGCACATTTAAAACATAGTAATGCTGTGGCCAAAGTGCTTTACAATAATAGAATAAAAAAAACAAAAACAAATAAATAACATAAAAAATATAAATAGAAATAAAAATATATGAACATAAATAAAAATAAAATAAATAATAAATAGAAGTGATGTTATTTAATCACAATGAGGAAACCATCAGTATTACTGAAGGTCACAGAATGCAAGTGAATAGAAATGAGTCTTTAATCTTGTTTTAAACAGTCCAATTGTAGACAACTCCTTTATATGATGAGGTAAAGAGTTCCACAGGTGAGGAGCAGCAGCTGCAAAAGCCCTGTCTGTCCTCCTTGGTTTTACACTTGGTACGAGGGACAACAACAGACAACTGACCAGAAGATCTAAGCACTCTGGATGGCTGGTATAAAACACACAATTCAGATAAGTAGGCAGGAGCAAGCCCATGTAAAGATTTAAAAAATAGCAACAAGATTTTAAAATCAATTCGAAAACTGACAGGCAGACAGTGTAAAGAAGCTAAAACAGGAGAAACAGAGTCATACTTTCTTGCCTCAACTAGAAAGCGAGCGTCAGCATTCTGGACCAACTGTACCCTGTGTATCAGGGATTTGCTGATCCCAGAATACAGCGAGTTGCAGTAATCAAGGCGAGAAATAATAAATGCATGAGTAGCTTTCTCAAGATCCCTAGAAGATAAAAAAGGCTTTATCTTACCTAATAGACAAACTTGGAAAAAGCAACTCTTGACTACAGAATTTAGTTGTTTCTCAAAATTAACTGTGAAATCTTAAATTATAGAAATTAGGGAATACTACTTGAATTACAGATGAGATATTGCACCGGGAGATCAGCAACAGCCAGGCTTACACTTTCATTTGGCACTAAGAAGGAGTCAGACTGAACAGCATGTGCCAAGTTCGATCAGTGTGCATGTTATGGACATGGACAATCCTAAAGAAATTACAACAAACAAATATATAGGGAGCTCCATTAGGGGCAAGTGGTCATTTTGTCTCTTTGTGTGCTTTGCTGCATGTGTGTATCTGCCACCTGCTTATATTGCTTATTGTGGCTCCCTATATATAAGAATACTCGGACACAGCTGGAAACTTATTAAGGGCAAATTTCACACAGACATTACGGAGAACTGTAGACATTTGGAATAAGCTGCCAAATAATTTGGTACACAGTAGAACTTTAGGGACTATCATAACTAGATTTGATATTATTTTAGAAGAATCAAGTGGATAGGACTGGTGAGTTTTGTTGGGCTAAGTGGCCTGTTCTTGAATAAACTGCTCTAATGTTCGAATGTACTGTGTAAGAAAATAAACAAGAGATCAAAAAGGGTTGGGGGCAGTGGGTCATGATCCCAGTATAATAGAAATTGATGCAAAATAATTTAACAAAAATAACAATGACATCTTTTCAGGCGCAAATCTATTGAAAGACTGACACAAAATGGTGGTGGAGGTGCTTATAAGGCTGGATTGGCAGGACAAACAGGTTCAGGTGACTGGAACCCAAAAGTGATGTCAGGCATCCTCTCGTTGTCGGTCTTCTGGCCTGCAGGTGAAGTTCAAGCACTTTATTGTCATTGTGTAACACAACAAAATTACTTTTTGTGACAGCCCAAAGGTGAATTTAAAGAAAAGACAAATAATTCCAAATACTGTATGTCATATACAGTGTTAAGTGATCAAGTAACCAGAGCAAATTATTATTGCTCAAAGTACAGCAGCATAAATTGTTATTGCAACTGTTAATGAATAGTACATTACATATTATATATTGTATTACACTAAAAGGAGCGGAATGGCATTAGGTGACAGTGCCAACCCTCGACTTGGGGTGGAATTATTATTAGGTGAGTCCTGAAGTTGTCTCACAAGTTCACGTGTGTGACAACTGTATATATGTGCTGTCTGCCTTGGTGATGGTCTATTCTGGGATTGAGAGTAGTTTTTGAATCATCTAACATTTGATTCTAATAGTATTATGTTTAACCAGCAGCAATCACTGTGGTGTTCAAAGACTTTAATGAGTTTATTGCATTTTTCTTTTGGTGGGCATGGGCTTAATGCTGTTCTTTCGTTAGCTCAAATATGACATCTGAACTACAGGCCTGTTCTCTTAAACCAATGTCACATTATGTGACTTCGAGCTGTTGAGTATGTCAGCAGTCGCTGATCTCATCATTGGAACATGACAGTTTACACAAAAGAAAATCACTGGAAATGTCAAATTAGCCATTCCTGCACAGTTGAGCTTGTCCCTTTATGTGACAGGCAATAGTGTGCTGCTTGATGGAGCCAGTGCCATACAACAGGTTAACATTTATGATCAGTTCATTCTGTCGTGGTATGTAAAACACAAGACATCAAGCACATGTGATCCTCTTCTGTTTGTGAGGTTCAGCACACCACTTACAATCAATTTAAATAACTGAAAATAACAACTGAGTGCCTACCTTTGTGACAGCCAGTAACATGCTCCCTGATGGTGCTGGTGCTGTACGAAAGGTTAAAAAGTACAGGGAGTTCAGCAGTAATCTCTGCCTTTTTTTTTCCTTTTTCTTATTCTGTCATGGTACATAAAACATGAGACATCAGACAGACGAGCTTCTCTTCTGTTTGTGAGTTCCAAAGCCCTCGTATTTTTTAATACTTGTTGCTGCATTTGCAATCATTTTACTTCCAGATGAGCACTCATTGGTTGTTACCTCTCACATATGCAGAGCCTAACCCTACAACTAAAGTCAAAATGGAACGAGTTTTGTGGAGTAGCTGGAGTGAGTCGCTGGGTATGTCACATTTACAATACAATACAATACAATTTATTTTTGTATAGCCCAAAATCACACAAGAAATGCCGCAATGGGCTTTAACAGGCCCTGCCTCTTGACAGCCCCCCAGCCTTGACTCTCTAAGAAGACAAGGAAAAACTCCCAAAAAAACCTAGTAGGGAAAAATGGAAGAAACCTTGGGAAAGGCAGTTCAAAGAGAGACCCCTTTCCAGGTAGGTTGGGCGTGCAGTGGGTGTCAAAAGAAGGGGGTCAATACAATACAATACAATACACAGAACAGAACAAATCCTCAATACAGTATAAAAATAAAAATTTTAGAAGTACGGAGCAGAATTTAAGAGTAGATGATATCACATAAGAAGATTTGGATATATTTAGAGTCCTGGAGACCTCATCCATCAAGCTGCCTCCCCCATTTGGCCATTCCATGGCTGGAACAGCGCTGGGCCAGCCAATCCGATGAAAGGACCCCTCCTTCCCACAATTCCTGCGATCATCCATCAGGGATGACTTTACCTTAGGCAGGCAAAACAACTTGACAGGTGGGCCGTGGCACCAAGTGTCACATTTGAGTACCGAGAAGAGAAACAGAATAGGTGAGGGTTAGTAACAAATTATAACAATCATGTTACTTATGTTTTAGTGCTAATGACTAACAACAGAGATGCAGTCTGTACAGTTAATCAGCAGCTCTAGTCAGGATATGCTAAACTGAAGTAGTGAGTCTTCAGCCGGGATTTAAAAGCTGAGACCAAAGGGGCATCTCTTATAGTAGCAGGCAGACCATTCCACAGTTTAGGGGCCCTGTAACTAAAGCTCAACCTCCCACTGTTATTTTATTAATCCTTAGAATCATAAGCAGACCGGCATCTTGAGATCTTAATGTGCGCTCAGGTTTGTAAGTCATGATAAGTTCCGACAAGTAAGCTGGACCTTGGCCATTTAATGCTTTATATGTCCTCACAGGTGGCGCAGTGGTAGTGCTGCTGCTTTGCAGTAAGGAGACTGTGGAAGATTGTGGGTTCGCTTCCCGGTTCCTCCCTGTGTGGATAGCGCTTTGAGTACTGAGAAAAGCGCTATATAAATGTAATGAATTATTATTATGTTAAAAGGAGGATTTTGAAATCCGCCCTAATCTTTACCGGTTTTCATGACTGAAGTGCTATATCTGGGACCCCGAGGGGATTCTCCAGGTAGCACTATCCCTTCTCACAATCCGTGGCCACCTGAAGAGCTGCGTACCTCTCATATCTTAATTAAGAAAGCTACAATATGTTGGTAATTCATACTGAGTAGTGCCCACCTAGAGAAACACCCGGTTTAAGATTTGATTAAGGCGACTGTTCAGCGACATCCCATTATTTTAGAAACTGTTGAAAGATTTTCTGTGATGCTCCTAATTTACATATAACCTCTTTTTTAGGCAGAAATCAATAGGCAGATTTTTAATCAATCAAAGTCTAAGTCACATACCTTAATCCTACTTGCATTTTGATCTTTTTTAACCACACATACTTAACTAGACAAAAGACTTTTTTGCCACAGAAGTGGACATTTTATTTTTAAACACTTGCCCCATCACAAACGGCGGAAAAGTTTACTTTATTGCAAAGCAATGTGGGGAAACACACAAAAAGCCAAAGCTGCAAGCTCATTTGTTATGTTGTTGCACAGCTGTTCTGCATTATCTGTTCACAAGGATTAGTAACCTTTGCAAGAATGGAGAGGCTTTGTAATGCGCTATTAAAGTGAAGACAAATAAAAAAGGGCTTTGTCCTTTATTCCATTTATTTTATCCAAGTGGGCAGATTAAAAAAATACGTTGGGGAAGTTTGTGTTTGATTCTGAAAACCCAAAGGGGAAAAAGTGAAGTGCAGGAGGCTCATACAGATGATTTTTTTTTTTTTTAAATAGGGTTGTAGGGTCCCACAGATGAATTCCGTTTTAAAGGGAAATTTGTTTTATTCTTTTGGATAAGGGTTGGCACTGAAGAAACATCTCCATATTCCACTTCAACTATCTGAACAGACTTCTGCTAGATATCGATATCGCATTCTTCTGTGATAACACCCTTTCCTCCACCAGCCGTTAATCTACGTCTTTTACAGATCATGTTCTGTGAGCAGTTTGAACTTTCTGAAAATGAAACTGTGCTCAACACATACTGCAGACATATTGCTCAATCCTCTCTTTTACCGCATATCTGACTCGGCAAATCCCCAGAGGAGCGGAGGCGGGAATTGCTCTTATGTCCATTTCCCAAACTCTTTGCCCCAGACACATATGTGCCCACAGCACTATAATAAGGAAACAAGCCAATGAAACAACCATTTCACACTTTTTTAGTACCACAAAAACAAAAGCATACCCTTTAAGAGTCTAGATTTCTTCTCAGAGAATCCATATATCTGTATTTATGACTCAGGCAAGAAGGATGACAAAGGGTTGTCTAGGAGATAGCACGGACCACTCTCTGGACTAGAAGCCAAGTGGCCATCCAGGAGCTGGTCTGCAGTGTTTCCTGAGTGAGATGCTAAGAAGCCATCTGTGGGTTGGAGGAGGCTGCACCCCAGTTAGGACACAGCTGGCTGCCAGAGGAAACCACAAAATGTAGGCTTAGTTGGAATTAGTAGGAGGCTGCTGCTGAAGCCCCGCCACAGTTAAGGCTGATTTATAGTTCTGTGTTGAGCCTGTGCCATAGGTATGCCATTGCCTGCATAGCCTATGGGTTACCTTCAGTGTTGCCTGACACATACCTCCTCAAACATGTGACCATGGACGTGATCGATGGTAATCCTACACAAACCCCAAAGACTCGGATTGGCCAGTTTGGTAAGTACACATTTCCAGAAACAATTTTGAAATCATAGAATGCGTGGAAAATACAGACATGTGAGGGACAAATACATTTGCCTATGGTCGAAAATGTGTAGCTAGAGGAGTGGTGATCATGGAGGGTAAAAACTGCCTGTCTTCTAATGGGTCATTCGCTTTTCTTTCATGCTACAGACACTGCCACCTAGTGTTTAGATCAGGGGTCTCCAACAAGCCGCTCGCGAGCTACCGGTAGCTCACAACCCCTTCCCAAGTAACTCGCCAAAGGGTTGAAGAATCCTACATAAACTTGAAAACTTGATTAGTCAAATTAGGGGTGAACAATCTTTCCAAAAAATCATATCACGATCCACAATCTGAATTGCAATCTATCTTTTCAATGTGGCATACACTTAAGAGAATATCCAGACTCAAACTCATCAAGACCTAAGTAACACGTCAGTCAGCCATTCTCCAACCCGCTATATCCTAACACAGGGTCACAGGGGTCTGCTGGAGCCAATTCCAGCTAATACAGGGCACAAGACAGGAACAAACCCGGGCAGGGTGCCAGCCCACCACAGGGCACACACACTAGGGACAATTTAGGACCGCCAGTGCACCTAACCTGCATGTCTTTGGACTGTGGGAGGAAACCGGAGTACCCAGGGAGAACATGCAAACTCCACGCAGAGAGGACCCGGGAAGCGAACCCAGGTATCCTTACTGTGAGGCAGCAGCACTACCACTGCGCCAACGTGCTGCCCGACCTAAGTAACACTTTATTTTAAATATCAAACAAAGTTGAATTCAATTGTTCTCTAGCTAGCTAAGTGGAGTTAAGGACCATGCCCCGAAGCTGGCGAGTGAGTGAGGAAGGCCCCTCCGCTCGGCCCACTGCATGTTTCTCGGATTTGCTCAAATAAATCAATACCGCAAGCGAACTGTGATACATAGCGAAATGAGAGAAGCTGCAAAATCAACCGGAATGTTCAAGAAAATTATAAAAAATGACCCGATCTAAATCCTTGCAGTAGTTCTCTCGTTTAAAGTAGACAGACATACAGACAGAGAGACATTGGATTTTATATATTGGTTTCCTCCCACAGTCCAAAGACATGCTGGTTAGGTGGATTGGCGATTCTAAATTGGCCCTAGTGTGTGCTTGGTGTGTTTGTGTGTATCCTGTGGTGGGTTGGCACCCTGCCTGGGATTGGTTCCTGCCTTGTGCCCTGTGTTGGCTGGGATTGGCTCCAGCAGACCCCCGTGACCCTGTGTTCGGATTCAGCAGGTTGGAAAATGGATGGATGGATGGATGGATATTAATAAACCTTCAAAATAATGTGCAGTTAAAGTCTTAACAGCATTCTCAGCATTTCTGGAGCTTAGTAGAGCCAGATAACTATAAGAATCTTCACCAAGCAGCTCTGATAATGTCTGCTTTGTTTGGGTCTCCATACCTCTGTGAGTCTGACATGAATGTCATGAAATCAAAGTTCAGAACAAGAATTTATCCATGCAATCTTATTTCAGTATATGTCACTGACTGCTTGTTGACTTTGAAAGTGTCTGAACTGGATTCGGAAACATTTACGGCTTAGAGTTGGGACATTTCCAGTGAATAAGTTCTGCCTTTCTTTTGATGCTGGTAGCCACTTTATTTGCACAAAAAAGAAAAATGTAAAAAGCAGTGTGGCACGATATTATGGAAAAATTAGGTGAATAAGAACAGAAGAACATAAGAAATTTGACAAACAAGAAGAGACCATTTAATCCATCAAGCCCATTTGTTTAGCCGATCCCAAAATCTCATTCAGATTCTTCTTTAAGGCTATCAAGGTTTCGGCTTCAACTCCGTGTCTCGGTAGTTTGTTCCAGAGTCCCACAACTCTTTACGTAAAGAAGTGCTTTCTGGCTTCAGTTTTTTAACTAATTTATTTAATTATTTCGGTGTATTTATTTAATGTATCTGTATATGTATAGATGGATTTATGGAAGTTGTGCAGAACTTTGGTCAACTTCTGTTGTTTTAAATGTGCTCTGTAAATAAAATGGAATTGACTTGACATTATGGGTGGAGTGGTGGCTCTGTGGCTAGGGAGCTGTGCCAGCAATCGGAAGGTTGCCAGTTCGATTACCATAAACATCACAAGTGACTCCACTCCATTGGGCCCCTGAGCAAGGCCCTTAACCTGCAATTGCTCTGTCCTGGGCATGACATTAATCTGCAGGTCCTCCAACTTACAGGGAAAACTTGGCATTTGGTGGCAGGGTTGGCACTCCAGCCACCGTAAAAAACCTCACTCTGTTCAGTGTGGTGGTGAGTTGACACCTGTTGCACAGCTGCACTCGGATCTCAATCCGGGTGGTCTGCCGTGTGTAATCAGCGCATGCTCCCAACCTCTGCCTTGACTTGACTAAACGTACTTCCCCTTGATTTCCACCAATGTCCTTGAGTACCCTTAAGCTGAAAGAATGTTGCTGGTTCTACTTTCCCAATACCTTTGAGAATTTTAGATATTTAGATTAGGTCCCCACACAGTCTCCTCTGCTTGAGACTAAGCTGGTTTAATTCTCCAAATCTGTCACAGTATGACATGTCCTTAAGTCCTGGAATGGACTTGGTTGTTCTCCTCTGCACAACTTTAAGTGCTGCTGTCTTTCTTGTACCATGGTGACCAGAAGCTTTACTCATTGTCCCATTCTCATTCATATTTTTCTAATGTTTTAATTCTCAATATGGGCACAGTTTGAATGGTCAATTCCTCAACGACAATATCTTACCTATTTTATCACTTTCTATGGCGGGCCGGTGCAGTTTGATTTCCAGCAGGACAATCCCTGAGTAGACTTGTTGCCTTCTCCTAGGCATTGTTTGCATGCTTATAATTACTTTCATCGTTTCCAGTACAGTATGCAGGGTTCCAACCCACATTCCATACCACTCTTTGACCAATCAGTCTTGGCTGGATCAGGTTCATAATGTCTGGTGGGAAGTGTGCCAGGAAAACATTTGGCAGGAAAGAACAACTTGTACTGCCAGCCCATGGTGCTTAATCCATCATACGCAATCCCTATTTGTATCCCATTTCTGTAGTTATAAATTGTTCTTGTACTATTGCTTTCAAATCCTTTGTTACTCACATCATTTGTCGTACCTGCACATTTTCAGGCTTATCAGGCCCCTCTTCTGGGTGTGAGCGTTTTCATGTCACAGAGTACACTGTATGCCTTATAGCTTCCAGACGCTCAGCCGTATTATCCTTGTGCATGTTTATTGATCCAGCCATCCTTTATCATATTCCCATAATATACTGTAGTTCAGGGGTGAGCAACATCAGTGCTGGAGGGCCAGGTTTTTGTTCCAACTCATTTTCTTAATGAGAAGTCAGTTATTGACCAAGCAAAATCTGAATGCTTCATTGTCTCACTTGTTTGCATTTCCCACCCTTAATTTCTTTTTTTAGTCTTAAAAAGCTGCTTTCAGTTTTAATTTGCAATAAGATGCCAATGACAAGGGAACCAGCCATTCTCCAATTAACTTGTCTCCTTTGACACCTGTGTGTATTCATCGTGAACAATCTGGTTTAGTAAAATGTTTGGAAGGAAACTGAAGACAAAAAAGTGAAGGACTGAAAATTACTCATCTGTTTAAAGCTTCAGATCATTTAGATGATACCCTCAGAAAGGAAACAAATCTATGATACTAGAATGACCTGATATGGAAGACACTGAGAAGCCATGAAATTAAATAAGATCTGTTATTGGTAAGGATTGGTTTCTAATAAACAAACATCTGCAGCCACTGTAACCCTCCAGGGCTGAGGTGGCCCATCGCTGCTGTAGTTCAAGGCTGTTGTAGGGGGAGAATTGAGTAGGAAGGAGCACAGACCCCTCATGGTGACAATTTTGAGATACCAACTCACTGAAGTTCCATATCTTTAGAAACTTATAAGAAAACCAGCGTGTTCAAATGCCACACAGGCACTGACTCGTGTGGAAACTTGAACCCACTACTCTAGAGATGTGTTTTAGTAATGCTAACCAAGGATTCTGGAGATGACTTTCAGCAATTTTAACCACTGTGCCACCTTAAATTAAAATTAATCTCATGCTAAGGGTAAAGAAAAACAAACTGCACTAAGTATACCACGGCTGACAAAAGCAGACATGCTATGGGGCTTTGCCCCCTGCTCACTTTGCGAGCCCACCACCTCCCTCCCCACCCCGAGGCACGCCACACGCCAGCCACTTCGCGTCTCTGCCACTTGCGTTGTGAAGGGGGTGGCTGATCACACGCTTTGGAGATGCAGATGGATCACCTTCTTGCTTACTGCTCCTTCTGCCGTGCTGCGTGTTCTGCTTCTTACTCTGTGCGTCAATCATTTCAAAGCCTGCACAGCAGCTGTCCTCACTTCGCTCGCTTACACCCCCCAAGCCCACCACCTAACACCCACCGCCCGCAGAAGTGGTTAGTGCCTGCCACTTCGCGTCTCTGCCACTCGCGTTGTGAAGGGGGATAGCTGAATGCATGCTAAGGAGATGTGGATGGATCAGCTGGTGTCGAGCTGCGTGTTCTTCTTGTCACGCTGCGCGTCGATCATTTAAAAGTCTGTACAACAGCTGTCCTTTTGTCTCACTGCTTTGCCTTGTGGGACGTCAAAGTGTCTTTCCCAGGACATCCGGGCTGATTATTACTTTCCTTATTTTCTGAATTTGCACATAGATTATTTTTGTTTTCTTGTGCATCCTTTTTTGCCTTCTTTTCTCTCCAACGCTTTCATGTCTCTTTTCGACGCACTGCTCTTTCTTCCTGCGGTGGGTTGGCACCCTGCCCGGGATTGGTTCCTGCCTTGTGCCCTGTGTTGGCTGGGATTGGCTCCAGCAGAACCCCGTGACCCTGTGTTTGGATTCAGCGGGTTGGAAAATGGATGGATGGATGGATGGATGCTCTTTCTTCTTTGCTTAGTCGTTCACGTTCATCTAGAACATATAACATATTTAAGAGCTGGGAGTACATGAAGTGTGCCTGCCAAAAGCATTCCAACAACTGCGAGGTTAGATATCAGTGAACTTGTTTTAAATTGTTTGTAAGTAGGGCGTGATGTGCAAAAGTCACCATCTCACAGGTCTTGCTTCCTAAGGTTGTAATGTCTAGTCTCGAATGACTTCAAAGTATACACACAAATACACATCTTATATATAAACATCTACAAGTGTAAGTGTATCTGTCCAGCCAGGAAGAGCGAGGCTACAGCATACAGATCAATATTGCTGCTTCTTCTTTGTCTTGTCTTTGCACAATGTCTTATCTTGTATGTGTTTTAATTTTAATTTTAAATTTAAATTTTAATTCTATTTTTAATTTATTATTTGCACGTCATGTTGTTACACTGTGGACCCTGAGCATTGCAATTTCATCTATCTGTATACTTGTATATAGTTTAGATGACAATAAAGAGATGACAATTCACTTTGACTTTGAAGCTCAAAGAAAGCAAATCTGTTGCCAAAGTGAAACCACAGAGAAAAGAGAAAATCGCTTAGCTGCTAATAAACAAGTGAGGTGAGAAAATCGGCAAAACAAAACCTCAGAGGTGAGAGGAACTCACTTAGCCACTAGATAGACAATGGAGGCGAGCACATTGGCAAAACGAAACTGCCGAGGAACGAGAACCTCGCTTAGCGATGTGACTGATTGTTTGAAGTGCCAGAATCCATGGTTTCTAGGAGCCTGGACTTTTAAATGCACAGGCTTACACATCTAGTATGTATATATATATTACACACACACACACACAGACACATATATATATATACTGTGATGGGCAGCCACAGCCATTACCCAGCCGGGAGAGAGCATTCACAAGGCACTACCTTCCCCGGGATGCTAGACGGCAGTCCTCCTGGGTGGCTGTGGCACTACAGATTCCTGCAGGGCACGCTGGGGGTTCCATGGGGGCTGCCTAGGGGGTTGTAGAACCATACTTTGGGTTTCCATCACAGCTGGGAGTAGTTCCAGTTAATCCTGATGAGCCACCTGGAACACTCCTAGGTGTAACATAAAGGGAGCTGCCTCACTCCATTTGAGGAGCCAGAGTCAGGAGGAAGAGGGAAGAAGCTTGCTGGAGAAGTGCTGGTGGCAAAGAGGAGAAAGATTCTGCTATAGACTCTGAGCTTATTTATTGTGCTACTGGGTACTTCTGCTGTACTGTTGTGGGGAGCGAGGGCAGAAGAGCTCTCCATTTGTAAATAAATGTGTGCATTGCTGAACTTGTGGGCTCTGTGGCTGCTGTGTATGGAGTTTGGGGAGCTGTACGCCCCTCGGTGTCCACTATATGTGTGTGTGTGTGTGTGTGTGTGTGTATATATATAGTGGTCATCTGAGGTAATAATGAATAGAACACCATAATAAATGATGAGACACCAACGTGGCTTATTTACTTATATTCATCAAATAAAACATCACTTGATAGCATGAACACAAAATTAGAAGGCCTTCTAAACTCTTGCCTAGTAAGGCTTCATTATAACTGGTGTTTTTGGTTTGAAAGAACTTTCTTTCTTCCGCTCTGTAGTCAATTAATGATGCCTCCTCCTGGGCTTTTATGCTTTTTCTGTGACTGGAAGGGGCAGAGTCAGTTGCCCTCACTGGCTGGTTTCTCTGCACTGTGGCGACAAAAGAAGATGATGCAGTTAGCGGCCGCACCGCCTCGCAGCCCTCTGACACGCAGGGGTGGATAGTGTCATGGTACGAGGGACTGACAATCCCAAAGAGAAGTCGGGGTGCCAACTCAGCCACCCTGTTTAATAACTCAAAAAAAGGACTTTCCTATCAAAATTAACAGGTGTTCAATGGTACAAGCACACACTAATGAATATAGTGATGACCACTAATGACTCGTCCCTATGGCCTGTTTATGGTGCTCCGTCCAGCAATAGGTTTGACTGTAGACTGAGATGCCACTTCCTGTGAATGGCTGCCTTTATATCGTTATTCCAGAAGGGGTGGAGCATCTGAAAAGAATATGGTTGGAATCATTAGCCCTCATTGGGCGTCTTCTCAGAGCGGTGTAGGGAAGCAGTAAGACCATTAGAAACAGCGCCCCCTCTCATCCCAGAGTGGTATCGCACACTTGAGTTAAGCTAATAAGTTAAAGTACAGATGCGCATGTGTGACAATATATATAATCAATATTATGTTTGAAGAGGATTTCATTGTACTATACACACATAACAATAAACTTGAACTTTCATGAATTATATACATTAATACAAAAAGCTTCTGTCCACGCTTTAGTCATTTCTGCCATATCTGTTTGTCCTTATCAGCTTCTGACAATGACGAGCTTGTCCACGCTTTTACCACATCCTGAACTGGAAAGTGCAGCTCTCATCTGAAAGGCACTTCTTATAGTATTTTATCTCAGGTTTTTTTGGCAGCATTTTGGAAAAAGTTAATTGGCTCCCTACGGATTCGGTCAGCTCTGAGTACAAGCTTATTTTGTTAACTTATAAATTGCCTTTGGTGTTAGTCCACTTTGAAGAGATCTACTTTTCACTTTAATACTCATATTAAAAAGTCTTTTTCTAATGATGAATGTCAAAAAAGTCAAATTAATTCCACTGTGATTCAATGTTGTGTAACAATGAATGGCAAAAACTTCCAAGAGGGTGAATATTTTTTATAGGCATTGCAGTGCAGCAAGTCCATGGAAAATTTTTTATATAAAATGCTGCACATAAAACATTAAAGAAAGGTAGTATTAAATATTCCCACCGTTATGTATTTTTACAGAGATTTTAATAACTGCCTGTGAATTCACATTTTATCTTTGAGATATCGAGAATGTATTTAGTAAATCCTGAACGTGTTATTTACGACTACTTTGGTGTACATTCTGGTGTCATTGCCAGTAATTTCTAAAGTGCATAATGCATTACCAACTCCTTGGATGTTTTTCGTAAAAATTACCTGAGTTTACTTCAATGATTTATTTTACTCCATGAAATAATATTATTCTTTTTAATTTTCTTCAAACCATTTTAACATTTCCTTTATTGTTAAGCACAAGGAGAAGTGTACACGTTGCGCAGCAAATGGTTTGAATGGGATTAATTAGTGAAGTGATACTCTGTATTCACTCACCCATACGTTTGTCGCATGTTGTGAGAAGATCACATCTGCTGAACATCTGCATGTGTGCTTTTTTATTTTTTGGTCTTAATCATTCTAATCTGTATGGTAAATTTACATTTATTATTAACATTTGCTGTTAAATAACCTGACATAACATTTTCTGTCACAGCTGCTCACTGCCTTAAGTGCTGGTGAGGGGTCTTTCAAGGGCTCCAGTTTGGGACATGCTGATTTCCCTTTCATTGGCTTTAGTGCTAAGCTGAGGCAGGTGGCAGGAATTACATAACAAATCTGTGATTTATAGAAAATTGGCACTCAGTAATTTTCACATTATCGTATTCAGTGCCTCTGCTATTAGTTGCAAGCTGGCATCATATTTAGTAAGATAACTTACAGCTTCAAGGACCTGGATTCAATTCCTTACCCAGTATACCTAGCTGTGTGGAATTTGCATGTTTCTTTCACTTTTAGCAGGGGTTCCTCCAATACCCCAAACACCTCCCAAACATAATTTGATCCGATTCAGGCTAGTGGTGATTTATCCCAACAGCATTGAACACAGCACAGGAACCAGTTCACGACATGGTGCCTGTACACAGTGTGGCTGGGTGTGGGACTGACAGGTCTCCAGACAGCAAAGAAGAAAATTTAGGGAGCCAACTGGGTTATCCATTTTAGTGTCTGTGGACAATGCAAAAATAAAAAAATTAAAGAAATGAATGGGTCTTTACCCATATGTGAGAACTCAAATAACAAAAAGAATTTATGAGAATATCGTCATCTCTAACGGTTGCTGTGGCCAGTAAATAATGCCCCCTTCCGGGGAGCCTGGTGTCTTTTTGGTGGCTGCACAGAAGGGTCAGGATTAAATGCCTTCGCCTGATTTCTTTTCAGAGCTTTAAAGAAAGAGGGAGGCAACAAGGTTAGCAGCAGCACCCCCTCTTGCCTCGGCCTTGTCTGTAATAGAGTGAGGAGGTCCTCCATCGTGCATGCGTGACAACAGCCACAAACACATGGATCAATTTAAAATTAAGATAATCGAACCTACGCAACTGAGACACATAGAGGTCAGGATAGATTAACTGTTGGAGCCTAAACAGACCTGAATAGTCCCATAATGGCATTTTCTCCTATCTAGCCAGAGGTAGGCTCCTGCCTGAGTAGTTCAGAGATAGGTTCCGACTTTCTTCCACTATGTAGAATAAAATGTTTATTCAAAGGGAATAATGGCAGCCACAGTGGTCAGTAGTGATGGGCATTTCAATTCACTTTACTGTTTCAACCTGTGTAAGTGAATCGATTCTTTCAATTTGTTTCATTTAGAGTTCATGGGGGGAGTTTCTTCTTGTCTGCTCTAATTGAATCACTATTATATAATTTAATAATATATACTGTACATTATTTTGATAAAAATGTATGCATGTGTGTATATTAATTTTAATCTATATATTATATAGCTGTGGACAAATTTGTTGTTTGCCTTACATCTCATTGAAAAAGTGCTGTCTGCCTCTTGGAAAGTGATGAAATGAGAAGTGTACCTGTGTACCTGCACACACAGCCATCTTAACAGCATCATAGGCCCCCCGGGCAAAATAGTGCACTGGGGCCCCCGTTTTAATAGTAAAACAGAACATACATAGGCATCAGAAACATTGTGGGCCCCTATGCTCCTGGGGCCCCCGGCCAGTGCCCATTGTGCCCATACGTTAAGATGACCCTGCCTGCATGGCTTTAATATGTCGTCGAGTAAAGCAAAGTGAGTGTGAAGAGAGACAAATCATGGCTTATTTTACAAAGATACTCTGAAATGACCTGGACACATTTAATGGTCCCTCTAGGCAAGGTTATAAATAATACTATTAGAGTAATTTTTCAAACTCGCTGTTTTCTTGAATTCATATTAACAACAACAAAAACATTTATTTATATAGCACATTTTCATACAAAAAGTAGCTCAAAGTGCTTTACATAATGAAGAGAAGAAAAATAAAAGACAAAATAAGAAATTAAAATAAGACAACATTAGTTAACATAGAAAGGAGTAAGGTCCGATGGCCAGGGTGGACAGAAAAAACAAAAAAAAACTCCAGAGGCTGGAGAAAAAAATAAAATCTGTAGGGGTTCCAGGCCACGAGACCACCCAGTCCCCTCTGGGCATTCTACCTAACATAAAAGAAATAGTCCACTTTGTAGTTCAGGTTTTTCACGGAGTCACTTGATACTGATGGTCATACAGACTTCTGGCTTTTAATCCATCCATCATTGTTGGAACATCATGGTACTTTGGGTAGATGATGGTGGCGCACGCCACCACCAACAGGACACCGGAAAAGGAAACAGAAGAGAGAGTAGGGGTTAGTACAGATTTTGAATGAATAGTTATTATAATGAATTGGATATACAGAGTATCAGGATTAAATTACAGTGAAGTTATGAGAAGGCCATGTTAAAATAATGTGTTTTCAGCAGTTTTTTAAAGTGCTCCACTGTATTAGCCTGGCGAATTCCTACTGGCAGGCTATTCCAGATTTTAGGTGCATAACAGCAGAAGGCCGCCTCACCACTTCTTTTAAGTTTTGCTCTTGGAATTCTAAGGAGACACTCAGTTGAGGATCTGAGGTTACGATTTGGAATATAAGGTGTCAGACATTCCGATATATAAGCCGGGGCAAGATTATTTAAAGCTTTATAAACCATAAGCAGAATTTTAAAGTCAATCCTGAATGACACAGGTAACCAGTGTAGTGACATCAAAACTGGAGAAATGTGTTCGGATTTTCTTTTCCTGGTAAGGATTCTAGCAGCTGCATTCTGCACTAATTACAAACGATTGATGTCTTTTTTGGGTAGTCCTGAGAGGAGTGCGTTACAGTAATCTAGCCGACTGAAAACAAACGCATGAACTAATTTCTCTGCATCTTTCGATGATATAAGAGGTCTAACTTTTGCTTTGTTTCTTAGGTGAAAAAATGCTGTCCTAGTGATCTGATTAATATGCGATTTAAAAGTCAGATTACAATCAACAGTTACCCCTAAGCTTTTTACCTCCGATTTGACTTTTAATCCTAATGCATCCAGTTTATTTCTAATAGCCTCATTGTATGCATTATTGCCAATCACTAAGATTTCGTTTTTTTCTTTATTTAATTTGAGAAAGTTACTATTCATCCATTCTGAGATACAGGTTAGACATTGTGTTAGCAAATCAAGAGATTTGGGGTCATCAGGTGCTATTGATAAATACAGCTGTGTGTCATCAGCATAGCTGTGGTAGCTCACGTTGCGCCCTGAGATAATCTGACCTAATGGAAGCATGTAGATTGAGAAGAGCAGCGGACCCAGGATAGAGCCTTGTGGAACACCATATAGAATATCATGCGTCTTTGAGTTATAATTACCACAACTAACAAAGAATTTCTCCCTGCCAGGTAGGATTCAAACCAATTTAAGACACTGCCAGAGAGGCCCACCCATTGACTAAGGCGATTCTTAAGAATATTATGATCAATGGTGTCAAATGCGGCACTCAGATCTAAGAGGATGAGAACAGATAAATGGCCTCTGTCTGCATTTACCCGCAAGTCATTTACTACTTTAATGAGTGCAGTTTCTGTGCTGTGATTTGTTCTAAACCCTGACTGAAATTTATCAAGAATAGCATGTTTATTGAGGTGCTTATTTAACTGTATAATGACTGCCTTCTCTAGAAATTTACTTAAGAAAGGCAGGTTAGAGATGGGTCTATAATTTTCAAGAGCAGAGGGATCGAGATTATTTTTCTTAAGTAGGGGTTTAACTACCGCAGTCTTAAGACAGTCTGGGAAGACCCCCATATCTAATGACGAATTTACTATGTCAAGAATATTATCAATTAGCACGCCCGATACTTCTTTGAAAAAATTAGTTGGTATTGGGTCAAGGGCACAGGTGGAGGGTTTAATTTGAGAAATTATTTTATGTAAATAATAATATCACACGTCTTCAATCGTGCAATCAGTCATTCAGCTGATTTAAATGGAAGAAAGTCATCACTCTGCTGGTTGGTGTCATTATGTGTCCCATCCTGAACACGGACCAGATAAAGCAAAGGAGACAGTTGTCTGAGGAGAGCAGAAAGAAAATTACAGACAAGCTTGTGAAAGACAAAGGCTAGAAGACTATCTCCAAACAGCTTGATGTTCTTCTAACAACAGTTGCAAATATTATTAAGAAGTTTAAGGTCCATGGAGCTGTGACCAACCTCCCTGGATGCAGCCGCAATAGGAAAATTGACTTCTGAATGGGCAGAAGAATAGTGAGAATAGCAGGCAAAAAACCAAGGACAGCTTCCAAGGAAATACAAGCTGAACTCCAGGGTCAGGGTCCGTTAGTGTCTTGATCACGCCATCTACCATTTTTTGAGTGACAGTGGGCTCAGGTGGACTCCCCTGTTGAATGAAAAGCATAGAAAAGATGGGTCTGGTTCATAGGGGTAGAGTCTAAGTAAAGAAGCACAGGCATCCCTTCTACACTTCACTTCCTCCAGCTCCTGATACTGAGGTGTTCCCAGGCCATCCAAGAGATATAATCACTCCAGCATGTCCTAGGTCTGCCCCAAGGTCTCCTTCTGGTTGGAAATGTCTGAAACACCTCCCCAGGAAGGCATCCCGGAAGCATCCTAATCAGATGCCCAAACCACCTCAGTTGGCTGTGTTCAAAGCATAGGAGCAGCTGCTTTCGAATGTCTGAGATCCTCACACTTTCTCTATGGCTGAGCCCAGATACCCTGATGAAGGAAACTGATTTCTGCCGCTTGTATCCACAATCTAGTTCTATCAGTCGCTACCCACAGCTTGTGAGAATAGGAATGTAGATTGACTGGTAAATCAAGAACATTCTCTTTCGGCTTAGTTCTCTTTTCACCACAACTGACCGACACAATGTCTGCATAACTACAGATGCTGCTCCCATTTGCCTCTTGATCTCCCACTCCATTACTGAAGAAAATCCCAAAATACTTAAATTCTTCTGCTTGACCAGCACCGCATCCCAATCTGGACAGGGCAAATCATTCTTTTCCATCTGAGAACCAGGACCTCGGACCTGGAGGTGCTAATCTTCATCCAGCCCACTCCACACTATAATAGTATGAGCAAATGTATATTTACCTTCTGCTTTGTTAAGGAATCTTCCATTTCTAACTTCATTTTTGTAATTGTAATTTATTCTTTTAGCATTTGTGGAGTGCTTTGAGCGACACATTTGCATGAAAATGTGCTAAATAAACAAATGCTTTTGTTCTTCGTTATCCTGACAGTTTTCCTGGTGGCCGATCTAAAATCCCTACATGAGCGGCAAGCATTTCCTAGTCAGTGGTATGCCTTATGGGAAATTTATTTCTTATGGCTGATATTTATAATACTATTGCTTTTTTTAGATCTGTTCCAAACAGATGTGTTATTTTCAACCTTGGGTTAAGGCAGTTTGAACCCTTCCCTTGGAATAAAACAGCCAGATCCCCTGGGAATGTTAGCATTGCGAGTAACTCCAGACTTTATTCAAGATAAAATAGAAACAATAAAAATGGAAACAGGGCTCATTCCATCTACCCAATTCCCATACTTCATTTCATTATTTGGCTGATACCTTTATAGAAGGTCACTTACAACATCACAGGAATACAACTGGTGGTATTTCTTTTGTTTTTCACAGGCAGGTGAAGTGACTTGCTCAGGGTCACATTGTGTCAGTAGCAGGATTTGAACTCACAACATAAGAGTTTGAAGTCTATATTCCTACTCACTATGTCAAACTTTGGTTATATTTATTTAGATTTTCCAACTGAAGCACAGGCAGGTGAAGTGGTTTGCTTATTGTCACACGGGTGTCAGTAGTGGGATTTGAACCCACAACCTTAGTATTTGAGGTCCAAATCTTTAACCATTATGCCACAATACAATTGGTTGGGTTTCTTTTGGTTTTCCATCTGGGGCACAGACAGGTGAAATGACTTGCTCATGGTCACATAGTATCAGAAGCAGGATTCGAACCAACAACCTCAGAGTTTGAAGTCCAAATTCTTAAACATTAGGCCACAATACAATTGGTTGGCTTTCCACTTGGGTCACAGGCAGATGCCCAAAGTGCTTGCCATAATATAATTGCCTATGCTTTGTTAGGATTTCCAGTTGGAGCACAGGAAGATGAAGTGACTTTCTTGTGGTCACACAGGTGTCAGTAGTGGGATTTGAACCCACAATCTTAGTGTTTGAAGTCCAAAGCCTTAACCTTTAGGCCACAATACAATTGGTTGGCTTTTCACTTGGGGCACAGACAGATGCCCAAACTGCTTGCCATAATATAACTGCCTATGCTTCTTTAGGCATAGACCTCTTAGGCACCTAAGAAGTCTACCATTGACCGCATCCTGGCAATGAGGGTTCTCATGGAGCGCAAACGTGAATATCGGCAGAGTTTCTTTGCAGCCTTTGTTGATTTTCATAAAGCGTTCAACTTAATTGATTGCGCTGCCCTGTGGGACATCCTGAGGATTCACGGGATCCCCTCAAGGTTGCTGGGTATCATGGCTGGCCTGTACACTGGTACTGTGAGTGCTGTGTACAGTGGAGGCAGAACCTCTGTGTTTTTCGCAGTTGATTCTGGGGTTCGTCAGGGGTGTGTTTTTGCTCCTACTCTGTTCAATGCTTGTATGGACTGGGTGTTGGGCAAGGTTGTGGGGTCAAGTGGCTGTGGGACATCTGTTGGTGAAGAAAGATTCACTGATCTTGACTTTGCTGACAATGCTGTGATCTTCGCAGAGTCAATGGAGGCTCTGATTCAGGGCTCTTGAGTGACTGAGTGAGGAGTCTGAGTGTCTGGGCTTGTGAGGGTCCTGATAAAAAACAAGATCCAGGCCTTTAATGATCTCTTAGGCACAGCCATCAGCAGTGTGTCTATCTGTGGAGAGAGTGTCGACCTTGTTGAGAGGTTTACTTACCTTGGCAGTGTCATTCATGTTTCTAGTGACTCTTCCTATGAAGTCAGTAAATGGATTGGGAGAGCATGGGGGGGGGGGTCATGAGGTCACTGGAAAGGGGTGTATGGCGCTCCTGATTTCTCTGCAAAAGAACGAAGGTCCAAGACTTTAGAGTCCTGGTGCTTCCTGTCTTGCTATATGGTTGCGAGACATGGACGCTATCCAGAGACCTGAGACGAAGACTGGACTCTGGAGATGGTCCTGTGTCTCTCCGGAGAATCTTTGGGTACCGTTGGTTTGACTTTGTGTTTAATGTGCCATTGCTCATGGAGTCCTGAATGAGGCACATTACCTGCATTGTGAGGGAGTGTCAGTTATGGCACTACAGCCATCCGTCGCGATTCCCCGAGGATGATCCAGCTCACAGGATCTTCATTCTTGTGGACCTGTGGCTGGACCAGGCCAAGGGGTCGCCAGCGTAACACCTGGCTGCAGCAGATAGAGGGTCATTTCCTGGAGGATGGTACTGGACCGCGTGTCTGCCTGCGGGGTTACCAACTGGGATCCCGAGCTGTTTTGTTGTGTGGTGGATGTGACAATGCACTGTACCAGTGCATGCTCCCCAACTTGACTTGACTTCATTAGGATTTCCAATTGGAGCACAGGCAGGTGAAGTGACTTGCTCATGGTGACACAGGTGTCAGTAATGGAATTTGAACCCATAACCTCTGGGTTTAAAGTCCAAATCCTTAACCATTAGGCCCCAATACAATGGGTTGGCTTTCCATTTGGGGCATAGGCAGGTGAAGTGACATTCTCATGGTCACACAGTACTGTTAGCAGGACTTGCACTCACAATATCAGAGTTTGAAGTAAAAGAAAAAGCCTTAACTATTTTGTCACACTGCCTGCTGTATGTTTTTTTATCCGCATTTGGAGTTCACAGGGCATCTGGAGCCCATCCCAGAAAGGCATAAGCTTGAATATTAGACAGGATGTCCACAGACTGTGACACTAATGGTGCGTGCACACTCACCCACACACATCCATGGCTAATATACTGTAATGTCTCTATGGGTTTAGATTGCAAAAGAGATGTGGAAAGCACCCTTTCCCCAGAACATGCAGACATCCTTCTTTCTTAAATTTATATAGAAACATAACTGAAATATGTGTTCAACAAACAATCATAGCATTTACTGTACACTTCGATACACCAGATGGTTAAGAGCAAAGAGCAAGGCCCATGTGGAATGGGGAGGGGCTCCATCCTTGTCCTCCAAGGTTTTAACCAATTCGTGTGATACACACACAGTTCCACAGATGCCAGTTGGGCTGTATCATAGTGTAGCTGACCAATTCTTTCTGTTAGTTTATTATAAAAGGACCTTGCCAGTGTGCTAGGAGCTTGAAATGGGATGCTGGGACTGACACTGTGATTTGTTCCCCTGGACAAAACTCCCAGAGGCCTATACCTCGATTGTACAGCAGAGCCTGGGTGTGCTGGGTCTGCTACAAGAGCTCCTTTATAAGGGGACATACCTTTATAAGTCACCCACAGAGTTGCATGAGGTATTCAGATATGTTAATGGAGGGCTGTGACTCTTCCTTCCATCCCTCCTCTAGAAGGCAGAGGAATCCCCTGTATTGTCTCCTGTACCAGGAGCTCAAATGGTGAAAACCTCATTTAGGTTAGGGCACCTCCTGAGAGCCAGAACCATCTTTGTACACCACTCTTCTCAACATCTGCTTGAGTGTCAGGTTAATGAGTTCAATCAGTCTTTTGTTCAAGAGGTTGGTAATCTGACATTCTGAGACAGGTGATGCATAGGAATTTTATGACCTCCATGAATGTTCTGGAGGTGAAAGGGGTTGTTTGGCCCACAAGGACCCATTTAGGGATACCACTCATCACAAATACCCCAAAAAGTTCCCACACTATGGTTTTATTGTTCACCAGTCTCACAGGAATGACCTCTGAATATTGGACCAGTATGTATTCATGACCCTGAGCCAATGGTTCAAGTGGGCCTTCAATGTAAATTCCATCCTGCTCGAATGGAGTTTCAATTGTTGGCATTGGAACAAAGGGTGCTAAAACTTGTAGCTGAATTTAAGTTAGTTGGCACTCGGGACACAAAGAGCAAAAATGGCATATATACCACATGCATTTCAGAACAGGTCATCCACCTGAAACTAAGCATGTTTGGGCCTGACCAGAGCTTGGATGGGAGACTATCTAGGAAAAGCTTGGGTTACTGCTGGAAGAGGTGTTGTTGAGTCCAGCAGGGGTCACTTACTCTGTGTATGTATCCCAATGCCCCAGTGTAGTGACGAGGACACTTTGCTGTAAAAATGGTGCCATCCTTCAGATGAAACATAAAGCCGAGGTCCTGACTCTAGGTGGACATAAAAGATCCCTGGCATCCTTCTTAAACAGCAGGGTATGTCCTGATAGCCTGGCTAAATTGGCCTAGTCATTCTGGCCCCCCTAATCATCCCCTGTCTCTAATTGGCTAACAATCTCTCACCCCTTCAACACTTCACAGCTCATATGTGGTGAACATACTGGCACAAAAATGGCTGCCATCGCATCATCCTGGTGGATGCCGCATATTAGTGGTTCTTTCCCCATTCACTATGAAAAGTGATTTAAGCAGTGAGAAAAGCGCTATATGAATTTAAAGGTTATTATTATTATTATTACTTCCTCATTAATTCCAGGTCAATAAAGCCTGGTTTTAATATATTACAAGGTTTTGTCTGTTCCCAAATGGGTGCCTAGCAAATGAGATGTCCCAGCGCTCGAACCTCGCTTTGGAAAGTACAAGGAACCAAAAGGTGGTGCTGCTGTTTGAAGACCTTTTATTTGAGATTTTTTTTAGTAACCTAATGTACATCCATTAGGTTGGGCCAGCACCCCTACCCACCAGCTACTCCATTATCTCCACCCATACATAGAGGAAGACTAAAGGACGAGTTACAAACAACACACACTGCAATGTACAGTACAACATTCATAAAGTGCACAAAGCAGATCTCACAGGAACAGCACATTGACACGAGAATAAGACAACACACAGTGGAAAAATATGTTCCAGTAAATCACCACTGAGTTGTGACACTGGTTTACCAGATGTCAGTGGTAGACATTTCAGAGACTGGGAGCCCACAAGCATCTGGGATTGTAACATTGCCGGGGCCTGGGAGTGTAGCTTCAGTATGTAGAGAACTCCAATTAAATTAACATGTATTTGCATTTTGGGATGTGAACAGCTGCAGGCTATAAACCCGCCTTACTTTGTGCCGCAGCCCTCCATGTTCTCTCACATCCGCTCATTGGAGTGATACCGTCTGTTGTCCATCAGGCTAAAAAAGAATCAACAATGACCTTGTGTCGTCTATTCTGAAAAGGGAATATTTCCTTACATTTTAGGCTTGGCCTTGGACAGCGGTGCTGCTTCATGGATTCAACTTGCTCAGTTTGTATTCTGTGCCTCAATGGTAACTGTATGGAATCTGCACGTACTTCATGAGTCTGTGTGGGTTTTACTTGCACACCCCAAAGTAGCTGGTGATTCTAAATCATCCCTGTGTGTTTAGGTGAATGGGCTCAATGATGGACTGATGTCTTGTCCAGGATTGTTTCGGCCTTTCCCATAACAATACCAGGACAGGCTTGAGTGCCCTTGCGACCCTGAAGTTGATTACGTAGTTCTGCTACTTACAGTAGGTGACATGATAAGTGCAGATGAAGGTCCGGGCACAGCAGTGACGGAAAGGGTAAAAAATAATTGAGAGCTGCCTGCCATTCCAACTATCATGGACTTGAACAGAAAGGTTAATAAAGTGGGCAGCACGGTGGCGCAGTGGGTTTGCTTCCCGGGTCCTCCCTGCATGGAGTTTGCATGTTCTCCCCATATCTGTGTGGGTTTCTTCTGGGTGCTCCGGTTTCCTGCCACAGTTCAGGTTAGGTGCATTGGCGATCCTAAATTGTCCCTGGGTGGGTGTGTGTGTGTGCCCTGCGGTGGGTTGGTGCCCTGCCCGGAGATTTGTTCCTGCCTTGCGCCTTGTGTTGGCTGGGATTGGCTCCAGTAGACCCCCGTGACCCTGTGTTAAGATATAGTGGGTTGGATAATGGATGGATGGATGGTTAATGAAGCTTGAGTGAGGACTCAGAGTAGTATGAACATAAGAACATCAGAAATTTGACAAACAAGAGGAGACCATTCAGTCCATCAAGCCTCTTTGCTCTATGGAGGCGAGATGATGAAGGTGGAAAATGAAGGAAAGCTAAGAGGAATAGAGGAGAGCGACATGGAAGTATTGGTAGACCCCATATTTATATTGGTATTGTGCTTCTTTACTATATCCCTTAGATCAACAGGGCATCATATTTTAGATGCAAAGTCCCTTCCCTTGTGCATGCCTTTGAGTCATTCCTGATCACGCCTGACATATAGTATGCTCTCACATCTTCTACTAATCAGTGGTCTACTCATGCTTGGGTGCTAGGGTCCAACATTTCTCTTAGCCTTTGCAATTCTCAATTGTTACGTAAGGTTAAGCAAGAGAAAATATTAAGTTAGCTGAACTCAGGTTCCTCTTGTGACCAGTTCTGGATGTTCTTGCAGCGATCAAAGAAATTCCAGATAATATTTTGGCCAAACAGATACAGTAGAAATTTCCTGTAGAATACAGTAAAGTTTTTTGTAATGCATGGTTAATCAATATAAAGATATCTGAAAATACAAAACAGCACACCAAACACTCACAAATCAAGAGTGATCATGGAGTGACATGTACTCTAATGTGAGGATGTTTAATGCCAAGTAAAGAGAAAACCTTGGAAAATGATGGGAAACAAACTAACGTGTGTTCAGCACTGGGAGCAAAAAGGAATTGAATGATTGGGTGAAAAGGTGCACCAAGATGGAAGTGGAAATGATGAGACCAAAAGGGAGTCCAAGTGGTTAGAGATGGTACCAGATGATGTAAAAAGCATGGATTTTACCCCAAAGGATGTTTAGGACTGCAGAAGGTGGAAGTTAAAGATTTTGAGTAGAGGGCACCTACAGTACTTAAAATGGGTATAGCAGGAAAACAGCCATTATACGCATGATTTATGATGATGAAGCAAAAAGAGAAAATGGCTTTGAGTGTTCATTAACTTGTAATTTATCTTAATATGCCATCTGTATTAGCCAGTCATTTGTCTTATAAAGTAGAGAACTTTTCATCGGCAGCTGTTTATAAAGCGAAACAATCGCAAAAATATTTAGTCATACAAGAAACCCCTTGAGTGCTCCTCCATGGTTCTAGGTAGCAAGTCATTCCATTGTCGAACATGGTCTCACGTCATTGTGTGTACGAGGATCTGCGTAATTGAAGACAGCAGATGTGTAGTGGCCCACGTATCCAAAACAAATTGCGTCAAAGTGTAATTTCCACCGGAAGACTTTTTGTATGAGTGTTTGATGTGGCACCGGGGCAGCCTAAGTGTGTCGTCTTGTGTTGCGGAATCAGAACTCCAAAGCAATGGCAGGACTGGAATGAGGAATAGTCAGCTGGTGGGAGAGTCCCCTGGTTAAAGAGCAATGCTGCATTCATTGGCCAGGAGACACAAAATGGGTCATGCAATCAAATAGTGCGGAAGCATCAATTATATTCACATTTAATTTAGAATCGGGAGTAGGAGATGGGGAAGGGGCGTCAGCAGGCAGTGATCACCACACAGAATCCATTATATTCATGATATTACAGCTCTCTGGACATTTTAGAATACTAAGATGTAAACTTGATTCCATTTTCATGATGAAGTGCATTAAATTATGTGTTAAATATGTGGGGGCATGGTGGTGCTGCAGTAGTGCTGCTGCTTCACAGCAAGGGGGTCACGTCCCGGGTGTCTGTTTGTTTTCCTGGTGGGTTTCAGTTTCCTTCTAAAGGCATGCAGGTTGAAAGATTTGATGATGCCAAATTGATGCTACTAGTGTACGTGTGAGCTCATATTCACGTTGCGATGAGCTGGCGCCCTGTCTAGGGATTGTTCCTGACTAGCACTTGATGCTTGCTGGGATGGACGCGACCCTGGATGGATGAAATAATTAAACATGTACTCTATGACAAAGATTATTCAGTGTTCCTTAAATGTTTTGACACAGTGATATCCTTAATGAAAACCTGCTCTGCAATGTAAGTTCACCTTCCAACAGGACAATGACCCAAAGCACAAAGATGTGACATCAGCATCTTCCACTCTAGAGATGGAAATGGTTTAGTAACTGCATGACATGCTTAGTCCTTTCTTTTTGTTGCCCCTTCACCAGAGGGTGTGAAATGCACCACCATGCTTGCGTATTTGACAACATATATATTGCATATTATTTTTTTAGCCATTGACTCTGTATTTAGCACTGAGTCCTGACTTTTAATCTTAGAATCTACACCGTCTGTGTGGAATTGCAAGTTCTCCCTGCATGAGTTCTCCTCTTTAAAACTCAGTTTTTTTCTCCCACATCCCAAAAACGTGTATGTTAGGTTAAATTTGTTCGGTGTGGGTGAGAATGAGGTGTATCTGAAGACTGATTGGCATTCCATCTAGGATTGTTTATGCCATCTGCCCAGTACTGACTGAATGGGCACCAAATCTCCATAACCTCTAAGCTGGATGACTGTGTTGTAAAATGGATGGATTCATGTTTGTACACCAGCCGGATGCAACTGTTTACTTTGCAGGGTTCTGCTTTTCCAGTTTTTTTCCATTACAATTCAGATGTGTTTTGGGTTTAGGCAGCCTTGAGGTCTCACTTGACAGCAAATCGGCCCTCCACTTTATCCCACACACACATTTCCTCGTCCAGCCTACATATTTTCTCAGCATCAAGATGATTAAAATCAGCCTTCAGTTGTTTCCTGAGACCCCTGGGCTCTGCTAAGGCCACGTGATTAGCCTGTTAAACCCTAAGTCCCCCCCCCACACATCCCCCCCCCCCATCACCCTCCGCCACACTAGTACTTTTGCTCTGTTCCCACCACTACTGCCCACAGAGACAACACAGTGTTCTCTCAAACCAGAGAGCCTCGAGACACTGTTCCCAAGTGGCCTTGGTTTGTTTCTATTGCTCTTATAAAGTTTAAAGCAATAAATTTGAAAAATCTTCCCAGGGGGCCCTACGGCATTCAAGTGACTAACATTTGATTTTGATTCTTATATTCAGCAGAAAGACAATGCTCACTTTTTTTTAACATTGAGATGATAGTTGATGAGGCGGTCTGTCTTGGCGCACTCCTGATGGCCATACTGTGGTCGACTGGCACCTTGACTAAGAATAATTATATGGCAAACTCCAGAGAGTTCCTACACACCATGAGAGCTGGCACCATTTGGTAAGCTGTGTTTAACATCTCAAAGCTTAGCTGTTACCAGTACCACTGCGGACCGGTCCCAGTACGAGACCAAAATAAAAAAGGGGGCAACTGAAATACTACAGAGACTGTGATGTGATAAAAATTCCCCAAATCCAACAATATCTGACAGCAGTGGTTGGGATGGGGCTTAGCCTGAGTAAATGACCAGACAGACACAGGGGGCATACTTGGGGGTTTGCAATGGCAGAGAGACTTGTATAGCTTGGGCAAGATTTGCTTTTTGATGAACTCCATTAACTGCTTGGCTGATATAAGTGAGAAAGCACCAGAAAGTAGGAAGTAAGAAGTCAGGAGGACTAGGTGGCTCAGCTAAAAAGGACCTTACAGTTTAACCCCATGTAGAATGGTATATTCAAGTGAAAGGTGATCTATTTAGGTGCGTCAAGTACTGATTAGGTAGAATACCAACATACTATTTGTAGAACACAAGAAACAATCTGTCATGTTCTATCAGAAGTTTCAACTCATGCAAATAGTATTATCATAACAAGGATGGCATCTTAAGCCTTGATTCTGTCAGCCAGTCAAGTCTTCAGCGCTGCCCCGCGCTCCCAGCTGCTTTTCCCTTTGTCCCGTCATGCACGCCGCCCGGTTCTGCCTCACCTGGGACCAGTGGCTGCCTGTATCCCACACTACTCACCTCACCCACTGCGCGGTGATCCAAGCCCAGGGTACAATTCAAGGCTCACCAACGGCGATATATCCGAGGCCGATGGGCCTCAGTAGTTGGGAGACGCGTCCGCTCCCCTCTGTTGCCTACGTGTTGCTTTACAGCCGGCTTCTCAAGGCATTCGCGGGCCCACATACACTCTGCCACCACCTGTGGAGCACGTCCTTCTTTGGTCTGGGCCCTGAGCTTGTTACATTATGAAGTAAACTGCCTTCAGGGTTGATTTGTTATACTTAGGGCTAAATCGTAACACAGTGTGGCTGGTGTTAATAAACGTTTTTGGCATCATGTGAGCGGCTGTGAGGCAGACTGAATGTGCACGCGTCAGTAAGCACAGGTGTGTGCGCGCGAGGCTGAAGAGTAGCCTGAATATGCGCGAGCCAGTAAGCAGAAGTGCGTGTGCACACGGCTGTGAGACGGGCTGAATGTGCGCGTGTCATGTAGCTACTAAATATGCAAAAGTGTGTGCACGCGCGAATGAGTGCATCTACCGTGAGCACCCGTGTGAAAAAATATTAACACGCACAGGACTGTGCTAATATTTAAGAGAATATGGAATTGTCCGTATATATGTTTCAGTTGCTTTGAATGCTACACGTGTTAATTGGATTTTAGGAACGGTGACACATGATTGTGATTTTCTGTAAAGTAAAAAGTTTTTAAAGATGCTATCGAGATGAAGCCCGGCTGTTTGTGTCTGTGTCATGGAGGTTTGATTTTAGCCATAAGATAACACAGATAAGATAATTATAGCGGTCGGCCGCTTTGCCTTGTGCTCCACTTTGTGTGTCTGTGTGTGTCTGTGTCTGTGTCTTTATATGTGCTGGCAGAGGCAATGTTTTCTCAGGAAAAGCTGGAGAGCGTCAAGTCGACATCCCTGCTATTTCTGTACTAGATGGAGCAAAAATAATCCATCATGAACTGAATATACTCGACGAATCCATACCAGTTGTTAAAAACTACAGCCACAGCTGCCCCGAGATCCTGCCTTGTACAAGCCTGTATGAAGATGGTTGTATAGTTGTTGTTACCTTCAGCATTAGAGGTACAGCATTACCTATACAAATTTTCCACCAGACATTCTGAAACATAGACTAATATAAAGTCATCCATCCATCCATCCATCCATCTTCTAACCCGCTTCATTTTGAGCAAGGTCGGAGGAGAGCTGCAGCCTATCCCAACAAGCATAGGGACTAATGCTGGAATAATTCTTGGACATATGTTGTCAAAAGATCGTTAATGTGATATATTTAGCTGATACTTTTACAAATGAAGAAAACCCAATTATTTATGTACTTCTAAAGTGTGGGAAGGCCTGAGTAAAATGACTCAATAGATGTCATAAAGAAAGCCCTTAGTGTTTAACACATATCCTTAATAATATGAGTAATTAATTACATTTATATAGTGCTTTTCTCACTACACAAAATGCTTACACAAAGGAGAACCATTTCAACCACCACTAATGTGTAGCACCCACCAAGATGATGCAAAGGCAGCCATTATTGCACCAGTATGTTCACCACACATTAGTTATTAGGTGGTGAAGGGGTGAAAGAAAGAGTCAATTAGAAACAGGGGGTAATAAGGGGGTTAAGAATGGATGAGTCTATGATGGGTAATTTAGCCAGGATATCAGGATAAACCCTACACTTTTTGAAAGATGCCCAGGGACATTTAATGACATAGAAATTCAGGACCCTTGGTTTTAGATAGATAGATAGATAGATAGATAGATAGATAGATAGATAGATAGATAGATAGATAGATAGATAGATAGATAGATAGATAGATAGATAGATAGATAGATAGATACTTTATTAATTCCAAGGGGAAATTTACACACTCCAGCAGCAGCATACTGATAAATAAACAATATTAAACTAAAGAGTGATAAAAATGCAGGTATAACAGACAGGAATTGAATAGTCGCATAGTGTGAGGGAGGAACGATCTCCTCAGTCTGTCAGTGGAGCAGGACGGTGACAGCAGTCTGTCGCTGAAGCTGCTCCTCTGTCTGGAGATGATACTGTTTAGTGGATGACAGTGGATTCTCCATAATTGACAGGAGCCTGTTCAGCGCCCGTCGCTCTGCCACAGATGTCAAACTGTCCAGCTCCATGCCTACGATAGAGCCTGCCTTCCTCATCAGCTGGTCCAGGCATGAGGTGTCCCTCTTCTTTATGCTGCCTCCCTAGCACACCACCGCATAGAAGAGGGCGCTCACCACAACCGTCTGATAGAACATCTGCAGCATCTTATTGCAGATGTTGAAGGACACCAGCCTTCTAAGGAAGTATAGTCGGCTCTGTCCACTCTTGCACAGAGAATCAGTATTGACAGTCCAGTCCAATATATTATCCAGCTGCATTCCCAGGTATTTACAGGTCTGCACCATCTGCACACAGTCACCTCTGATGATCATGGGGTCCATGAGGGGCCTGGGTCTCCTAAAATCCACCACCAGCTCCTTGTTTTTGCTGGTGTTCAGTTGTAGGTGGTTTGAGTTGCACTATTTAACAAAGTCCTTGATTAGGTTCCTATACTCCTCCTTCTGCCCACTCCTGATGCAGCCTACGATAGCAGTGTCATCAGCGAACTTTTGCACGTGGCAGGACTCTGAGTTGTATTGGAAGTCCGATGTATATAGGCTGAACAGGACCGGAGAAAGTACAGTCCCCTGTGGCGCTCCTGTGCTGCTGACCACAGTGTCAGACCTGCAGTTCCCGGGATGCACATACAGAGGTCTGTCTGTAAGATAGTCCATGATCCATGCCACCAGGTATGAATCTACTCCCATTTCATCTGAAGGATGGCTCCATATTTACAGCACATTGTCACCATCACTGCACTGGGGTATTGGGATCCACACACAGACCATAGGGTAAGCTTCCCCTGCTGGCCACACTAACACCCTCTTCCAGCAGCAACCCAAGCTTTTCCTAGATGGTCTCCCATCCAAGTACCAGTTATCCTTCTAGCAAAGTGAGCACTTTTCAAACGCAAAATCATTGAAAAATTCAAGGGAATATTTGGTACAGAATTAAATAAATAAATAAGCAAATATATTAATAAATGCGGAAATAAATGTATTATAAGAAATGTGACAACAAGTAAATAAAAACACAGCAATATGTGAGCAACAATAATGAATTATATTTTTGGCTGTTAATTTATATATGTGTTTATTTAATTATTTCTTCATTTATTTATTTCAGTGACACGCACGTAATAAGACAATAAGCTCTGAAATGAAAACTGTCAGTTTCATTCATCAAAGTTGAGAGAGCGGGTTATAGCGAATACTATTTTTTGATTGATCAATCGTCACTATACTGTACATAATGGTTCCTTAATGGCATTTTATTGGGCTGTGTGGGTCCTCAAAGAGTCATGGAGTCTTTGCATATGAAGTTGGTTCTTTAGGCTGTAAAAAGGCTCCTAAGACAGGGTATGTGGACAAAACATAAATGTTTGAAGCATCGGGTGTCTGGCAGAATACAACAGATCAAGAAAACCTGAACTTAGCTTGTATGATTGAATGCAGCGAGAGTTCTTTTAAAATCAGGAACCCCTTGGTATTTCACACATCTGTTATCATCTATTTATGGTTATTTATGGTGCTGCTACAGATCTAGTTAAATAAAGATATTACCTGAAGCCCTCATGTTGAATGGTTCTTTTAGGAAACAAAAATGGGCTTCCTATGGAACTGGTCTTCGGAACCACTTTGGCACCTTTACTTTTAAGAGCGTAGAGCAGACATAAAACCTTTGGCCATCAAGGGCCAATTTTACATCAGACACTTCAGATATAAATTTGGAGTTTCTTGAATTACACAGTAATTCTAGGTAAGCTTTTCTTGCACTCATATCCATTGAACACAGTCACAACTTTGAGCAATCGCATGAGCTACAGGATTCCCAAGACAAGCAAAGCATGTATGTCCACTCTGCAGACAATTCACCAAACCCCATGATCATCAGAGGTGACTGTGTGCAGAGGGTGTAGACCTATAAATATATGGGAGTGCATCTGGATGATAAATTGGACTGGACTGCCAATACTGATGCTCTGTGCAAGAGAGGACAGAGCCGACTATACTTTCTTAGAAGGCTGGTGTCTTTCAACATCTGCAATAAGATGCTGCAGATGTTCCATCAGACAGTTGTGGCGAGCACCCTCTTCTACACAGTGGTGTGCTGGGGAGGCAGCATAAAGAAGAGGGACACCTCATGCCTGGACAAACTGGTGAGGAAGGCAGGCTCTATTGTAGGCATGGAGCTGGACAGTTTGACATCCATGGCAGAGCGACGGGCGCTGAGCAGACTCCTGTCAATCATTGAGAATCCACTGCATCCACTGAACAGGATCATCTCCAGACAGAGGAGCAGCTTCAGCGACAGACTGATGTCAATGTCCTGCTCCACTGACAGACTGAGGAGATCGTTCCTCCACCACACTATGCGACTCTTCAATTCCACCCTTTGGGGGATGGGGGGGGGGGGGGGTTGTAAACATTAACATTATACAAAGTTATTCTCCGTTATACCTGATTTTTATCACTCTTTAATTTAATATTGTTTTTATCAGTATGCTGCTGCTGGAGTATGTGAATTTCCCCTTGGGATTAATAAAGTATCTATCTATCTATCTATCTATCTATCTATCTATCTATCTATCTATCTATCTATCTATCTATCTATCTATCTATCTATCTATCTATCTATCTATCTATCTATCTATCTATCTATCTATTATATAGTGCCTTTAATATCTATCTATCTATCTATCTATCTATCTATCTATCTATCTATCTATCTATCTATCTATCTATCTATCTATCTATCTATCTATCTATCTATCTATCTATCTATTATATAGTGCCTTTAATATCTATCTATCTATCTATCTATCTATCTATCTATCTATCTATCTATCTATCTATCTATCTATCTATCTATCTATTATATAGGATAACAATGCATTATGCTATATTTTTCGTATTCAAGTACTGTAGCAGTATGTCTGCAGATAGAGGTTTCATTGTTATTTTGATAGGTATTATTTAAGGAGACACAAATAGACAGAAGTTCTAATAAACAATATAATTCTACAGCTTTCACTAAAGTTTGCAGTGTACATCACCATTTTGGATTGCTGTCATGATCTGAAGTTGGAGAAACTGCCCTGAGTTTCTGAGTTGGAAATCCAACTTGTGGGGGTGTTCCATTTGAAAATTCTGACTAGGAACTCAGAAATTCCAGCCTCTTACTTCAAGTGGAACGCAACATTAGGTACCTTCCTATAACTCCCAAGGAGCACTGCCTCCCGGTGTTCTTCAAAAGGCAGGGCCTGCTGTGAACCAGGCAGCACATAATAAGTGACAGCTTTGTAGTGGCTTATCACTTAGACCAGATAATCTGAACCATGCCATGACAATAAAGGAGTGTGTCCTGTGAATTTATTGCTCTTTCCTAACCGTTCTCTTACCCAAGCTTGAATCCATAACATAAGCAAATCAGGGTTTATGTAACTAGAAGACCACTTTTCTAGACTCCAGTTGTGTCTTTTAGACACAGTGTCCCCTTAAATACTTGAAACAACACTTTGGGAAAAGTGCTCAATTTGAAAGATGCTATGAAGGAAAGACTGAGGTGTACAATGAGAAACCTCCGAACATGGGTGCAATTGGTTTTCTAACAAGCATGATTACTGCAGAGGCTGCTTGCTTGAGAAACCTTGAAATAGCTGTCGATCCTGACAACCCTGACCATAATATTGATTACGACCAGACGTGGCACATCAGCACTATGTAACACTTGACTCACCCTGTCATATTCACCCTGTCATTTAGTAAATAAAATTATGTGTAAGGGCGGCACGGTGGAGCAGTGGTAGCGCTGCTGCCTCGCAGTTAGGAGACCCGGGTTCACTTCCCGGATCCTCCCTGCGTGGAGTTTGCATGTTCTCCCCGTGTCTGCGTGGGTTTCCTCCCACAGTCCAAAGACATGCAGGTTAGGTGGATTGGCGATTCTAAATTGGCCCTAGTGTGTGCTTGGTGTGTGGATGTGTTTGTGTTTGTGTGTCTCCTGCGGTGGGTTGGCATCCTACCTGGGATTGGTTCCTGCCTTGTGTCCTGTGTTGGCTGGGATTGGCTCCAGCAGACCCCTGTGACCCTGTGTTCGGATTCAGCGGGTTGGAAAATGGATGGAAATTATGTGTACGAATAACCCTTACAGATTACACTAAAAACCTTTGCCTACAATATCATAATTTACAGTATATGGAATACTTAAAAGAAGAACAATTGAGATTGCTTGAGAAAGACTGCCAGAGTTTAAAATCGATAAAACGTCTCATTGATAGCCATGCTGTGTTCGCATGCTTTCAGAGTTTACAGAGCCCCGACTTATGACACACACATTTTCCGGTTAGACTTTTCAGAAAACACAAGGTTACTGTTGATTTGTAACTTGGTCAGCAAGAAAAGCAATTAAGGTAAACTTTTTGTGACAATAAAGAGCAAACTAAACGTATTAAATGTGCATCACTTCACATGAAATCAGTGGCGGTGCTAGGATTTCTTAAAAGGTTGGGCCTAAATTTGTCACGAGTGGGCCTAATGTTATTTTTATTACTGGTAAATATATATCAACTAGCTGTGTAAGCCTGTGCTGTAAAAAGCCTGGGCTCCTAGAACCTATTGAAATCATCAGAAAAAAATTGAAATGCAGAGTCGGCAGTTTCGTTTTGCGCATGTGCTCGCCCCCCTAGTTTATCAGCTCTGTGATGCTTGCCCCCCTTGTCTATCAGCGGCTAAGCGAGTGGTTTCACTTTGGCAATTGAGTCGTTTTCTTTCAGCTTCATGCTGTAGCCTCGTACTTCTTTCTTTTTTCAACTTGTGAACCTGGGGCCGCCTTGCCAGCTCTTTGAGCTTCATGCTGTAACCTTTCACATCCGGGCCGGACTGACAGACATACACACTTCCACACATAGACGTTTATATATAAGATTAAAAGCAAAATGTTTTAGAAGCTCAGTCTTTCTAAAATAAATTACTATTATTTTGCACATCTAGATAGAATGATTTTTGTTAACACTAATTTAAATCCATTTATGAATTGTGAAGATAAATTGGCTCCCTACTTTTTGTTGATACATGAGACATACCAGCCATTGTAAGGCACAAATGGTCAAATAATGCGTGTTATAATTTTGACCAATATAGCATTCTATAGCAGCAAGTAGTCCAATTCCTGTTTTGCCATTCCTAGCAGTTTGTGTCTGCATTTGTGAGGTATGTGCTTCCAGTCACCGAATACACGAGTCAATCTGTCCTCAACTAGATTATTACAAAAATGCCGAAATCGCATCTTTTGTTATCCCATGTTCCTCCCACGCATTGTTATCTGTGATATCAAAGAGCCACAAAGCTGCACGTCTTATTGATTATAACAGAAGTCAGGAGCTTTGATACAGAATAAGCTGGTGGCTCGTGGATATCAGATAATATTGTGACATTGTCAGTTTTTAGGCATTTGCCAGCTGGATGGTTGTAGATTTTCCAACACACTCAGTAGTAGCATTGGTACTACAGTGAACACAACTAGCAGTGGGGTCATTTGGGCAGCAACAAAATTTTCAGTGCCAGCATGAGAATTTGGCACATTTTGCACTTCTCTTTGTTTCCTTTTGTTGCTAATAACACTTACAATGGCTGCTTGTCAAGGCATGGCTCACGTTTCCCTTCATTAATGTTAATGATCACTTAGTGTCCCAAAGCACTTAGGTCTTGACAGTTCCAAAAATACCCTCTTGGAGGGAAAACATTGTCAAAAAACCCTGACAAAGTGGCTCCAAAGTATCTTTTTAAAATAGGAGATTTACTCTCATCAAAAATGTTCTAATCCCTACAGACCACAAAAGGCAAAGGGATTACCTGAAGGAATAACACAATCTAAAGCAAACAATAGCCCATACAGAATATTGTAAAGACAGTGTTTAGTCACATCACAATGGAAGAATTGCTTCCAAAAGTGGCAGATAAAGCAGCGGGTCCAGATGGAGTATCGCCACAGGGGTCCTCTACGGCGCAACTTCAACCTGAGCCTGGAACAGGGGAGAGTCCCAAGGCTTTGGAAAACATCTTGCATCACCCCAGTCCCAAAGGTATCACGTCCTGGTGAGCTGAATGACTTCTGGCCTGTTGCTCTGACATCACATGTGATGAAGACCATGGAGAGGCTGCTGCTTCACCACCTGAGGCCACAGGTTCAACACGCCCTCGACCCTCTGCAGTTTGCATATCAGGAGAAGGTGGGAGCGGAGGATGCCATCATCTATATGCTACATTGATCCCTCTCTCACTTGGACAGAGGCAGTGCTGCTGTAAGAATTATGTTTCTAGACTTCTCTAGCGCCTTCAACAGAATCCAACCTCTGCTCCTTAGGGACAAGCTGACAGAGATGGGAGTAGATTCATACCTGGTGGCATGGATCGTTGACTATCTTAAAGACAGACCTCAGTATGTGCGTCTTGGGAACTGCACGTCTGACATTGTGGTCAGCAACACAGGAACGCCACAAGGGACTGTACTTTCTCCGATCCTGTTCAGCCTATATACATCGGACTTCCAACACAACTCGGAGTCCTGCCACATGCAAAAGTTCGCTGATGACACTGCTATCGTGGGCTGCATTAGGAGTGGGCAGGAGGAGGAGTATAGGGACCTAATCAAGGACTTTGTTAAATGGTGTGACTCAAACCACCTACAACTGAACAAGAGCAAAAACAAGGAGCTGGTGGTGGATTTTAGGAGGCCCAGACCCCTCATGGACCTTGTGATCATCAGAGGTGACTGTGTGCAGATGGTGCAGACCTATAAATACCTGGGAGTGCAGCTGCATGATAAATTAGACTGGACTGCCAATACTGATGCTCTGTGTAAGAAAGGACAGAGCTGGTTATACTTCCTTAGAAGGCTGGCGTCCTTCAACATCTGCAATAAGATGCTGCAGATGTTCTATCAGACGGTTGTGGCGAGTGCCCTCTTCTACGCGGTGGTGTGCTGGTGGAGGCAGCATTAAGAAGAAGGATGCCTCACGCCTGGACAAACTGGTGAGGAAGGCAGGCTCTATTGTTGGCATGGAGCTGGACAGTTTGACATCAGTGGCAGAGCGACGGGCGCTCAGCAGGCTCCTATCAATTATGGAAAATCCACTGCATCCACTAAACAGGATCATCTCCAGATAGAAGAGCATCTTCAGCAACAGACTGCTGTCACCGTCCTGCTCCACTGACAGACTGAGAAGATCATTCCTCCCCCAAACTATGCGACTCTTCAGTTCCACCCGGGGGGGGTAAACATTAACATTATATAAAGTTATTGTCTGTTATCTATCTATCTATCTATCTATCTATCTATCTATCTATCTATCTATCTATCTATCTATCTATCTATCTATCTATCTATCTATCTATCTATCTATCTATCTATCTATCTATCTATCTATCTATCTATTATATAGTGCCTTTCACATCTATCTATCTATCTATCTATCTATCTATCTATCTATCTATCTATCTATCTATCTATCTATCTATCTATCTATCTATCTATCTATCTATCTATCTATCTATCTATCTATCTATCTATCTATCTATCTAGATACTTAGGATAAATGGATGTGGGTTGATTACCTCTTATGGCAACAGCACATAATAATGATACATTGTATGTAAATAAATAACAATTTTACCGCCTAGAATAGACAAAGACACAAGTTCATGAAAACTGTTGAATTCAAGTGAAGTTATGTAATGCTCAGACTATATAATGTACTAGTAAAACCAAATACGGAGTACTGTGTGCAGTTCTGGTCACCACACTACAAAAAAGACATAGCAGCACTTGAAGTTGTGCAGATGAGAACAACCAAGTGCATCCCAGGTCCTACTGGGACAGACTCAGAAAATTAAACCTGTTTAGTCTCATGTGGAGGAGACTGCATGGAGACCTAATCCAGGTATTTAAAATTCTCAAAGGCCTATATAAGGTAGATCCAGCAACATACTTTCACCTTAAGAGTGAATCACGTACTCGGGGACATCAGTGGAAATTAAGGGGAAGTGCCTTTAAAACTGAAGCCAGGAAACACTTCTTCACTCAAAGAGTTGTGGAACTCTGAAACAAACCACAGAGACATGGAGTTGAAGCAGAAACCTTGACAACCTTTAAGAAGAACCTGGATGAGATTTTGGGACAGTTTAGCTATTAGCTAAACCAACGGCCTCGAATGGACTGAATGGTTTCCTCTCCTTTGTCAAATTTCTTATGTTCCTTGTTTTTTCATTTATCAGCTTCATATTGTAAATGCCACTGCAATGTGCTTTAGAAGTACAGACACACTGGTAGAAGCGTTGGAGTGAGGGCAGGTTCAGTGACATCTAGTAGATTGGAGGTGGACAGCAAAACTGGCAAGCTTTCAGTCTGAAGTCCACCTCCTTAGTCACGACCCCCACCCAGTTTTCTGGCTCCACATCAACATCTAACTGTGCTGTCTGCCTGTGTGAAGTGATTTCAATTCGTTTGTTAGAAACTTCAAATCCCACACATTATATCATGACAGATTAATGAGTAATTTGATCAGAGTGACAAATCACTTTCAAACATATTACCAAAAAAGGCCTCAGAGGCCCACCAACGTTTTCCATTAAATCACACAGCCTGCCGCCCCCCAAAAAAGCACCATGTATAAAGTCATGAACACTGAGAGCACTAGCAATAATCCCAAGGGTTGTTTGTTACCTTCTTGCTTGCGGCTGGCCTTGCAGTTGCAGATGTCAAGTTTTCTGTGTCAAATGCTTTTCTGCTTCTCCTGACTGACCTCCTCCAGCTCTTTCCCCCAATGACTGACTTCTTGTGACTTAAAATAGTTCACCATTTACAGCTGAACATCCTTAATAATTACTACATTTGTGTGCAGTCAGAGTGCCCCCTACGGGGAGGGTCAAATTTGTAAAGATATGAAATGGTCCTTGTGATGGTGCTCATTATGGGATGATGCTATAGAAAATACCAGTGTCATTGCTTTATCCTTACCTTTGTGTGAGATCAAATTTAATTACTAAAAAAGGCAAGAAATGTCACCCCCTAGTGGTAATGATGTTAAACAATAAGGGTGCCAGCTAAATCCGATAGATAGATAGATAGATAGATAGATAGATAGATAGATAGATAGATAGATAGATAGATAGATAGATAGATAGATAGATAGATAGATAGATAGATAGTTTATTAATCCCAAGGGGAAATTCACAAATTCACTCTAGGGACTTATTGTGCGACTCTGAATAAGTCACTGTACTTGTCAAAGCTCTCTGTTATGATCTGTTGATGTCTTTCATTTTTAGATATTGTTCCTATGACATTTTCTAGAAGGTATATGTCCTACTGGAGTTTTTTTCTACCAAAGGAATTTATTTTGTCATAGTAGGTCCCTGTTAAGACTTGAAATGTTATTTAAAATTAGGAAACACCTAATGGAACTGAAATTAATTTGATTATAAAGGAGTATGATTTCTCCAATGTCTTTAGTACTATTCTTGTTAATGGGTAAACGTGGAGATATGCAAGTGGTGTCCCAGATAATGGACTGTCTGTTGGGAAGACCACAGTGTGTGCGACTCAAGTACTATGTGAGCAACACTGGAGCACCACAAGGAACAGACCTATCTGTTTTTCTCTTCACTCTCTACACCTCAGGCTAGAATTTTAACAGCAGGTCATGTCACTTGCATAGATTCTCATATGATTCAGCACTTAGGAGATGTATTGATAATGGAGGATGAGGCAGAGGAGTGGAATCAGGTAGATAACTTTGAAACTTGTCTGCAGCTTAACATCAGCAGATTAAGGAACTGCTTAATGACTTTCACTGCACCAAAGAGTCTCCATGTCCAATCACTGTTCAGGTAGTGGATGTAGAGATGGTCCACTCCGACAAGTACTTGGGGATCCAGATTAATGACAAGGAAAACTGGGGGTGTAGTTAAGGAGGATGAGACAGAGGAGATGAGTCAGGGGGAGAACTTTATTTCTTGGTGCAAAGAGACCTGTCTACATCTTAACATCAGCAAAACCAAGAAACTGCTTATTGACTTTTGTCGTGCCAAAAAGCATTTATGTCTGGTCAATGTTCAAGGAGTGGATGTAGAGGTGGTCCACTCCTACAAGTACTTAGGGGTCCACATTAATGACAAGCAAAACTGGGGTGTAATTAAGGGGGATGAGACAGAGAGAGGGGTCAGGTGGAGAACCTTGTTTCTTGTTGCAAAGAGAATTTTCTGCAGCTTAACATCAGCCATACCAAAGAACTGCTTATTGGCTTTCATCGTACCAAAGAGCTTCTATGTCCAATCACTATTCAGGGAGTGGATGTAGAGGGATTGCACTCCTATAAGCGCTTGGGGGTTCACATCAATGATAGGCTGGACAGGTCTCATAACACAGAGGAAGTATAGAAAAAAGGGCAGAGAAGGCTCTTCTTCCTTAGGAGGCTGAATTCCTTTAATGTGAGAAAAGACATCTTTAACATCTTCTATAACTGTGATGGCCAGTGTGATTTTCTATGCAGTGGGCTGGTAACATCACTTCAAGTGAGGCCCACTTAATCAAAAAACTAATTTTTTATTATCACTTGCCACACCTCTGACATTTTAATACTCATATTTTTTATCACAAGTTGCACATTTTTCCGCTATTTAGCTCATAGACTAAATGCTGCCTTTAGTTTGAATTTCTTGTTCCATGATGTGATTTTACCACGCTGACTCTCTTAGAACAGACAATCTCCATAGTATTTAATTCAGAATTGCATGCTTGGGGGCTTACCATTGTCAGCTTGTGTGTCAGTGTCCTAGAGAAAGGCCCGCCAAAGTTAAAGACAGCTGTTACCAATTTCTGAGTCACTCAGAGTGCAGACATCTCCAGAAGAGGCCCCTCAGTTGAGCGGATCTTTGTCTTTAAAGCTTTCAGTTTTGAGGTAATTTCAGTACAACTGCTGTGAGTCTTGTTCACCGGAAATTCCACTGGTTCAGCTTCAGCGAGAAAAATCACTCAGTGACCATTCACATAGTAGTAGTTCTTAAAATGTACTGTGGATGTAGACAGTTTTTAAATTTACTATCGGGGATGTCTATGATTCACCTTGATAACATTTCACTTGAATTCCTAAGAATAAGAATCACCATTTAAATAGAAATCAGAATGACTTCTACTAGTAGTAGTAGTTTTGTCACAAGTACAGAATGTAGTGAAATTCTTACTTGTGGCTCCACCAAACACACACTCATGGAGAGAGAGCTAGATAGATAGATAGATAGATAGATAGATAGATAGATAGATAGATAGATAGATAGATAGATAGATAGATAGATAGATAGATAGATAGATAGATAGATAGATAGATAGATAGATAGATAGATAGATAGATAGATAGATAGATAGATAGATAGATAGGAACATTTAAAAAGTTTCTGCATTATTTTTAACTCTAATTATTAAGAATTTTACATAGTCAACTTTGTTTGCGATGCAATTATCCCAGCATTGTACCAACTTTTTAAAGCCCAATTACTACTCCTCCCACCTTCACTGTTTCCAATGAAAATATAAAAGTGAGGAAACTTTTTGAATGTCCCTCAGATAGATAGATAGATAGATAGATAGATAGATAGATAGATAGATAGATAGATAGATAGATAGATAGATAGATAGATAGATAGATAGATAGTGTGGGACACAGCCTGGACACAGACAAGTAGACATCGTTTTATCACCCAACATGCGTTTATTTACAATATGTATAGCACAATGAACACACACAACCCAGTGGCTCATCACCAATCACCCCAAAGTCCAGGACCTCAACAATGCCTTTCTCCACTCCTCTCCTCCAAGACTCCATCTTTCTCCACTCCCGACTCCAGCCATCAAATGGAGGGAGGCGGTCCATTTTATCCCCACCCGGACCTGCTCCAGATGCCTCCCGATGAGTTTCTGCCAGCCCTTCCTGGTGTGGTGGAAGTACCGGCTGTGCACCCGGAAGCACTCCGGGTGTCCCTGGTCTTTGTCCCCCCAGCACTTTCAAGTGAGGCGGAAGTGCTGAGGGCCAGGGTTCTTCAGCCATCCAGGCGCCCCCTGGCTGTGACCATGGGCCCCTATAGGGTTGAGCTTCCAAGCTCTGTTCCCGTGGTCCCCATACCATCCAGGGCGGCTGCCCTCTCGTGGTCCGGAGGAGGCGTAGTCCCTCTTCCGGTTTTTCCGAGTGTCCCAGCTGGGTACCACCCCCAGCCGCTTGCCACAATAGATAGATAGATAGATAGATAGATAGATAGATAGATAGATAGATAGATAGATAGATAGATAGATAGATAGATAGATAGATAGATAGATAGATAGATAGATAGATAGATAGATAGATAACATTATATTTGTCCCTAAGAGGAAGACTATTACCTTTTTTTTATTTTTACTGTTAACATGTTGACTACCAACTATACCTTTGGAGAGTTTTCTATTTCATGTGCCAACTACCAGTTAATTATAATTTCAGAAAAAAAAATTTTCCTCAATAACAAAATTTGTTTAATTAATTTTACATTAACATCAAGAACAAATGTACTTATTGTCACTGTGGCAGTCAACGTGTTACATAAGAGCAGCAGATGATAATTGTATTTTTGAGAAAATGTATTGTGTTATTTATCCAACATATGTCTCTTTATTTCAATCGCAAAGTAATTAAAGTTTGTTTTACATAATGTTAATTTTAATTATTATGCTTTTTTAAATGTAGAGCAACTTTCAACTGATGAAGATGGAAGGAAAAATATTCTGTCTCACCATCCTCTTTTTAGGTAAATGAATCTCTTTTTTTTTCATACATTTTCTGAAAGATGTGCTTTATGCAATAACACGTTCTTTACGAAGTGACGTAGTGGCATAACAGATAGCAGTGACTGACACCTCCTGAGATGATGGGTTTCTGAGCCAACGCAAAGAGCGCGGTGTGTAGCAATGAATGAATTTTTGGCAACGTGATGTTTTGCATTGCATATAAATTTGTGAAAAAATGATGTTTTACTTCCCATCAAATTTATGCCATTGACACGAAAGGTGCCTATTTCTTGAGTGGACATGTTTAAATGCATGAATTCTACATTAATATGCCTGTTTTATAGAGGCTCTCCACTGTGTGAAGTGCTTGAGTAGTGAGAATAGCACTATATAAGTGTGAACTATTATAATTATTGTTAAATAAACATTTCTAGTGAAAAACAGTCAGCAAAGTCATTTCTAGTCATATTTAGATACTTTATTAAGCCATCAAGCGTGTGCTGTGTTTGCACTTGAAGGAGGATGCCCACTTTGCCAGTTATGATAACAATCTTGTTGATAGCAAACCTAAAGATACATCAGAGACAGAAATGAAAGCTCAATGGCCCTTGCAGTGTTTAGGAATCAAGAAACAAGAAATGGAGGTTGGAGGGAGGCTCAGGGGATTTGCAAACAGCTTCCGGTGTAGTGACATTTTTCTGTTGAGAAAATACAGTAATATGCATGATTTGTGTGAGAAATATGCAGTATGTCACAGGTTTAAAAAGAGGTATAGCACCTCCACTGAGATGTGAAACAAGAGGCATAAAAAGAATTAATTTGACAGTCTTTTTGTGACTCTGTATGCAAATTGAAACTTGCCTGTTTTACTCATCACTACTAGTGTGGCACACCAGATCAAAACTGAAAAATCACAATCCAAGACTTAGAGTAGTGAAAAATGGAGGTATCCAAAAACTGTTAGTGAGCATAATGGACCCTTTTTACCCGAGTATAAAACCAAATTCAATATAAGTCAATAGCACAGAGTCAAAGTCAGAAACTATTGTAAGAATGTGACAAACTATGTGACAGGGCAGCAGTACGGCCTGGTAAAGGTTAATCATGGAAAACAAAACACAGTCAGACACTGTTATTGAGCTTGTTTGACTGGAGGTAATTGCTGGTGTTCATATCGTTCTGTTAAAGAGCTAAATAATAACCAGGTGATGAAATTAAACCCAAAGGGTGAGACAGAACTATAGTCAGTCTTGCAAAGGTTAGAACCAAAAATATCAATAGTAAGAAAATAAATATTTCTAAGTCCTACTCTTGAAATGACTGTATTGTCTTAACCCTATCATAATTTAAAATTTAGCTCAATAAAGGATGATCATACCATACCATTTTTTAAGCCCTCTATACGCCGAGCAGGGTTACGAGTGGCTGCAGCCTATCCAGGATGTTCACAGTTCATTAAAAATAATAAACCAAAGCTGGATCAAAGCTGGATTTTCTTTTAAAAAAACAAGAGAGATTAGCCTAAGGATGGCTGGGTTTGAATCTGTAGTGAGTCAAGTCGACCAATATAAAGTATGAGTGAAGTAGTTCAACCATCCATCCATCCATTATCCAATCCTCTATATCCTAACTACAAAGTCACGGGCGTCTGCTGGAGCCAATCCGAGCCAACATAGGGCGCAGGAAACAAATCCCGGGCAGGGCGCCAGCCCACCGCAGGGTGTAGTTCAACCAAATCTATACTAATGATGATAAGCTAAAATAATCAGAAAATGAACAGTGATGATTAGTGTTGATAGGTGAAATTCGCCAAAGTGTGTTTGCAATGAATTTGCAGAAAGGTTTGCCGTGACCTTGCTTACCAGCTTGCACAATCTATTTTTCCACTGGCTCCAGCTTATGCTTTGCAAGGCCAGCATGACATCAGAGAGCAGCAGCAGCTGCCATGTGCAGAACTTTTATACTTGCATACTGTAAGGTCCTTGCCCGTTTGCTTCTGGCATGTGAGACATCAGTACCCCAACCATCCACCCTGCATATGTTTACATAAATAAATAAATTAATTATTTAGCTTGCAGATTTTCATGTTAAGGGTACATTAGCTGGCCATAATAACAATATTTTGAGTACTGCCACCAGATATATACGTAACACTTGTCCCTGACCATACAGCTCCACATGGCTAATTTGCATGCATAATTAGCCATGTGCTGCAAGTATGATCTCATACAAGCCTTAAAGGAGCCCTCACCTCCCCCTTTCCAAGGAAGGAAACACACTAAACCCTATATAATATTAATAAAGATTGATTACTGCTTACAAGGTGTATCCGTCTTCACTTTGCACCTGAAGAAAAAGGTGCAAAGTGTCTGCACAGATAGAGAGTAACTAAAAAAGAGGTTCCAGCTGAGCCTGAAGCCACTACTTCAAACAATGGAACAAGCCAGTCTGATGTTGCCACTGTGTGGCACGGCTCATCTGTGCTCCAAGACTGGAACTTTGTGAACACAATGATATACACTATATACATATAGAAACAACAGATATTGTAATTATTGCTAGTTTGTGGGCATTTATTGTATTTTATTTGTGGCATTCATTCAATTTTGGTCTATTTTTGTTTGAGGCATGGTAACTCTATGGATAGTAATGCTGCCTCATAGCACACATTTTTGGCCACAATAATCAGTCCAGCATAGTTGGCAAATATTTCCATGGCCCTCACGGACAAATAAAACACCATTGCACCATTGTAAGCCCCTCAAAGGTACAGTAGTTCAGCTCCTCCATTCCCATTGACTTCAATGCATTTCATGGAATTTGTTGAAGTTCCCAAACATTTCAGAGATTTCGCTGCAGGTACGGTTCACTACTTACTAGTTATCAGCTATTCATGATATTCATGGAATGTGTTGCTGATCTAAATAAACATTTCTTTCTCAATCCCTCGTGTGAACGGTTCTTTTAGGTGTTGTGAAATGGAGTTCCAAAGATAACACCTCCTAAAAAGCTCCACAGATAACTTTACTGGCCAGGCAAGGCCTCTGCTGTCTGCCTGGAGCAGGCCTCACCCCCCTGGTTTGCTTCAGGCCTAGCAGGCCCATCTGGGATTGAAGCGTACAAAAGAAATTTAAAGTTCCAGAAAAATATCAAAAAAACCTACAAGTAAGTGGCTTTGTGAAAAAGTCAAGATAAACTTTTATATATATAATTTATGAACAAAAATAAGAAAAATACAAGAAAATGGTAAAAAGAGCGAGACAGGCAACAAGGGAGTTGCTTAAAAGGCAATCCTAAAATAAAGCAGAGCAAAAAAAGATCACAAAAACAACATAAAACGAAGAAGAAGAAGAAGAAGAATGGCAATATTCACAAAAAAGTGTTCTCCTTCTGTCGCTTCCTTAGCTGAGGACTTAATAGGCAGAGTGAGGGCACAGCAGTAGTGATGTCAGGGTGGCCCCGCCTCTTGGGGCTCCACCCACAAAGATCAAGAAACATACTGACATTAAGAGAGTACACAAGTACATAAAGACACAGTATAATTAACCAATCATAAACAAAATCGACAAAAGCAACATAAAAAAATAAAACACATAATCATTCATAATTAATACAAATGGCAAGAAAATGCATTTATACAATATAAATAAATACCCAACATCTGGACCTAAAAATGTTAAATTGCTCAGATTAGCCTTTCTGGTACGTTTATTTTTTTAGAGTTTAGTCTGTGATGGGTCAAGTCAGATATAACATAAGAAAAGAAATGAAGCCCTGGACTGGCTTGATAACAGTTGATGCAAGCAACACCAATGTTTCATAGATCAAAGAATGAGAAATAAGAGATTCAAAGAGCATAATGTGGCAGGTTGAACTGGTCCTGATTCAGATGAGTAGTTCTTAATGAAAATGTGAAGACTTAGGACAAAACACAGCGTTTGAAGTTGATACAAGTTGATCATTACGAGTTTGCCAAGCTCTGCTGCTCAATACTTTTAAAGTATTCCAAGAGTTAACAGAAAATGAAAATCCTTGGAAAGATTAAATTCTTTCATGTGCTTATCAGAGATATTGTATCAGTAATCCTCTTGTATAGTTCATTCAAGTGTAAAAGGCAGTACCACATTGTGTTTCAGTATATGTTTACAATTTTAAGTGTTTCTGAACATCTTTTGTGTCTTTAAGTCTGTTTCCAGACCTGCTCTGCTACCACTGGGCCGACAATCTCACCTGAGGATCGTCAGATTACTGTGGAATTACACTCCACCTTCATGCTTAGCTGTTCTGGTTCTGAGAATATCCTTTGGAGGCACAGAGATGGGCTTATTGTCACTCCAGTTGAGGTCATAAATGGAGTATACAAGAGCAACCTCACACTGCACAATGTGTCCGGGGCACACACAGGCCTGTACACGTGCCATTACAAGACATCAGAGGCCAAAGCAACAAGTACTTACATCTTTGTTCCAGGTGGGTGTTACTTTAAAAGCAAATGCCTCATGCTCCATTCCTACAAGGGTGTAATATCTGCTTCTATATATATAATATAAATTCTAAATTTGTTATTGTATGCTACTTCTCTGTCTTTGCATGAAGTTGTATTCTTTTGAGAAAGGTGTTGAATTTCAGATTGTGAATCTTTATATTTTAATAGAAAGCACAATGTCACAAAAAAAATTTAAAAAAAAAGTCCTGATTAGAAGACTAGGAGTCATAGTGGACTTGTCACTATCTACATCAAGACAGTGTACAGAAGCCATTGAGAAAGCTAACAGAATGTCAGGTTATACACCACAACGTGTGGAGAACAAGTCAAAGGAGGTGATGATCAATTTTTATTAGACACTAGTGAGGCCTCACATTGACTGTTGCGTTCAGTTTTGGCCTCCATGTTACTAAAGAGACATAGCAGAACTAGAGAAGGTCCAGAGAAGAGCAACTTGACCGATTCTGGGAATAACAAGTATGAGCTATGAGGAGAAACTGAAGGAGTTGATCTTTGTCAATTTATGAGATTAAGAGGTGAAATGACTGGATTATGAAAGGAATTAATAGAGTAGAACCCAGCTGTTACAACTGCCACAAGAACACAGGGACATGATTAGAAATGTGTTAAGGGCACTTTTTGCACAAATTTTAACACAAAGAATCACAGACACATGGAATATATTACCGACAAATGTGGTGGAGACAAGGACTTGAGAGACCTTCAGATCTCTTGACCTGATGGTATTTTGGACTATCAAGATGAACAGGATGGACACGGTTTCTGGAATGAATGGCCTGTTTTCGTCAGATAAAATTAAGGCCCTTAATAGCAGTATTCAACATAATTTGAAAGTTAAAATCAATAATAAAGGCATTGTATGGACAAATAATAAAGACATTAGACGAAAGAGATATTACACAGAACAAAAAATGAAAAAGAGATTCAAACAATGTGTATAAAGCAAGGTTAATTATAGTTAACAAAAACTAAAATCAAAACTGAAACCATTATAAAAAAATTTTTTCGTAAACTGAAATAAAATAATTAACAAAACCAAAAGGAAAAACTAAAACTAAATAAAAATATTAAAGTAGCTGGAAAAACTAACTGAAATAAAATAGTAATTTACTAAAAACATTTTTAGTTTTCATTTTTGAATGAATATTCTTTGCAATAGTCTTTAACCCTTATAATTCCAAAACAGAAAGTAATCCACCAAGAGCCACCCGCATATGTTTCATCCAGTGAATGGTGGCTGGTGACGGAGGGCGGGTGTTCACACAGCATTTACAGTGACAGATCCAGCTGAATACAGGCACGTAAAGCGTATGAGATAGAAAGCGATTTACTGTGCTACTTTCTTTACGCTTGTTGTATATCAAAATGTAATTCAGATGCCTGAAATCATTTAATAATACAGCTAGGTGGAGTCTGCACACTGATTCAAGCCTAAGAGCCATGTTCTTCCTAAGCCCCCATGATTTTCATTATCACACCTGTCAGAACACAGTAGAATCTATTTTCTGCTTTTTACATATCTTTTCAGGCCTACAGGTGGCAAAATTCTGTCTATAAATCGTATGTGCCTTCGATGGAATCAGAGATCAATATGGCTGGTAGAAAATAACAAAGCCCAGTATGGGAGATATTTCAGTGCAATATTGAAGGCATTCATTACAGAGTAATGGGTATTACAGAGTAATGGGGATACAGAGTAATGGAGATTGCGGAAGAGAGGTGAAAAAGAGATTGCAGGCAGGGTGGAATGGGTGGAGAAGAGTGTCAGGAGTGATTTGTGACAGACGGATATCAGCAAGAGTGAAAGGGAAGGTCTACAGGACGGTAGTGAGACCAGTTATGTTATATGGGTTGGAGATGGTGGCACTGACCAGAAAGCAGGAGACAGAGCTGGAGGTAGTAGAGTTAAAGATGCTAAGATTTGCATTGGGTGTGACGAGGATAGATAGGATTAAAAATGAGGACATTAGAGGGTCAGCTCAAGTTGGACGGTTGGGAGACAAAGTCAGAGACGCAAGATTTCATTGGTTTGGACATATGCAGAGGAGAGATGCTGAGTATATTGGGAGAAGGATGCTAAGGATAGAGGTGCCAGGCAAGAGAAAAAAGAGGAAGGCCTAAGAGAAGGTTTATGGATGTGGTGAGAGAGGACATGCAGGTGATGGGTGTAACAGAACAAGATGCAAAAAACAGAAAGATATGGAAGAAGATGATCCGCTGTGGTGACCCCTAACGGGAGCAGCCGAAAGAAGAAGAAGATTGAAGGCATTCATTATAGGCACATTGTCTTGGAGTGGGAAATGTTGTGTGAGGTAGACAGTTACAGTAAAAAAACCCTCAAACCTTAAAATGAATGCACATTTCATTACAAATTAGTCCATTCTGGGCAATAAAAGGAAAAGATAAAAAGTTCCAACAATCCATGGCCATTTGTTCAGCACAAAATATTTTAAAAATTATAAAATTGTTCGTATTCGGTATCTGGTTTTGATTATGCTGGCTTTTATCAGACAAAAACAAAACCAGTTAGTTAACCATGTAGTGTAGTAAGCTTCCAGTAATATTAAACTCATATTATATCCAAATCCTACAAAACTAAACTCCATAGTAGCTCTTTATCCATACCTTAATTACTAAAACTAAAACTAAAACTAATAGATATAAAAATAAAATAGAAATGTCTATTTCTCTAAATTAAAACTAAAAATACATGATGAAGGAAAACTAAAACTAAACTGAATTTCAAAGTAAGGTCAGAAAAAATATAGAAATAAAAACTAATATAAAAACACAAAACTATAATAACCTTGGTATAAAGGAATAGCAGAACAAATCAATTCATTTTTTACATACGAGGGCAATCCCAAAAGTAAAGTCTCCTATTTTTTTAGAAATGCAAACAACTGTTTATTTTCTATAATATTTACATCATTTTAAAGGTTAAAGACTTATTTATTTTTCTACATAATCACCATTTCGGTCGATGCATTTTTGTAGACGCTGTGGTAGTTTTAGAATGCCCATGTCATACCAGCTCGCCGCCATGTCCTTCAGGAAGCACTGAACCTCATCTTTCACCTCTTCGTCGGAGCAGAATCGCCTTCCGGACAAATGTTCTTTCAACTTAGGGAACAGGTGGTAGTCACTGGGTGAATTTCAGTACGACCGGCTGTAAACTCTCTACATGACTTGCGAACGTTTTTGACATCCATGCACGAATGTCCATACACTTCCGTCAATTGGCGATGAATTTCAACCAGTTTAACGCCTTTTGCGTTCAAAAATCGAATAACTGGGCGAACTTCGCACTTGGCGGTAGCGTTCAACGGGAGCTCCATTTTCAAGGGCTGCCAAGCCAAGATTGAGTATCCCAGCGAAGCCGCGCATGCTTGTTTGGGAGTGGAGGAAGCACCAATCACAACAGTGTGGCCAACAGCCGTATGAACAGTTTCTCTACATCTCCACCGCTTTGGAAACCTTGCTTTTGGGATTGCCCTCGTACAATGGATTCAGAAAGTATTCAAACACAGAAGTGAAATGGCTTGGGGACTACAATGGACAGGCCACATTTAATGTTGCCAGGAACTGAAAAAATAAATCAGTAGATGAGCTCGTGCTTCACTCATACAAGTGGGGGTCTGCCATTTACTTGTTGTATAAAGCACTATTGTAAGATATCTTCTGTGTTATATGATTTTGGGAGGAGGAGGAGAGCTAATGGACATGGGTCACGGCTTTAGAGTATGAAAGGAGATGGTTAGTTTCAACTTCTCCCTCAGTGTCCTGTCCTGGTAATCCCTTTGAATCAGTCCCATAAAATCTTATGATATGTTCACAAACTTGACAGTGTCAAATCTCACTATGTCACACTCTGATTCATGGAGTAACATGGACTAAGCTGTGAAGCTTCTTAATTAAATTTAAAGATTCACACGGAAGTATACATTTTGAATATCTTCCGTGTTCCTATACAACCATGACAGCCTCACGGCTTATGTATTGCACATATCAACTTAGAATAGATCTGAAGACAGTTAATACAGATCCATGACAGAAAAAGAAGAAGTCATCCAATATGGTGCTCTGCTTGTCTTGGCCCTCAAACACACCACACCATTCTAAACTTGTACTCTAGCTGCACAGTCAGGCTTTGTTCATTCAGCAGATGCCAAAGATTGGATCCCCTCACTACAATGCTAATTAAATGATTGATTTTGGCATAATGTCCATCATTGTCTGTTTTAATATTACAGAGATAGCTTCATTTGCCAAAATTTTCAAGTACTAATTGGACTAGCACTTACATGCTGATTGGATCTGTCCAAGACGCCAGCATAAATTCCAATTTCCTGCTTGAACAGAAGAGTTTAAAGGGCCGACACTGACAAACAAGTAGCTCATCGTGTTATGAAGGGCCATCATTAAAGTAAAACAATTTAATTAAGCAAACAAAAACTATTTTATGAGTCACTAAAATGGTGAGAAAGGGTATCAGAACAAGAGTAACTGGTCCATCAAATCTAGAGATAAATACTCTAACCTTGGCTTTGAGGAGCCATAACAGTTGAGCATCAAGATTTATATTAAGATGAACAGAAATATCCAATGCAATAAACAGTGGGATGCAAGGACATTGAACTCAATAGCCTGGATTTCATTTGTTCTAACAGTTGATGCTTCTTTTCCAGATCCACAGCTGTGGTTCCTTCCAGTGGATTACAAGAATTCAGTAGTGATGAAGACAGCAGCTGAAGCCACCATCCCGTGTCTTGTTACAAACCCCGAGACTGTAGTCACTCTTTACGAAAAGAAAAGTATGCAACCGATAGAGGGAGTATACCAACCAACAGAAGGCTTCACTGGGATTGTGGAGGACAAAGCTTATTTCTGCAAAGCCACCATGAAAGATGAAGATCAAGACTCAGATCTGTTCTATGTCTACAGCATTGAAGGTGAATCATTCTCGGTTAATTTAAGTGAAGTTAGTTACTGAACACTACTAAAAAGCATGATGTCATCAATGAAGAACCAAAATGTTCTCTGTAGATTTGAACATTGAGCATGTAATCTGTTTACCTTCCTTTAAAATTATGCTATATAATTGATGTTTTTTCAATTACTAAAGCAATGTTAGAGTGCTAAAACAAGTCAGAGCCTAGGCTTGCCCCATATCTACTTGCAAACTGACTGAGTGTTTAGTTTCTAAATAATGGTATTCCTTCTTCCGTCTTTTTTACCCACTTTAATGGTTGACAAGTGAATTACTAGGATAGCACATAGTAGAAAAAAGTCAGCTGCTGAAAAGACAGTGAGACCCACACTGCTAGTACAGGTATACCCCACCAGCAGGACATAAAGAATATCTTCAAACTACTTCGTTTTGATTTAAAAATTGGCCATTTTTTGCCTTTCGTCCAAAATACCCTGGCATTTTAACACCTGAAAACTGAGACTTTTGAAAACTCTTTATAGAGCCGTGCACTTCCGAAAACACAGTCTCAGCATTGCAAAGTGGAGGTTCGAAAATGTAAACTATTCCAAAATACTGACTTTATTTGCGATCTGATTTGTTCAGGCTTATTGTGTAGCCCATTCTTTGATTGGATTCTGCTTATTACAATCAGTGCTGGTGTTAGGTTATTTTGCAGCCTAGGCCAAGCTTATTAGTGTGTCAACCAACTGTTTTGTAGCTAACCCATGTGGTTGGGTAACCCCCATTATGATCTCCACCCTGGCGGCGACAGCCCTGATTACAATGTCTCAATACATAATTGCTCACCATTCACTGAAGAAAACCGTATTCCAACATAGTAGTTATAGACGAGTTCCTTTCCATGCCACTTGTTATGTTGTGTACCTGTGTGCATCTAAATTACATTTTCTACAGCTTGAATTCTACATACAGGTGCTGGTCATAAAATTAGAATATCATGACAAAGTTGATTTATTTCAGTGATTCCATTAAAAAAGTGAAACTTGTATATTAGATTCATTCATTACACACAGACTGATGTATTTCAAATGTTTATTTCTTTTAATTTTGATGATTATAACTGACAACTAATGAAAGTCCCAAATTCAGTATCTCGGAAAATTAGAATATCAATTAAGACCAATGCAAAAAAAGGATTTTTAGAAATGTAGGCCAACTGAAAGGTATGAACATGAAAAGTATGAGCATGTACAGCACTCAATATTTAATTGGGGCTCCTTTGGCCTGGATTACTGCAGCAATGCGGCGTGGCATGGAGTCGATCAGACTGTGGCACTGCTCAGGTGTTTTGAGAGCCCATGTTGCTCTGATAGTGGCCTTCAGCTCTTCTGAATTGTTGGGTCTGGCGTATTGAATCTTCCTCTTCACAATACCCCATAGATTTTCTATGGGGTTAAGGTCAGGCGTGTTTGCTGGCTAATCAAGAACAAGGATACCATGGTCCTTAAACCAGGTACTGGTAGCTTTGGCACTGTGTGCAGGTGCCAGGTCCTGTTGGAAAATGAAATCTGCATCTCCATAAAGTTCGTCAGCAGCAGGAAGCATGAAGTGCTCTAAAACTTCCTGGTAGACGGCTGCGTTGACCTTGGACCTCAGAAAACACAATGGACCAACACCAGCAGATGACATGGCACCCCAAACCATCACTGACTGTGGAAACTTTACACTGGACCTCAAGCAACGTGGGTTCTGTGCCTCTCCTCTCTTCCTCCAGACTCTGGGACCTTGATTTCCAAAGGAAATGCAAAATTTACTTTCATCAGAGAACATAACTTTGGACCGCTCAGCAGCAGTCCAGTTCTTTTTGTCTTTAGCCCAGGCGAGACGCTTCTGACGCTGTCTCTTGTTCAAGAGTGGCTTGACACAAGGAATGCGACAGCTGAAACCCATGTCTTGCATACGTCTGTGCGTGGTGGTTCTTGAAGCACTGACTCCAGCTGCAGTCCACTCTTTGTGAATCTCCCTCACATTTTTGAATGGGTTTTGTTTCACAATCCTCTCCAGGGTGCGGTTATCCCTATTGCTTGTCCACTTTTTTCTACCACATCTTGTCCTTCTCTTCGCCTCTCTATTAATGTGCTTGGACACAGAGCTCTGTGAACAGCCTGCCTCTTTAGCAATGACCTTTGTGTCTTGCCCTCCTTGTGCAAGGTGTCAATGGTCGTCTTTTGGACAACTGTCAAGTCAGCAGTCTTCCCCATGATTGTGTAGCCTACAGAACTAGACTGAGAGACCATTTAAAGGCTTTTGCAGGTGTTTTGAGTTAATTAGCTGATTAGAGTGTGGCACCAGGTGTCTTCAATATTGAACCTTTTCACAATATTCTAATTTTCCGAGATACTGAATTTGGGACTTTCATTAGTTGTCAGTTATAATCATCAACATTAAAGGAAATAAACATTTGATTAAACATCAGTCTGTGTGTAATGAATGAATCTAATATACAAGTTTCACTTTTTGAATGGAATTACTGAAATAAATCAACTTTGTCATGATATTCTAATTTTATGACCAGCACCTGTATACGCAGAAAAAACAAATAATTGACTGATTGCTACAGTTTTGGAATAAATCCCTTTGTGCGCTGCGTTTACTTATTTTTCCACTGATGTGTACATAACCAGTGTAAGCAAACATCTACTGTATGTCAAACATGTTTTTGTAATTTTAGTGAGGATACTTTTGTAAAGGATGTGAAAAATGCCATTGTTGTTGGAAAATATTTTCATTTAAAAACACCATTTTGAAATTCCACACATCATTACTCTGAGGCCAGGTTTATACTTCATGCAACGTGATGCGCGCTCCAGTGGACGCTACTGCTATGCAAGCATTGTACTGTTTATACAGTGGTGGACGGCTGGGGATCCTACCCAGCATCCTACCCAGCCGGGTTGCCTGGAAAAACTGGGAGAGAGCCAATACCTCCTCTGGGCCACGAGAGGGCAGCCGCCCTGGTCTGCATGGGGGCACCCGGACATTTATGGAACCCTGGATGGCAGCACTTCCGTCACACTTGGAAGTGCTGCCAGAAGGAATTCCAGGGACACCTGGAGTGCTTCCGGGTGCTCATGAGGCACTTCCACCACACCAGGAAGTACCGCCGGAAGATTGTCACAGAGCACCTGGAGTCCTTCTGGGTTGTTATAAAAGAGGCCGCCTCCCACCAGTAGATGAGCCTGAGTTGGGAGGAAAGAGACGGAGCTTGTGTGTGGAGGAGTAAAGACGGCAGAGAGAGAAAGAAGGGCAAAGTAAGAAGGGACTGAGTCTTGCGACTGAATCATTGTGTGTTGTGCCAAAAAGAAAAGGCAATAAACGTGTGTGTCTTGGACCTTGATGTCGTGTCTGCTGTGTACAAGGGGGCTGCATTCCCACAATACTTGCGCGTGTACTTTATGTAAATCTGGAAGATTCCACCAGGAGGCAGTGCGAGATATCATTATGGCGAGAAAACGTTCTGCTTAGCTGTGTTGTGAATTGCATGAAACATCCATTAAATTTCAAACACACCTTGCTACAATATCCATCAATCCAGGGACGTGCTCCTTCCAGCAAGTGTCGGGTGCGAGACAGAAACAAAATCCCTGGACGGGGCGTCAGCTCATCGCAAGGTGAATACAAGCACACACATACACTGGTGCCATTTTAGCGTCACCAAATACCCAAACCTTCATATCTTTGGAAGGAAACCAGAGCACATGGTGGAAACCCACTAGGAAAGCATGCAAACTCCAGACAGGGAACACCAGCGACATGACTCCCTGCGAGGCAGCAATGCTGCCGCTCTGCCAACGTGCCACCCACATATGTGTAATTATTAACAGTATCCATCCATCTATTCGTTATTTAAATGAAGTTAACCACTTATCTGTAAAACGTTACATACATACTTTAATGCATTTCATCATGAAAGTGATATCAAGTATAAATCTAAGGATTCTAAATTTGCAGAGAGTTGGAATATCATAAATTTAATGTGTTCTTTGTGGTGATCTATTGCTGCTTGCCACTGCTGTCAGGTCAGGAGGAAGCCCCAGAAGCGCATAGCGATTAACAACTGGTTTGATTTTAAGATGATGTTTATGATGGCCTACTTTAATTATAAAGTAAACTACGAGGTTAAAGTGAACATTTCGAGATTAAAGCTGAAATTTCCACTTTAATCACAAAATACACCTTTTCACAATGTCCTTAATTTTTTTTTGTGGCTCAAATACAGTGCCGTACATTCTGATGTTGTTGTGAAGGTGCAAAAAAAAAAAAAAGACGTCATGGAAGATAGTATGTGTGACTTTTAAAATGTATTGTGTTATTACAATTGGGAATATGCGATGCTTGAATATAAAAGTACCACGGATGCATTTGTATGTCAGCATTTTGCTTCACCACATCGAACCATTTATCAAACATCGAAGCGCGCACATCAATCCTGAAGGATCCTCAAATCAGCTTTCTGTCACATGTAAATAGCAAACAGAGACTCTGACGTCACATTCCGACTTTTATCAAACGGCGCCCCCCAACTTTTTGTTGGTACTTCAACTCGCGCACGGGTCATGTTAATTTCTGAAGACGTGCTCAGAGGATGCGTCAAATGAACACTGGGAAAGTGTGGCAGCCATGATGCGTTCTGAGCGTGAAGTATAAACAAGCCTGGACTGTTGAGACAAAGCATTTTGGGTGCATGGATTTGGGTGCCAAATACTAACCCTGCCTTCTGTGCTGAAATCGAGATTCACCAGTCCAGGCTACATTTTTCTGGTATTAAAATGTCTAGTTTTATTGACCCTGTGCCCACCTCATAGGAAAATTTTACCGCCCAAAGGTTTATCTTTGATGACTCATGAGAATTAACAGAAATTCTTGTGTATGTTTAGCTGAAGAATCAACTTTGTCACAGATGTTTATCCTAGAATTCCTTAGGAGAAACAGCTTTAGACAAAAAAAGGAGACATGAGATACAGCGGAGTTAAAAGGAGTCAAAATGAAGAATTTGGTTTGAAAAGCATGGTGTATTTTGTGAGATCTCTTTTCAGACTTCACATTTATTTTGCACTGATTATTGATCATATGCCTTTATCCAAGGTGTCTTGCAACATTTGAGATACGATTGGTTACATTTCTTTTGTTTTGCAATTGGAGCGAATTGTTCATAGTAACACAGTGGTGTCAGTAGTGGGATTTGAAACTACAACCTCGGGTTTTGAAGTCTTAACTACTATCCCACACTGCCTGCCTTTCATAATGAGTATGACCTAATTGGAGCCCAGCAATATAAATTAGAGTAGCTAATAGCATTACGCATTACAGTATTGTAATCCTATTAGAAGTGTTATATTATTACCGTACATTCATTTCACCATATATTTATGAGCACACAATGCAAATACTTTGAAATTACAAAAAAAAAAAAAATGTCAAGACGTTACTATGGAAAGTCTGAGTCCATAGGGTGGCTTTGCTGAATTATTTGTTGAAATTCAAGAGACACTTGTAATTGATAATTGAATCGAACAGTGTGAGGTATTTTTAAATTGATTGGAGTGTCAATCCTGCCACCAACCCCTGAGTTCTCCCTGCAAATTGAAGGACCTGCTTTCAGGGCTGAATGCAGGTTAACGTCATACCCAGGACGGAGTAATTGCAGGTTAAGGGCCTTGCTCAAGGGTCCAACGGAATGGAATCACTTATGGCATGTACAGGATTCGAACGGTAACCTTCTGATTGCCGGTGCAGATCCCTAGCCTTAGAGCCAGTAGACAAAAAAAGAAAAGACTTTTATTTCTTTCTGATCTCATTGTTGTCTAGGAGAAACCAAAAATGATATTAAAGAAAGATTTCTTTTCAAATTTTTCATTCCTATGGGACTGCAGCCTTAGCTTTCTATTCTTGGCTGATGGGAGTGTAACCCGACACGGTCTTTTGCTTTTGGACCACATCCACCTCAAAGTTCGACACGTTGGGCACGAGTGGTTGTCTGAGTTACTGTACCGTAGTCTTTCTGTCAGCTTAAACAAGTCTGACCATTTTCCTCTGGCTGTCTCATCAACAAGGCATTTCCCTCCACAGAACTGACGCTCACCGGATGTGTTTTGTTTTTCGCACCATTCCAAATAACCTCTGCGTTTGAAAATCCCAGGAGATCATCAATTACGGAACTAATCAAACCAGCCCATCTGGCACCAACTATCACGCCATGGTTGAAATCACTGAGATCACATATTTTCCCCATTCTGGTTTTTGATGTGAACATTAACTGAGGCTCCTGAGGTGTATCTGCATGATTTTATGCATTGTGCTGCTGCAACACGATTGGCTGATTAATTAATTGCATGGATAAGCAGGTGTACAGGCTTTTCCAAGAATGCGCCTGGTGAGTGTATTTTGTATAAATCACATTATCGTTCGGTAATCTCGCAGTACACTCCACTTGCTTTCTTTTGAGATTCCAAAAGCAGTGCAAAGACATAAGTATACTATATACTCTCATCTTCATTTTGTATTTGTGCTTCATAACTGAAATACTTTACCTCAGGGGTGTAACATTTCCAATGTTTCCACTGAGAGCTTTCTATTAAATTATTTAAATGTTGTGCATTACTGTAATAAAAACTTACATATTATATACTATAATATTTTGGCAGTACCTGAGGTGTTTCGAGCTTTCATTAATGCCTCCAAGCAAGTAGTGAAGCAAGGAGAACCTCTCGTTGTTAACTGCACGACACATGGATCAGAGCTGGCGTTATTCAACTGGGACTATCCAAGAAAAGTGGTAAGCTGTCTGTTCACCATATGCTTTGCTTTCTTTTGCATCCTTACACAGTGTACTTTGCAGTGACTGTAGAAAATGTGTGAATATCCTCACTGCACAATTTGTCATTATTTTTATGGAAATAATCATTATTTGTTTCCCCCAAAAAAGAAGGATGCTCTCAAGCAGCTCAACCAGCCTCTGGGAAGAGGACAAGAGTGGATTCCACTGTTAATAATTTAGCACTAAAGTGTGTTAGGGTAGCCGTACCGATTGTTTTCCAACAGGAAATGTCCTATCCAAAAAGTGTCTAACAGTGGGATTAGTTATGATTACTGTACTCACACTTGTGAGGGCAGATTGTACATCAGCTGGTCTAATCCTTCAGTTAGAAAGAACAGCAGCCGTACCAGAGTATGATTTGAACACCCTTTGAGGCTCTGCAGCAAACACTTTAATGAACTTCAATTAACAAATTTGTCCACAAGATAAAGAAGAACCCACAATTGTGTCTGACATGACTTAAAACTGACACTGAAACAGTAATTGGCACCCTTCATTATTTATTCTGTATTTAACAAAAATCAGACTTTGCTTTTGAGTTTTGATTCAGCAAAATATTTCAAATAATACCACAAGTGAAAATGATGGGACCTTAACCTAATATTTTTTTGCATAACCTTTAGAGGCCATCATTGCCAATAAATAATTCCTGGAGCTCTCAGGTAGACTTCTGCACCTCTCCACAGGTCCTTGGGCCCACTTGTCCCTAGCAAGTTTTAGTTCTTTCCATAGACATTTGATGGTTGGATTCAAATCAGGGCTCATAGAAGAACTCTTCAAAATAGTCCAATGTTTTGTTCTTAGCCATTGTTTAGCTGTGTCTTTTGACTCATTATCCTGTTGGAGGATCCATGAGTTGTGACTGTGACACAGCTTTCTGACAATGAGCAGTGCAGTTCGCTCCACAATGTCTTGACAGTCTTGAGATCTCATTCTTCTCTGCACAGACTCAAGGCATTTTGTGGCCAGATGCAGAAAAGCAGCCCCAAAACATAACCGAGCCTCCTCCTTGTTTCACAGTAGGTATGATGTTCTTTTCTTAGAAAGCTTCATTTTCACATCTGTGGACATAGAGCTGATGTGACTTGTCAAAAAGCTCCTGTTTTGTCTAATTTGTCCAAAGGACATTCGCTCAGTAGCATGGTGTATTGTCAATATACATTTTTTAGCAAATTCCAGCCTGGCTTTTTTATGTTTGTCTTTAAACATCGGAGTCCTCTTGGGTGTTCTTCCATTGAGCCCACGTCAATCAAAAAGCAAAGGATGGTACAATAAGACACTGATGGAACTTGACATTCAAATTCAGCTTGCATTTCTTTGGAAGTTGTCTATGGCTTTTTGTGTAGCATTCTCACTATCCTTCTGCCCATTCTGGGGTTGATTTTCCTTTTGTGGCCACCTCCAGGGAGGCTGGCTATGGTCCCATGGACTTTAAACTTCTAAATAATATTTGCAACAGTTGTCACAGGAACATCAAACAGAATGACTGATTACACAATTGGAGATATGTGTCATACTAATTAAAGAAAACAGCTAGTCTGAAAAATTATGTGAATCCGATTATTTAGAATCTCGTCTAAAGGTTCCCAACAAATTTGCCAGAACATTTTAGAATATCTTTGTAGAATAAGCAACATTTGATCTTTTTTCACACTTTTTTACACAGGGGACAATAGCTTTTCATTTAATTATTTTTCAGGGGGCATGCAGCATATTTTCAAAGAGCTGTAAGGGTCGCAACAAATTTGTGTGTGTTTGTTTATGTATGTATGTATGTATGTATGTATGTATGTATGTGTGGTATAGTAATAAACATGTTAAGCACATAAATATTAATGGAGTGCAAATCAAACATATGTCTCAAACTGATATTTAATAAATTACCCAGGAAGAGTAATTATAACCATCAAATTTTCACTTGAAATGTTATTCATTAAGCCAATCAATAGATGGCACTATTACTCCAGTTTCCAAATACGGGTACTGCGTAAGGCCCAAGATGGCATTTGTATACAAAAAGGGAAATACCTGACATTTTAATACAATTCTGCACATTCAAAACATGTCAAAATTTGTGTCTTGGTACAAAGTAAGTACAGTGTCTTGCTCTTGAAAATTAACAGTGAATAATATTAATAACCTGCTCATTCCCCAGTAGAAACATAGTTATTATGGTGCATTTAAGAGAACTAAATTTTATTATAAGTTAAAGTGTTGGTTATAAACTTAACATGCTAATTATTAAAGGTGCAATAGAAAACATACTGTACTTTGCCAGCAACACACAACACACAGTTAGAGGGTTTTGAATCAAACACCGAACAGAAAGCACAAACAAGCAAAGAGTCTTTGAACACTCAACCTGTGCATGTGCAGTAGACCCACTGGCTGTGTCTTGCCCATCTTGAATGTGAAGCAGGGAATTTTGCATACACATGAAATGACCAAAGTGGTGTGAGGCCTCCCAAAATAACTTAGAAGCAGGCTGGAATGCATACCACCTAGCCCAGAAACGTTCCACATGTAGGCAGCCAAAAACCTAACTATACTGAATAATGTCAGCCTATACCAGGCCAAAATGCACTTTACCTTCAAAAGCACATAAACATGATTTAAAATCTCAGTAATTCAAAGTTTCTGAAAGGAAATGGTAAAATCTTTATCTTTATACATAAAAATATTTATTTAATAAGAAAAAGAATTCAAAAAACGTGACAAAAGGAGTTGCCAACACACAATCCAAAAACAAAAGATCCAAAATGTTAACATGACACTCTTTTGGTTCTCATGATGGCTGCTGTTTTGTGCTATTTGTGTCTGCTGTATCCATGGGAACATCCCAGCATTCTGAGGGAGATGAGGCACTGATGTCATCTGAATTGGCAAGGAGTTTAAAGGTCATATGGTCATTGAAAATGATGCCTTGGTATCCGACTTTAGAATCCACGTCACAGTACAACTTGGAAAGTCAAAGAAAAATATGCTCAGTGTGAGACTTCTGTTTGATGGTATTCTGATTCTCATATCCCATATACAAGGGCGGCACGGTGACGCAGTGGTAGCGCTGCTGCCTCGCAGTTAGGAGATCCGGGTTCGCCTCCCGGGTCCTCCCTGCGTGCAGTTTGCATGTTCTCCCCGTGTCTGCGTGGGTTTCCTCCGGGCGCTCAGGTTTCCTCCCACAGTCCAAAGACATGCAGGTTAGGTGGATTGGCGATTCTAAATTGGCCCTAGTGTGTGCTTGGTGTGTTTGTGTGTGTCCTGTGGTGGGTTGGCACCCTGCCCGGGATTGATTCCCTGCATTGTGCCCTGTGTTGGCTGGGATTGGCTCCAGCAGACCCCCGTGACCCTGTGTTCGGATTCAGCGGGTTGGAAAATGGATGGATGGATGGATGGATATCCCATATACTGTTTATCCTTTATTCATGAGTCAATCATGTTTATATTCTGCTATATTTTTCTTTGGCTGTCCAAGTTGTACTGTGAGGTGAGGTACTATCTTTTAGAACATTAGAACAATGTGGATAGTAAAAGGCTATTCAGCCCAACACATCTTGACAGTCCTTATCCACTTATTTCTTCCAAAATAACATCAAGTTTAGTTTTGAAAGTCCCTAAAGTCGCAAGGTGTACTTTGATCATATCCTTTTGTTTCTTCCTCATAGAATTCCAGAATATTTGTAAAACACGACCTCCCTCTTTTAAACCCATGTCGATTGTTCACTAAACTCCTGTTCTTGCCATGTGTTGTTTAATCTTTGCCTTAATAATTCCTTCCATTAATTTACCTGCACATTAAACTTACTGGCCTACAGCTGCTTAGACTTGCCCGATCAACCATTTTGTATAATGGGATAATATTTGCCATTTTCCAGTCCTTTGGAATTTTCCCAATGCACTGTGACTTCCAAAAAATATTCATAAATGGTTTATATTTGTAAGTATTATACTCCTTAACCCTTAAACTGCCACATACTTGGGGGGTTAATGCACCCATCCATCCATCCATTTTCCAACCCGCTGAATCCAAACACAGGGTCACGGGTTAATGCACCCCTGGACGCCAAATACTTTTTTGCTGCACTTTTTAAGGAAATGTCGCAATTCACCAAGAAAAAGTGAAATTTTAATGGAACACATATTGTTTTCATGCAAAGTGCATCACAATTACTGCAACACTGATCATTTTACACACTGCCAATAAACTGTAAAACTATAAAAAAAACTACTGCAATAATCTATTATTATATATAGAGGGTGCAGCTGACACCATTAATGAAATTCAGTAAATCACTGAGCCAGCTGCACTTGAACTAGCTGCACGCAAGCACACAAAGACCAACGCTGACGCTAGTCTGAGGCTAGTGTAGTGCAGCGGCTGAATCCCAGGGACATTGATGCTGCAGGGCATGGCAGTGATCATGCGCTGGCTGCTCAACGAATGTATGGCACTGACTGATCACCTCCGGCGTGCTGGAAAATTGAACGGGGAACCAACTATAGCCAGTTGCGGCGTTCAACAAATGAATGCCACCAAATATACTTGGCTTCAGCGTGCTGGTAAATTGAACTGGGAACGGACTATAGCCTGTTCTGGCTGATTTAAGGGTTAAGAACTTCATGGTAAATATTATCTGGTCCTGGTGATTTGTTTAATTTCAGCTTTTTAAATCTGAGCAGCACTTCTCCCTCTAATATTTCCAAAGCACTCAGTACCTCCTTAGTAGTCCTTGTTACTTCTGTGAGGTTATCCACTTTCTCACTTTTGGAGACCTCAGCAAAATGCAAGTTTTGAGCATCTGCCCTTTTACTGTCTGCATTTTTGATTCCACTTTACTATTCCTGATGCACTTCACCTCCCCTTTGACTGTTTTGTCACTAATAAAATACTGAAATAATCTCTTTGAGCCATCTTTGGCCTTATCTGCTATATTCCTCTTTAACTGCCTTTTAGCTTCTCTAATATACTTCTTAATGGTTGCCCTCATGCTCTCATATGCCCCAAATTCACATTGGATTTATTAGTTTTATACAATTGCCTTATGCAACTGGCAATATATATAATCAGATTAATTCTTTCTGTGACTTTTTCCTTGCGATTTATTTATTTTTAATATGCTGGTATTTGACATTTTGCTTTCGCTTCTTGGTTTCTGACTCCATTCTTGTGCTCTGAATTTGACTATTTGGCTAGCTCAAACTTCTGCCTGTTTCTAACTACATGCTTCTCCAGGTCACTTTCCTTATCTGTGCCCCCACTGATGGTAAACAACATCAGAATTCTTAATTGTAATTCTTGAATTAGAAGCAAAATAATCAAAATTCATGCAAAAATATAATGAAGAAAGAAATTCTCACAAAGACAACCAAACTTAAATTAACCGCAAAGGGACTTTAGACAGACAGACAGACAGACAGACAGACAGACAGACAGACAGACAGACAGACAGACAGACAGACAGACAGACAGACAGATAGATAGATAGATAGATAGATAGATAGATAGATAGATAGATAGATAGATAGATACTTTACTAATCCCAAGGGGAAATTCACATTCATACTTCTCAGGCTGCCTTTATTAGCTGGGGACGGGCCCTATACTGTGGTAAAAGTGTAACCATGCCTCTTGGGGATTCACGCATAAAATACATGGAACATCAAAGAACAGGATAACATAAACAGAAACTAAATAATAGCTAAAATTAACAAAATTAACAGAAAATACATTATTCGTCAAATAATAAATGAAAAGAACACTGTTATCAGAAACAACAGAAAATAATGAACAATAATGAAAAATGAGTAATGAACCCTGAAAAAAAGGAAATTTAAACATAAATCAAGGAGGGAACCCTGGCTTAACCATGACAATAGTAAAGTGGCCTAGTGCCCACAGTTACCATCACACCCTATCTGCCTACTGCTGTCATTTGCTGAATTGCTCCTAAATTAATATTACAGAATTTCTATGTAGGTTCATTGATTCTCAAAGTGTTTTGGCCTAACGACCAACTTTCCAAAGTCAAAGCTTTGACCACCTATCACACAACACTTCTTAGTGTACATTTCACATTACAATTACCATATTTATTTTAGTACAAGTATTTATATGAAAAATACATTTAAAGCCAGTGTTGCCAGATCTGTGTTTTGCAGTTCTGGATTTCAGCTAATAATCCATAATAGCCCCTCAGCTTCAACAAAAGCATAACAGAACACAGTCTAAACAGCACTGATGTAGCAGAGGTGGAACAGAGGCCATTGGCTTCACTGTGATGTGTATCAAAGTGGATTTAAAAGAGAGCCCCACACGCTGACAGAGGGAAGGGACATACACTGAAAGTTTGAAGAAGTACCCAAAGTCACAAGGTACAAGATTTCTCCTTAAATGCTGTACTCATAGCTGTGTGGACCACTCAGCTCATGTTTATGGACCTCACTTTGAGACTGACTGATCTCGATTAGTGACAGGTTATCTCTTAAAATATATATACTGTGAAAGTTCAGCCCCCAAACACAGACAGACAAACACCAGATGTCCAGAAAACACACACGTTTTATATTCTTCTTCCAATTTACAAGACCACACAATGCTCTAACAGCCACCATTCACTCACAGTCCTTTCTTTTCTCTCTTCTCCTGATTCTTCTGCTGCTTCTGCTCCTCTCCTCCCGACTCTGGCTCCTTTAATGGAGTGAGGTGGCCCCTTTTATAATGCCCCAGTTGTGCTCCAGGCGCTCTGTAATAATTTTCTGGCAGCACTTCCTGGTGTGGCAGAAGTGCTGCATGAGCACCTGGAAGCACTCCGGGTGTGTCTGGATTCTCCTCTGGCAGCACTTCCAGGTGTGGAGAAAGTGCTGCAGTCCAAGGCTCTGTAATCCTCTGGGCTCCCCCTGACGGAGGCCACGGGCTCCAACACAATTGAGCTTCTAACCTCTGATCCCAATGCACACCAGGGCAGCTGTCCTCTCGTGGCCTGGGGAAGGTATTGTCCCTCTCCCGGGCCTTCCAAACATCCCGGCTGGGCAGGATCACCAGACGTCTGCCACAATACTTTTTCAGAAACTGTAGCATAACAAGATTAAGTTCACTTTTACAATGTCACACAATGAGCCAGTAGTGGGAATTACCCTGGAAACATTGCGGTTCACAATTCTGTGTCATAGCCGGTAGGCAACACTGGCTGCCAGTACTAAATTTGATTAATTCCGCATTGAACAAATAAGTGGTTTGGGGATAGCAGTGTGTTGTGGTTACTAAGCTAAAATTTCCAGTCTTTATATTGAGCAAAGGTCATTAGAAGAGAGTGTCTCCCCCTAGTGACAAAAGTATAAGACTTCAAATGATTAAGATTGCAATTAAAATCCCAGCACTGACAACCTATGTGAACAAAAGACAATGCAGGCATTTTTGAAATAAGGAAACAATTGTTCAGTACACATATGGTTTGAAAGTCAGTTTTGATTTAAGTTTTAATGTAATTAAAGAAATTAATACATTTAAATAAATGAGTTAAACATTTCCATATCCTATTTATTTGCTTATTCCAAACCCCAGTTGTTTTGCATAAGTTGAGAATTGCATGAAAAGTGAGGCACTGCATACAGTTTTGGTATTCAGGCAACAAAAAAGACAAATAAATGCTAGAAAAAGAGCAGAGACTAGGCTGATTCTAAGGCTACAGGAGATGAGTTATGAGGAAAGATTAAAAAAGAGCTGAGCCTTTTCAGTTTAAGCAAACGAAGATTAAGAGGAGACTTGACTGAAGTGTTTAAAATTATGAAGGAAATTTAGTCCAGTGGATCGAGACGGTCACTTCAAAATTAGTTCATCAGGAACCTGGGGACACAGTTGGAAACTTGTTAATGATAAATTTCAAAGAAACATTAGGAAGTTGTTCTTTACAAAGAGAACCACAAACACATGGAATAAGTGACCAAGTAATGTGCTACACAGTAGGACTTTAGGAACCTTCAAATCTCAACATGATGTTGTGTTGGAGGAATTAAGTGAATAGGACTGGAGAGCTTGGTAAGCTGAATGGCCTCTTCTCGTCAAGATTTTTGTAATGTTCTAATAAATTATTTAAGCTAACCATTCAACCCTGTCCAATTTCTCCTGTCATCATGGACAACACAGCATTTTCTTTTTGTTTGGAGTACTTTTACATTTCATGGAACCCTCTTTCACACTAGATTTAAACAGATGTGGATGCTTATGTATTTAACCAGCCATGTGTATTTATGATTTGTAAATGTTTGCCTGTGAAGAATGCAATTCAAGAACAAGCTAAACTAAACTGAAGTGCCGTTCTGTCAGCATGCCTTTTATTGATGGCCTTACTTTTGGCTATTTGATTTGAGAGGGACACCTCAAAGTAACAGGGATCTCTCTTCTATTGTAGTTTAACAAAACCATCGAGCCTGTAACAGATGTGACGGCGGGAGCAGAGTGGAACCTACGCTCAATACTCAACATAACAAGTGTCAGTTTGCAGGATTCAGGCACCTACATCTGTAGAGTCAGTCAAGGCATACACGAGGAAGAAGCGGAGGACCAAATCAACATCACTGTGATCGGTAGGATTTCCACTGAATCTTATCTCTCAGGTGTATGAGGTGGTTGGCATTAATTCTGGGATCACTGTTGGTTCAGTATTTTCTATCATTTGTTATATACCTGTTTCATGCAGAAACCACCTTTCACTCCTTTCATTTTATTTTCTGTGCAAACATATGGATAACAACGTTCATGAACTTAGGTAGGAATGACTTAGAGAGCTGCATATCACAAAAGAGTAAACACCACGTTGTGCCTTGTGGGCCTAACAATACACAGATGGCGAACAGACTAGTGGATGAGTCAGATAGTCTGCTTCTTACCAGACTCTTCACTTAAAAAGAGGACTGCGATCAAACTGGCCAGCACAGAAAAAAATAGGAATAATGAATTCTAATACAGCCGGATTGGCTGAAAACACTTAAAAACTACAGAGATGGTAACAAACACACTGACCACGGGAACTTCCTGAGAAAAACAGCTCTCATTTTTAAACCGAGGTCTGCAAAAAGTATAGGTGATGATCCTAAATGTAAAAAAGGAACAAATTATATAATTAAATCTATAAGAAAACACTAAAGAATGGAATATACTGTGATTAGACAGACAAACAAACAGATTATTTCTGCCAAAGAGGATATTAAAACTTTACAGAGGCTCAAGAAAAACATAAATATTTTAAAAACTATAATCCAGGACCCCCCAAACACATACAAAAACCTACCTACAGTGCATCCAGAAAGTATTCACAGCGCATCACTTTTTCCACATTTTGTTATGTTACAGCCTTATTCCAAAATGGATTAAATTAATTTTTTTCCTCAGAATTCTACACACAACACCCCATAATGACAACATGAAAAAAGTTTACTTGAGGTTTTTGCAGATTTATTAAAAATAAAAAAACGGAGAAATCCCATGTACATAAGTATTCACAGCCTTTGCTCAATACTTTGTCGATGCACCTTTGGCAGCAATTACAGCCTCAAGTCTTTTTGAATATGATGCCACAAGCTTGGCACACCTATCCTTGGCCAGTTTCGCCCATTCCTCTTTGCAGCACCTCTCAAGCTCCATCAGGTTGGATGGGAAGCGTCGGTGCACAGCCATTTTAAGATCTCTCCAGAGATGTTCAATCGGATTCAAGTCTGGGCTCTGGCTGGGCCACTCAAGGACATTCACAGAGTTGTCCTGAAGCCACTCCTGTGATATCTTGGCTGTGTACTTAGGGTCGTTGTCCTGCTGAAAGATGAACCGTCGCCCCAGTCTGATGTCAAGAGCACTCTGGAGCAGGTTTTCATCCAGGATGTCTCTGTACATTGCTGCAGTCATCTTTCCCTTTATCCTGACTAGTCTCCCAGTTCCTGCCGCTGAAAAACATCCCCACAGCGTGATGCTGCCACCACCATGCTTCACTGTAGGGATGGTGCCAGGTTTCCTCCAAACGTGATGCCTGGCATTCACACCAAAGAGTTCAATCTTTGTCTCATCAAACCAGCGAATTTTCTTTATCATGGTCTGAGAGTTCTTCAGATGCCTTTTGGCAAACTCCAGGCGGGCTGCCATGTGCCTTTTACTAAGGAGTGGCTTCCGTCTGGCCACTCTACCATACAGGCCTGATTGGTGGATTGCTGCAGAGATGGTTGTCCTTCTGGAAGGTTCTCCTCTCTCCACAGAGGACCTCTGTAGCTCTGACAGAGTGACCATCGGGTTCTTGGTCACCTCCCTGACTAAGGCCCTTCTCCCCCGATCTCTCAGTTTAGATGGCCGGCCAGCTCTAGGAAGAGTCCTGGTGGTTTCAAACTTCTTCCACTTACGGATGATGGAGGCCACTGTGCTCATTGGGACCTTCAAAGCAGCAGAAATGTTTCTGTAACTTTTCCCACATTTGTGCCTCGAGACAATCCTGTCTCGGAGGTCTACAGACAATTCCTTTGACTACATGCTTGGTTTGTGCTCTGACATGAACTGTCAACTGTGGGACCTTATATAGACAGGTGTGTGCCTTTCCAAATCATGTCCAATCAACTGAATTTACCACAGGTGGACTCCAATTAAGCTGCAAAAACATCTCAAGGATGATCAGGGGAAACAGGATGCACCTGTACATGTGCACGTGCTTTCTCAATTTTTTTTTTTTAATAAATTTGCAAAAATCTCAAGTAAACTTTTTTCATGTTGTCATTATGGGGTGTTGTGTGTAGAATTCTGAGGAAAAAATGAATTTAATCCATTTTGGAATAAGGCTGTAACATAACAAAATGTGGAAAAAGTGATGCACTGTGAATACTTTCCGGATGCACTGTAAATACATAAATTAACATTTGGTTCTGAACAAACACCAGAATGACTATAAAGCAAGAAAATTAAAAAGAAAAAAACTTCAAACATGGCAGTCCAAGTCCCAGTGAGGCAGTATGCAGGCATATTGCTGTTGCTATAAAGGAGCCTCACTCGCATTTCTTGATACACTTTTGTTGAGTAATTCGTCAACTGAAAGTCCTCAGTTTTGGTGTGTTGGAGAGATGATGTGCAGCATTGTTTATAAAGGCACTCAGTTTTGTTTTCATTCACTCCTTTTCTATTACATCCAAGGGGTCCAGAGTGTGTCCCATAACTGAGCTTGCCCTTTTAATTAGCTTGTTTATTCAGTGGGCCTCTCTTGAAGTTACACCATAATACAAAAAATTGCACTGGTCATCAAAGAATTGTAGAAAATATGAAGGATGTCACTTCCCACATTAAAGGAACGCAGTCTCCTGAGGAAGAGGAGTCTGCTCTGCCCTTTCTTATTTTGTTCCTCTGTATCCTGAGACCAGTACAGTCTGTCATTAATGTGGACCCCCAAATACTTGTAGGAGTGGACCACTTCTACATCCACTCCTTAAATAGTGACTGGGCATAGAGGGTCTTTGATGTGGTGAAAGTCAATAAGCAGTTCCTTGGTTTTGCTGATGTTAAGTTGCAGACAATTCTGTTTGCTCCAAGAAGGAATCCTCTCCCCCTGACTCCTCTTCTCTGTCTCATCCCCCTTTATCAGTACACCCCATAAGTGCAAAAACATCTGTGAATTTCTGCAGGTGACATGAGCTGCTGTTCTATTTATAGTCTGAGGTATGCAGAGTGAAGAGAAAAGCAGACAGGCCTGTTCCTTGTGTTGCTCACACACTCCTTGTGTGTCGCAAACTGTGGTCTCCCCGTCAGACAGTCCATCATCAGGACACCACAGGCTCATCCACCTGCATATCTCTGAGTTTACCACTTAACAGGGATGGCTGGATGAGACTAAAACAGAAAAAATCAAAAATACTTTTAATTGATTATTAAACAATTCTCACAAAAAATTTGTACTAAAGATTTTGGATATGTCAAACTCAAATAAAATAAAAAAAATTGGTCATGGGTAATCTGAGGAGATTAGATCCAGATATTGTAAGAAAAACTCACCGTAAGGCAAGATCGGCGTTTGGGGGTGGCAAGTGGGGTGACTGGGCCCCGCTTTTGAGATCCGCCTGTCCTGTTCAAGCGGATTTGTCAAGTTATATTCTTGTTATATTTTGATAAAGTCTGCAGGTTATCTTATAAAAATTTAGCTGAATACTATAATGAGAAAATCCTTTGTATGTTAACATTATTTTTATTAAATTCACACTCAAGTTTATACAGTCCATACATACCGGTAACAGCATTTGACGTGACCGGCCCCGCTTGGGGTCGGTCAGCCCTAGGCCCTGCACACCACTAAGGCTGCCCCAGCCTTTAGGTGATATGACAAAATATAACATATGACAAGTAATTGATTTATTGAAATACTGCATATAAAATGAACAGATTTATACAAGAACAAACAGTTTTGTAGTTGAAAAATATGTTTGTAAAGTGAAGCTACCCAAATGAAGATTTGAAACAAACAATGACCACAGAAATGAAGTGAGTAAAACATCAGGTGGACATTTATGGAAAACTAAAACTCTGGGCTTTAAATGCTGTGCCCTCATGTGGCCAAAGCACTAATTGCACTTTTAAGTTCTGTGAACGAGCTTGGTACAGTAACTTTAACATGTATGGAAATCCCAAAAATGCCCAAAGTGTTGGATTTGGAATTTACCATCAAACCCCAGTGTCTTGACTCGGCAGGAAAACAGATAACTAATTTCTTGAGAACGCCTGAGATGCAGGCAAAGGGCAAACAAAAGAAAATAAAAATAAACGAAAGAGGCCAAAACCCAGATGACAGGCAACATTCAAAGTCAAATAATATGCAATAAGTTGAAACCCAGGCAAGACATGAAAAGTAATCACATGAGAAGTCAAAATGAAAATAAGGATTTCATCCGCAGATCAGGTGAGGCTGACCTTTTATGCTGATGGCTGATTAAGTCAGGGTCACGACATGGAGACCAGGCCCCTAGAAATGCGGGATGCGTGACCCTGACAATGGTACACAATATGGCTTCGCTTAAAGAAAAGACTATAAAAACATCAATATTCAGCTTAAATCATGACATCCAGGTAGTAATAAAGAGAAATGCAGGATAATTTTAATTCTTTTTTATTTTGTCTTTTTTCTCTTTCTTCATCATATAAAGCACTTTGAGCTACATTGTTTATTTAAAATGTGATATATAAATAAATGTCATTGTTGTTGTTGTATTAATAAAATAAAAAGATTTATTTCTCACAAATTCCCTGAAACACAAGGCAATCCATGCACCACATTTTTTCCCTCTTAAAATGACTTGCATGCACTTTTTGTTTGGAAAAATTGGTGTTTTCTATAAGTTTTAAGGTTTTTATTATCATCTGAACCCATGTAGTCCTCAGCCCTAAAGTGCAAGAGCAATGTATTTAATAAAATAATAAAAACAAATACTGAAATATTGAAAAATAGTCAATTTATCCTTTAGGGACTACACTTTTTAGTACTTATTTTGTTTCTCTCTTCAATACTCCCATTGTTGCACCTAGTGCCAAAGGTTTATCAGTATGCTGCTTGATCTTACTGAGAGCAACTGTTTATTTGGCAGCAGCCATGTTTTCTTTAGTTGATGTTCTGATTTCGAAGTCCTGTTCAGTGTGTAACTAGAAATCAGAGACCTTCATTGTATGCTTTGGCTTGATGGAGCACTGTGATGTGGTGTAGAGCTCAGTAAATCGATGAACAGTTTCCCTCATCCTCTTCCACAGAGAATGGCTTTGTGAGACTGACTTCTGAACTGCCCACAAACCTCTCTGCCAAGCTGCATGAGAGCTTCAGTCTTCAGATGATGATAGAGGCCTATCCAGTACCAGTAATCAAGTGGCTGAAAGACAACATGACCCTTGTTGACAACATGAATGAAGTGTCAATAGAGACAGAGGCATCTGAAGAGACAAGGTAAGTGGGCTACACAAACCAGCCTTGCAGACTTCCAAGAAGCTTCTGTCCCCAACGTATGCCAGTTATGGTTAGGCACATTTAGCTGAGGACAGTGGCTGTACCTCGGAACTCAGTCCTTAGATATCCCCCTTGTACCCAGGTTAAGGTTAAGATTAGGGTTAGTGCATTCAGAATGCATTCAGACCCTTTCCATTTTTCATGTTGCAGTCTTGTGCTAAACTGCATCCATCCATCCATTTTATAAACTTGCTATATCCTGAGGAGGGTTGCAGAAACATTGGAACCTTACCTAGCAAACACAGTTTAATTTTACTTCATAAATAAAGTAAACACTACTTAAAAAATGTTTGTTTATTATATTTTAACATGATAAACTTAATTCACACATACTGTAAATTAATTCAGTAGTACCAATAAATAAACAATAACCTTTTAAAGAAAATTTTGTAATAAACACTCATATACCTATTTATAATATACCAGTAACGGCGCACTGCACAATAACGTGCAGTGAATACACTTGACTTGAGCATTCATAGTTTTCATCCTCTTCCTCTGTACGTTTAGCATTCGTTTGCTCAGAGGTTGATGCGCTTGCTGCTTCCTGAGCAGCTCTTCTTTTCTCCACCCTAGTGGTCCGCATCTTCTCTTCTTCCGTCGGCATCTTTTTGCATTTAAACTGATTAAGTCAGTGTTTGTGTTTGCAATTACTTAGTACGTTTTTCTTAATTTTTCACTTAAGGTGGCACTTAAGTCTTCAATCTGCCTCAACAATGATTTAAAATATGAAGAGGTAGGGGAAGTGATGGAGAAGGTGGTAGGGATGAGAACGGCGCCTGTACGCATGCACCACACGGCCGCCCTGCTGCACACTGCAGAGAGTTGATTCTACAATAAAATAAAATAAAAATAAAAAGAGGAATAACCTTGGAAGTCAATCATTACTTTGAAAGCAGATAGTAGATGTCACATAGTATGTGTGTACTAAATTTCAAGTTAATAGGTCAAACGGTTTGCGAGCTACAGGTGATTTAAAATCCTGGACAGACAAACGGAGAGCCAAGGTAGCACATCATATATAAAGACTAGATGTGTAGGCCTGTGCTGTAAAAAGCCCAGGCTCCTAGAAACTATCGAAATTGTCCGAAAAAAAATTTAAAATGCAGAGTTGGCGGTTTCGTTTTGTGGACGTGCTTGTCCCCCTTGTCAATCAGAGGCTAAGCAAGTTTCACTTTGGTAACAGAGTCGCTTTCTTTCAGCTTCATGCTGTAGCCTTGTACTTCGTTCTTCTTCCGACTCGTTAAGTTGGGGTTGCCTTGCCGGCTCTTTGAGGTCCATGCCAGACAGACAGACAGACAGACAGACTTCCACACATAGGCGTTTATATATAAGATATACACAAACCAGAAAGAATAAGAAACAATTTTTTGTTTTTTTACAAAAATAAATTTTATTTACACAGTACAAAATGCAAAGCACTATGCAGCTTTATCTGGTTCAAATCTTCTACCACTTACATCATCACTTACAAAAGAATTAAAATTGTTGTCATCTCATATCCTTTTCCATTACACAGTATAACACAAATATTCTAGTTAAAAAAGTTAAATATATATATATATATATATATATATATATATATATATATATATATATATATATATATATATATATATATATATATATATACATATGTTATGGCCAAAACTCAAAATTGGCCAAAGCGGGAAGTGTCCGGCCAAATTGGGAAATGGCCAATGTCCGATCTTTTTCTCGATTTCAGGATTTGGCCAGCCAGTTTGCGAAATGGCATGGGGCGATCGGCCAAAGTCGGAAGAAAAAAGACATGAGCAGTGATTTGTTACGCACTTAGTAGTGCAATTGCATCGAGTGTAGCCCTGGTGGCTCTTGTTCAGAAAGCGGACACCACTTGGTTGTTTCACAATAATTAAGATTAGTTTCACATTTCTGTTATCATTTTAGCCCTAAAATAGTGACGTAACATCAGGGACCTATTTTATTGACCTTAAGGTTAGTTTTGGGATAGGGGAAGGCCACCTCAAGTGGTATTCCACTTTCTGAACAAGACCTGCCTTGAGCAGTTTCTCATGCAGAATGGAAAACTCACTTCTAAATCTGCATCTGAAAGTTTTTAAGCATCTTCGCACCTTGAGCGGAGTCTTACATCAGCACATCGGATTTTGGCCAGGGAGTTCTTGCCACTTCGTAAAATGGCTGGCTAAAGTAGCATATACGCTGGTCATTTCTAGTAATTCGGACTTTGGCCACACTTCGTGGCCAAATATATATATACAGTATTCCCACATTCTCTGTTCATAACTCAAATCACATACATGTACCTTTGATCAATGAACCATTTCCAGTAAATGCCATCAGGTCCATTCTCTGTCTGTAATAATGAAAGACTTTTTTTTTTCTTTACAGGTATTCAACCACGTTGACTCTGGTGCGGATTAATTCTGAACAGAATGGCATTTACACAGTCCAGGTCTCAAATGAGTATGATGATCAAGAGCTCAGTTTTCACCTTCAGGTCAATGGTAAGGCCTTAATGAACTTGACTGTGACCGCAGGCCGCGTCAGGTGCACCCATGCTGCCCTTGTCAGAGTTTGTGCCAGCAGCAACGAGAGATTTTTTTTTTTCATTCCTTTTCGACCCCAAGGACTAAACTAGAACCATATAAATTCATTTTGTTTCTCTAGTTTCTAAAATTATCTTTCATTTTGTGCTAAGACTTTACCATTTTTTCATCCATCATTCATCATCATTTGGCCGCTACTGTTTGGATATGCACATGAACACATCTTTTGACCAAGCACCTCTGCCTTCTACCGATTTTCTTATTTCCCGCTCTGTTGGTGGGGTGTTCGCATTGATCAGTCTGGAGATGTAGTTGCCATAGAGGATTGCTGGAGATAGACCTCCTTTTTGTTGCCTGTTTTTGCGTTGGAGCGTACAGTGCATAGATGTTGCATGGTTCCTTTAGGTTTCTTCATGAACAATGACCAATGAATCTTAGTTTATGGTTTTGTATGGTGTCAATGAGTGATTCTAGGCTGACTTGCTTGAGGATTTCTGTGTTTTGTGGTGTACAGCCTTGATGCGGAGTGTGTAACGATAGCATTTGATTGTCTCTAATGACCTGTCTGAGGAATTTCAGTCTGGTTTTAGGGCCAATCACAGTACAGAGACAGCACTGGTCATGGTGACTAATGATCATTTAATCGCAGCAAATCAAGGTCTTTTAACAGTAATGATCTTTTTAGACCTCACTGCTGCTTTTGATACAGTCCATCGTGACATTCTTTTGTTTAGACTTGAAAATGGGTTAAATATTGCTGAAAAAGCTCTTTCATGGATTAAATCATACCTAAAGTACTAACAGCAATTTGTTGCTGTCTGCAGGTTTAGGTCTGACCCATCTTACTTGCTGTAGGGTGTTCCTCAGGGATCAATTCTTGGCCCTCTGCTTTTTTATCATTCATATGCTTCCCCTTTTTGTCATTATAAGACAGTCTACGGTTTCATTGTTATGCTGATGATAGCACAGATTTATTTACACACCGGACTTACGCAAACATTACCTGCTCCTGCATTGGTTGCCTGTTTGGCTGACATCAAGCAATACACTGGTTGTCTGAAAACTTTCTCAAACTATAGTGATAAAACTGGGCAAACTATAGTGATAAAACTGGGCGTTTAATTATTACATCTCCAGCCATTATTAAACAAATAGAGAATTCTTCAGTAAAAATCCCTGGCTTTATTACATCATTGTCTGCACAGGCTAAAAATCTTGGTGTTATTCTTGATCCTATACACTCTCCTTTGATCCTCATATTAATAATATTACAAAGTTTGTCTTTTTCCGTCTTAAACAAATTTCAAGGCTGCATCCATTGCTCTCTGATTCTGTAACTGAGACTCCTATTCATGCTTTTGCCACCTCGCGACTGAACTATTGCAATGCAGTGTTGTTTGGTATCCCTGCTCGGAGTCTAAACAAATTACAATATGTACAAAATTCAGCAGCAAGAGTGGTTTCCCATTTAAAACCCTGGTAGTATATTACTCCAAACCACATTGGCTGCCTGTTTCCTTTCATATTCAATATAAACTTTTCCTTTAAGTTTTTAAGGCTCTTCGTTGTCTAGCCCACCCTTACCTGTCTTCTTTAATTTGTCCCTGTACATCATCACATTCACTTCATTTTTCTGCCTCCTTGCTATTAAACAACTGTAACTGAACAGGCTGATACATCACAATGCTTTTGGATAAACGTAAGGTTATATTTACAATGGTGTCTTTAGAGGGCATATAAAGCGTAAGTGTATGGAACAACCTTTCAACATTTCTGCACTATGAGTCCTCTTGGGTCAAATGACTCACTTAGAATTCACACTGCTTGTCAGCGATGGGCGCTGAGCCAGCAGCCTTGTGTTTTGCACACCAGTATCTTAGTCACCAGAGAGACATATTGACTATTATAAAAGAAGATGAATTATTTTCTATTGCAAGTATATTCTGGACAGAGCTGCTTCAGTGTAATGAGCTCTGTAATGTTTCAGGGGGTTACATTCACAATGGCACACACAAAATGAGGCAGAAGAGGAAATGATCAATGCTGCTTCCAGCCTATTTTGTTGCACTGATTTAATGTGTGCTCGGTGTGTGGGTGTGTTTGTGTGTGTCCTGCAGTGGGTTGGCACCCTGCCCGGGATTGGTTCCTGCCTTGTGCCCTGCTGGGATTGGCTCCAGCAGACCCCCGTGACCCTGTGTTCGGATTCAGCGGGTTGGAAAATGGATGGATGGATGGATGGATGTAGTAAATTAGTGTCATAGCGAAACGATGCTTTCTTGAGTCAGCAGAGCATTATCACGATTAACTTGTTTATAGTCATTTGAACATCATGAGGCATATGCTGTCAGAATCGTTGTTATCTTGGGAAGCCAATTCCAGGACCACCCATATCACATCTTGTTTTGCTCTTTGAGGAAGTGATGAACTAGGCAAGTCCTTTACTATTATGAAGTTTTTGTGATTCAACAAATTTCAGGAAAGAAAAATAAACAACATGCATCATTTAAACAAAGTGAAAATCTGTTTTGTGGTTACAACTGCCTGTGAAATATAAAACAGATAGTAAGGAAGATAGATAAATGACAGTTTATATATTATGTAAAATATATACAGTTAGGTCCATAAATATTTGGACAGAGACAACTTTTTTCTAATTTTGGTTCTGTACATCACCACAATGAATTTTAAATGAAACAACTCAGATGCAGTTGAAGTGCAGACTTTCAGTTTTAATTCAGTGGGGTGAGCAAAACGATTGCATAAAAATGTGAGGCAACTAAAGCATTTTTTGAACACAATCCCATCATTTCAGGGGCTCAAAAGTAATTGGACAAATTAAATAACTGGAAATAGAATGTTCATTTCTAATACTTGGTTGAAAACCCTTTGCTGGCAATGACAGCCTGACTTCTTGAACTCATGGACATCACCAGATGTTGGGTTTCCTCCTTTTTAATGCTCTGCCAGGCCTTTACTGCAGCGGCTTTCAGTTGCTGTTTGTTTGTGGAACTTTCTGTCTGAAGTTTAGTCTTCAACAAGTGAAATGCCTGCTCAATTGGGTTAAGATCAGGTGACTGACTTGGCCATTCAAGAATTTTCCACTTCTTTGCTTTAATAAACTCCTGGGTTGCTTTGGCTGTATGTTTTGGGTCATTGTCCATCTGTATCATGAATCAATGTGACTACATTTAGCTGGATTTGAGCAGACAGTATGTCTCTGAACACCTCAGAATTCATTCGGCTGCTTCTGTCCTGTGTCACATCATCAATAAACACTAGTGTCCCATTTCCCATGTTAAAATGTTGAAATGAAGGGATTGTGTTAAAAAAAATGCTTTAGTTGCCTCACATTTTTATGCAATCGTTTTGTTCACCCCACTGAATTAAAGCTGAAAGTCTGCACTTCAAATGCATTGTGGTAATGTACAGAACCAAAATTAGGAAAAAGTTGTCTCTGTCCAAATATTTATGGACCTAACTGTATATATATATATATATATATATATATATATATATATATATATATATATATATATATATATATATATATATATATATATATTCATATCTTATATATATATATATATATATATATATATATTCATGGCATTTGTAGTCATAGAATGGTTGAAATAGTTTAGTGTACTGCGTACTCTTTGCATTATTTGACAGTAAACTATTTCAACCACTATTTCACATATATAAATATATACATATATATTCTAGCTGTGTAAGCCTGTGCTGTAAAAAGCCCGGGCTGCTAGAAACTATTAAAATCATCAGAAAAAAAATTGAAATGCAGAGTCGGTGGTTTCGTTTTGTACACGTGCTCGCCCCCCTTCTCTATTAGCAGCTAAGTGAGTTTCCCTCCCGATTGTCCTTCGTCGGCGGTTTCACTTTAACGACGGAGTCGCTTTCTTTTAGCTTCATGCTGTAGCCTCATACTTCTTTCTTCTTCCGACTCATTAACTTGGGGCTGCCTTGCCGGCTGTTTGAGCTTCATTGCTGTATCCTCGCACTTACGGACCTGACAGACAGACACTCACACTGCCATGCCTTGATGTTTTTTGTTTAAGATATGGTCTGGAGACGGAAGTGGACCCTGGCTGACTTCAAGTGGTTTTCCGATCTGATGATCTGCAGAGCATGAAGAAAAGACATTAGTGTACCTTGTTAACCCCTGTCCTTCTGTTCCATCATTAGTTAAGCCCTTTGACTGCCTCCTATATGCACGTGTGTGTCTACCGTATATACTCGCAGATAAGTTCTCCCGCGGATAAGTCAGGACTTGATTTTACCGTATAATTTCTGGTATTTTATAATATTGGTTGTATAAGTTGAATGCGGAAATCTCACGCTATTGGTCCAAGAGATTACGATATGCTGAAGCCCACATGAGAAAGTAACCAAGGTACATGGACTTTTTCTTCTATGTATTGTGCCTACGTGACCACACGGTAATACCCAAACTATTCCGAAGTGACATTTGCACTGATTTGTGTTTTTCATATCTCACACCCTCATACACCTTTATCCTAAGAGCATCTCTTATCTACGATGGAGCGTTCAATCAGAAGAAAATATGAAGCTGGTTTTAAATTAAATGTCATTGAAATACAGAGAGAAATTGGTAACTGCACTTCTGCAACAAAATTTGATGTGTCTGAGAAACTGGTGCAAGATTGGAGGAGGCAAGAAGATGTAAAAAAAATAAATTTGATTTTATGATTAATTTTTCTGATTTCAAGACCCGTCTTATACATGAGTATATACAGTATATCTGTCTATATATATAAAAGCCAAATACCACTGACTCACTCATCATAAAATCTCTTGAACCATGAGGACATTGGAGTTGAAATTTAGAATGTAGGTTGCCCTTGACCCATAGGTGCTCGCTAAGAAACGGTTTTAAAAATTGTGTTGTCCAAGCGCGTTCTGTCTGTATGTCTGTCCGCTTTATGTCTATCCACTTTTCATGAGAGAATTACTTAATGGATTTAGATCTGGTTGTTTTCTATAATTTGCTTGAACTTTTCAGCTGATTTTGTGACTTCTCTCATCGTGCTAAATACCATAGTTCGCTTGTGGTAAAGATCTATTTATACAAATCCAACAGAGTGACTGTGGGCCAAAAGCAGGGGGTCTGGGCCTTCCTCATTCACTTGCCAGCCTCTGTTCGAGTTGGTCTACGTCTCTTTTTAAAGTTTGTCCTGTTTCATTACTTGGCGAAGCCACGGGGTACAACTAGTATATATATATATATATATATATATATATATATATATATATATATATATATATATATTTGAAAATAATATATAAATGATAAGATTTTATCTTTGTAATGCTGTTAGAGGTGCCCCCCCTCAGGAAATCCCATATATGCTAGATTCTAAACTGATTCAATTAAATGAGTAGTTTGAAAGAATCAAAACAGTAAAATGAAATGCCCACCACTATAATGGACGTCATCTTCAGGAGTTTTTAAATTCCGTAGACTGGAAGGGGGCGAAGTGATATCAGATTTGGATGGGACATCCTCTTGTCTTTCTTCATTATGTAAAGCACTTTGAGCTACTTTTTTGTATGAAAATGTGCTATATAAATAAATGTTGTTGTTGTTGTTGTCTTCAAATTCGAGTGGCAATGTTAGCGAGGTGGTAGTGCAGCCCTCTTTCCTACCCAACACTCTGTGTTGATGGCCCCCATAAGGGACTCACCAGGCCACCATGTTTGACATTTGACACGTATCTGTTAAATGCAATAAAATGTTATATGAAATGTGTTGTGAGAAATTGGCTCCTGTTACTGAACCACCACCAGAATTTTTTCAGCTGTCAGTGTTCACTGCAGACCATCTTTGACATTTAATTTTTTTATATATTTATTTTATTTCATTAACAATATTTTGGAAAAAAGTCTCATTTGATGGTTTCTTTCTCCATAGTGCCTCCACATATGCTGGAACTTTCAGACCACCATCCAACTGAGGAGGGCCACGCTGTGGTCTGTGCTGCAGAAGGGATGCCAGCACCAGAAATTGAGTGGTACACCTGCAATAAGAAAACTAAGTAAGTTCTGCCTTAAAGAAAACAAAACATTTTTTAGCTTTAGTTTAAATTTGGTGACATTCTGTCAATGTGTAGTTTTTTTTTTTATTATGGCTTAACTATTTTCTTCTTGGGGTGGCACAGTGGTAGTGCAACGGCCTTGCAGTAAGGAGTCCCAGGTCCTCCCTGTGTGGAGTTTGCATGTTCTGCCCGGTGTCATGCAGGTTAGGTGAACTGACAACACTAAATCGAATTATGTAATATTATCTAGTGTTGAATTCTGCTCTGTACTTGTAACATTTCTATTGCACTATTATATTGTATTGAGTGCTCTTTTCTGTGTATTGTATTGTATTTCCCCCCTTTTTTTGACACTCACTGCACACCCAACCTACCTGGAAAGGGGTCTCTCTTTGAACTTTCTTTCTCAAGGTTTCTTCCATTTTTTCCCTTTTTTTTGTGTTTTTCCTTGTCTTCTTTGACAGTCAAGGCTGGGGGGCTGTCAAAAGGCATGGCCTGTTAAAGCCCATTGTGGCACTCCTTATGTGATTTTGGGCAATACAAAAATAAATTGTATTGTATTGTATTGTTAATTGACCCTTGTCTCTCTGTCATTGCTCTGTAATGGAGTAGTGGTGCCACCTGCCTTGCACCTCGGACTGCTAGTTTCCATCTACCCTGAAATAGAATTAAGTAGGTTTAAGAAGGTTACGTCATGGTGTGTATTTAAGGATAACTGGCAGATAACTGTGTTAATAAATAGTGATAAGTACTGGTGCCCTCTCTAGTTGTTGTTCCTGCTTTGCACCCAATGCTCCCTGTGCCCTTGCCCTGGATACGCTGGTTAGTAAGATGAATGGATGGATAGTGATAACTTTTCCCACTAGATGGCAGAAAACATCCAGCATAAGTCCACTCTTGCTTTAACTAAGTTTGCTTCCCGTTCCTCCTCCTTGCACGTATTGTACACTACACTACGTCTTTGTGTGGAATGGATGTCAGATAGTTCCAGATTACTTGCTGACATAAAAGTGACCTTTTTATAACATTGCTTTGGGCAAGCTCTGAAAAGAGTGAAACACTTATTGCTTCATCCTTTGCAAAGAAACTCTTTATTCCACCGTGCAGTAGCTGAATGAAGCCAACTGGGATGATTTTAAATGGGATTATATAAAACCAGAGGGAGGCATGAAAATGTAAAAATTTAAATGTTATATTATTATGCATAATATATGTATTATAATGAATTATTATACAAGTATATATTATACTAGCTGTTCCCTTTGGCTCTGCCTGCATAGCAATGGAACAGGACAAACTTTAAAAATGAATAAGCAAAAATTAAAAAATATAATAATTTGTATTGAGAAGAATTTATATTAATATCTTTCGTATCCAAGGGCCTCTTGATATACAATATTTTTGGTTTTGCAATTAGGGGTGAGAATAGATGATAGATAGATAGATAGATAGATAGATAGATAGATAGATAGATAGATAGATAGATAGATAGATAGATAGATAGATAGATAGATAGATAGATAGATAGATAGATAGATACTTTATTAATCCCAAGGGGAAATTCACATACTCCAGCAGCAGCATACTGATACAAAAAACAATATTAAATTAAAGATAATAATGCAGGTAAAAACAGACAATAACTTTATATAATGTTAACGTTTACCCCCCCCCCCCCGGGTGGAATTGAAGAGTCGCATAGTTTTGGGGAGGAACGATCTTCTCAGTCTATCAGTGGAGCAGGACGGTGACAGCAGTGTGTCGCTGAAGCTGCTCTTCTGTCTGGAGATGACACTGTTTAGTGGATGCAGTGGATTCTCCATGATTGACAGAAGCCTGCTGAGCGCCCATCGCTCTGCCACAGATGTTAAACTGTCCAGCTCCATGCCAACAATATACTGTAGCTGTGATCTTTTTGACAAACATGTAAAAAGTTGGCAAGGTATCTCTGGCCAAGCAGAAAGTAGGTACGCTCCAATGTCAAACATTGCCACTGTATCTGATCATGTTCAGCTTTGACGGAAGAGCGTCCCCCATGTGGGGAGAAGAGCACGTGGCTGTGATATCTCTCGATGTCTAAAACACATGGAGCTCTGATCTCTCTCTCAAAAACATCAAATGTTACTCTTTAACAATCTCTAGATTATAATGTCTGCTGAACAGACAAGGTATAGCTAGCTTAGCAGAGACAAGGTACACTCCAACACGTGTCGAGTGGTAGACTGACTTGAACAGAGGCTGGCATGTGAGTGAGGAAGGCCTTGTCTGCCTCCCTCTCTGCTCGGCCTGCAACCTGTCTGTAGGATTTGTGAGAATAAATCAGTGCCACAACTGAACTATGATACTATGAGAAGTCGCAAAACCAACCGGAATGTTCAAGCAAATTATAGAAAAAAAAACAGATCTAAAATAAAAAATTTATATTAAATATAATTAACAAATTAAATTTACAGGTGGCACTAAATTAGGCAGAATACAAGATACTCCCAAATCATCAGAATTAGGAAATTCTCACTTACATGTGCTTACAACGGGCAACATACCACCACTCTGCAAATTTTCTTCTAATACAGAAAGCTACAGTGGATTCAGAAAGTATTCAGACCCCTTCTCTTTCTGCATACTTTATTGTATTGTACATTTAATTTGCCATTTATGCCTATCAGTCTACACCAGCCATTCCCAAACTGTTCTATTATCCGCACCCCTAGAAAATGTTTGATTTATTTCTGCACCCCCTACAAAAGTAATGTCACATTCAAAGATGAAGAAGTCACGTTGCTAATTTGTGAAACACCAATTGAATCGCATACTGCAGTGAACAAACTAAACTCAAATAAATACCTTTGTAAATCTCATTAATGTTGCAAATGTGCCCCCCACGTGAGGCTTAGATACTTGATTGGCAATCCGGGGGTTGGGTTACCTCACAAAGCATCAAGTGCCGTGAGGAAATAACACACAAACAACGATCGAGGAGTTTGGGGGATTGGAGACCACTGTGAAACAATGTGTGTCGGCTCACTGCTAAACAATGAAACACAGTCGAATAGCTTTGTCCCGCACTGCTAAATGCACTGCAGTTCAAACACAGGTGTGCTGCACAGTTCAAATTGCTGCTGTACTGGCAGAACCGCCAGCTGAAGAGATTTAGTCCCCCTTGTCCTTCCCTGCAGAAAAGTCAATCAGACCTTGAAATCAGTGCCATTATCATGCATAATTTTCACTTTTCATTCCATTTGATGATAATAATAATAATAATAATAATAATAATAATAATAATTTTTACTTATACAGCACCCTATATCGTTATCACTATTGCTCAATTTGAGCAATGGTTTAGTTTCAGTTCATTGTAAAGCTGCCTTTATGGCTTTTCTGTTTGTTGAGTTATCTTAGAGTTACCGTATTTACGCGTGTACCACGCACACATTTTATCCAGAAAATTAGCATTAGTAAATCAAGTGTGCGTCATACACGAGGCGAAGCGAAGACGACGCCTTATGGGAAAGCGATGACGTCAGTAGCGGTGGCGAATCCAAATCCAGCAGCGAATTGGAAGAAGATGATTAAACTGGATTAGTCTGGTGAGCACAATAATTTTCCACTTGCCGTTATAGTCCTTTACCGATTGTCTCTATACGGTTCTTTCTTTTCTCGTTTCACAGGGCTATTTGTCTTTCACACCTTTCACAGCATATTGTGACAAACACTGAACGTTCTGCAGTAGGGGAACTGCTTACAGTTAGTACTCCAATACAATATACTGTACTGTATCATGTGCAGAAAGAATTAAACAAGACATAATTATTCTCCATTACAGTTATTCACGTTGGTGTCTTACTCCAACCTCACCCGCTTCCTATACAATCACAACTCGTGTCGTACACAGGGCAAAACGGGTTTTCGTAATTTTCTTTGTAAAAATTTGGGTGCGCGTCTTACACGAGGGCGCGTGGTACACGAGTAAAAACGGTACTATGGAATGACAGAAAGTCAATCAGGATGAACAGGGATAATGCCATTTCATCCACTAAATGTCAGCAGAATACTGTCCCGAGAGTTATTTGGCCTTAACTCTAAGAAGTGTAGCGTTACATGTCACCCCAAAACTGACTCAGGTTTAACTGTAGTTGCATAGAATTCCAAGCCCAATTCAGGGATGACACCAAGGAGGTTAAGCAAGGTATTTGATAGCACTAAATAAGTTTTAAAAATATTAACATGGATGATTAAAGCTAATATTAATATTTCAAAATGAGAGGCAGACACAAAATAAGACTTAGGGTTAAATTATTTATATTTTTAAAAAATTCCTATCGTCAAAATTCTAAAGAAAACAGCATGTCAAAATATTCAAAACTGTAATGAAAAGAACATGAATAGATTAGATTAGATAAACTTTATTAATCCCATAGGGAAATACACAGTATAATACAATAAAAAACACAAAATAATTAAAATCCTGGGAAGGGCTCTTGACTTCTTGTGGCTAAATGTTAGATTAAATGGGTTAAAAAAATGTATCATCATCATTATCATCATTGTGTTCTGTTGTCTTCAATGTTTGTGATGAGTTTCCTACACTGTTCTTCATAATGTCTGTAATTTAGCTGTGGCCTTCTTCTTTTCTTGGTGCCCTGTTTATCTCCAGTGACTACTTTGTTGTCAAGTTCTCATTACATGTCTAAAAATTCAAACTTTGATTTTTTTCAACCTTATTCTTTTATATCCAGCATTAACAAGCACTTCTTCATTTGTCATGCGTGCTGTCCACAATACTTATAGAAGACATCTGAGAAATCACTTTCAGCTGCTTCGATACATGTTCACATGGCTTTGGATACTGTCCATGTCTTGCATGCATAAAGCATTACTGATCAGACCTAACTTTTAGGCATCCTAAGCCTCGTTTTCATGGTTTATTTGTCTTGATGTAAACAGTCTGTTCTTCTGCTGAAAAGCCATTTCAGCCATCCCAGTTCTCCACTTTATCATTTGTTTGCATCTGCCATTCCATGTGATGACAGATACATTGTATGGATAATAATAAAAATAATTATTATTTATTTATTTTTTAGATGCAGCTTTAAGGACATTTCATGGAGTCCACTATCCACTTATCCTGAGAATATCAGCAGCCAAACCAATGTCAGCTTTAACGAAAGCCGCAGAGTGTTTGTGTCAAGGAGTGTTGTTGTTTTCAAAAAAGTGCAGAGCTTGCTGTCAGTCCGCTGCATTGCCAGGAATGAGCTTGGCACCAAACTTCAGGATGTGAGACTGGTATCCAACTGTGAGTATATTGTCATAGAAGACACGGGTGGATAGTTTCTTACCAAAAAGCCATGATAAAATAAGGATATGGATGGACAGGAACCCCAACCGTGTTGGTTAATGGTTCTTTTTCCAGTCAGGAGGCCATTATGAGGGAAGGACATAGGGCGACTGCCTCCTGAGGTTCTGTGTTCCCTTAATATATGGGATGGCAGTGTCCATCTGGTATGGTTCCTGTTTGGACTTCTGTAGAGCTGCATGAGAGTTGTTGTTTTGCTGAGCAGCCTTGTTGAGGTTCTCATGTGCCAGTAGGGGAGCAGGCTCCCCTATTACAGAGAGGTTCTACCAGACCTAGAAGTGCTTCCAGGTGGCAATCCTGTTGCATCAAAAGTATTCCAGGATTCATGTTGAAAAGCAGCCACTCCATCTCATTCTGCAGTCAGAGTCGGGAGGAGGTGGACAAGGCTTGCTCGGAGGAGACTGAAGGTGGAAAAAGGAAAGAAAAGACAAAGGAAAGAAATGAAATGGAATTGTGACTTATTTACCAGGTGAATCCCAGCATACCCTGCGGATGCCCAAATGGGTACCAAAACCCAGGGAGGCCGTCACCTATTGTGTTGGGGAAGCAAATAGTTCCAGAAAGTTGCCTTTCCTTGTCTCTCCATTAGCATTGCCTCTCAGCTGGATAAGGATCTTTTAGCATTTCCGTTGCTACGTTGGCACCTTCTGTTCATCTTTTGGTTGAGGTAGACAATGGTCTTCCTTTGTTCCTGTCTGAGTATTGGTTTGGCTTCCTGGCCAGCCAAGATTCCATGAACCATCCTGGTCAGGTTGCCAGCCCATGCTTGCCATCTCCTTAATAGGACTTGTAGTTTAAAGGATATGTTTGGTATTTTTCAAGTAAAAGTTATTTTTTCACAAGCATGGTATTAATGCATTTAAAGCAACAAGTTAAGCATTTCCTATTATTTATTTATTTGTTTGTTTAATTAATTATTTTTACATAACATTGCATACAATTGAGTCAAAGTTATACAGCAAATGACTTTTTAAAAATATCTTACCTTCATTGGCACTTTACAATGGAGGCTAATGGGGCATGGGGATTCATTGGAAATGTCTAAAAGCTTTCCAATGAAGCCTCAAAAGTTTCAAGATAAGAAAGAATGTTTTCCATGTTGTCGACTCATGTTTGTGACAGCAGCAGGGATTTGGAAATAATAGATTTATCACATATTCCTGGTACTATTTTTCTCATAAGCTCATATTTTCTATTAATTCGTGGAGTTCTCACATAAATGTGGAAGTCAATCAAAACAAATCCAACCCTGTGGCATGGAATGTTTACTGTGATTTAGTCTTTCAAATGGAAATCGTGCCCTGGCTTGGATAAAAGGTTATTGCAGAAGAAGACAAATGCTGAGATGTCAAGCACAGCTGGTCTTCTATTAAAATGGCTGAATCTCATAGTATTGGTGTGTTTTTGTGGAAAAATGACATGTATAAACTGTTTTACAATGTGTGTGTAAAATTGCAAGACACGGAATAATACTTGAGAAATGTCTTGGATGTGTTCGGTACGTTTTTAAGCTTTTATATTCCGGTGATGCCCCATACCTCATTAACCTCTATTGTAAAGTAGTGAGGGCAAACTGTTTTTCAAAAATGTATAGAAAAGGCGTAACTTTAGAACACAGTTTTGCATGGCAAATGTATTTAATGCCACATTTGTGAAGAAAATACTTTGACTTTAAAAACGGCAAACTTATAATTTAAAGTTGCAGTTCCAACTTTAGGTTAGACCACGTGCCTGATGGGAATAACCCATCAATGATTGTTCTTTTTGGAACAATTTTTTCTATATAGAAAAATTGATCTATTTTATTTAATATTCTATTTTGTTTGGTTATTCTGAATTGCAGAGATGGAGGAAAACTACAAATTGCTAAGAAACATTTTAGTTGAACTGTTTACTTTTATGGAATCATGATATTATATATTATATAACAAAAGGCTAGTCCTAATGTATTGTAAGTCACGATGTACAGTATATCATTTATTTATAATTTATTTGTTACTTCTATAAAATGTAATTGGATTGTAATCTAATTTCAAGATTTACTTCCCACAAGCAATGTCCTGCCACTGATCAGACTTCACTAATGTAGAAAGATCTGTACAACACCCATAAAGTTCTGTCAGATTCTGCAAACAAGACCATAAACAAGAACAAAGATCAGTAACAATCTCCTAATTGCTATAACTCTGTGTGTGAGCTTGTACAAGTTGTTACTTTTCACAAACCAGAAATCACTAAGGCTGTTTGTCGGTCATTTTCCAGAGGAACAGCTCATTCAATAATTATAACAATTAAAAAAAATTAAAGTGTGATGAAGACGGAAAGGCCCGGCTCAACTACTATCATCCTATTCCTCTATACTAATCAATTGACTGTAGTATATTACATCAGTTGATTTGTATTGTGTTTTTGTGAACGGTAGTATAGGAAATGAAATTTGATTAATTGTACAGTGCCTTTCACAACTATCCTAAACTTGTTAAAGAGATGGCAAGTCACATTATCACATCATTTACTTTTTTTCTTGCAGCTTTGAACTCCCAGGTTGCTGTCATATCTGCCATCCTTGCTCTCTTGGTAATTGCTCTGGTTGCCCTTATTGTTCTCATAATACTGTGGAGAAAGGTAATTGCATTTTCTTAAGTTGCTGCTTTAAATTCTAGTTTTCTGTACTTTTTAATGTGCACTCTGAAAGAAGCTCTGGTGTGCTGATTGACATAAGCTCCTGTTGTTGTTATATAATCTTAAACTTTTATTATTTTCCATCCATCCATCCATTTTCCAACCTGCTGAATCCAAACACAGGGTCACGGGGGTCTGCTGGAGCCAATCCCAGCCAACACAGGGCACAAGGCAGGAACCAATCCTGGGCAGGGTGCCAACCCACCGCAGGACACACACAAACACACCCACACACCAAGCACACACTAGGGCCAATTTAGAATCTCCAATCCAGTAACAGTAATACTACTACTGCTGCTACTGCTATTAATAACCAATATGGCGGACTGCACCATAACATGCAGTGAATACACTTGACTTGCAGTTTTCATCCTCTTTCTCTGTACGTTTATCAATCATTTGCTCAGCGGTTGGTGCGCTTGCAGCTTCCTGAGCGGCTCTTCTTTTCTCCACCCTAGCGGCCCACTTCTTCTCTTCTTCCGTCGACATCTTTTTAATTAAAACATCTGATTAAGTCAGTGTTTGTGTTGCAATTACTTAGTACATTTTCTTAAATTTTTCACTTAAGCTGGCACTTAAGTGTTCATTCTGCCTCAAGAATGATTTAATATATAAAGAGGTAGGGGAAGTGACGGCGAATGTGAAGGTGGTAGCGATGAGAACGGTGCCCATACGCATGCGCCACACAGCCACCCTGCTGGCCGATGCCGAGAATTCATTCTACAAAAATCAAAATAAAAAGAGGAATAACCTTGGAGGTCAATCAGTAATGGATAGTAGACATCACATAGTATATGTGTACTAAATTTCAGGTCAATAGGTCAAACGGTTTGCAAGCTACAGGTGATTTAAAATCCTGGACAGACAAATGGACAGCCACGGTAGAGTCCTATATATTAAGATAATAATAATACATTTTATTTATATAACACCTTTCACATTTCACTTGGCAAGTATTTTAGAAAATTTAAACAATCTGGAAGAGAACAGGCTATTTAGCTCAACAAAGCTCACCAGGCGTATCCATTTAATTCTTCCAAAATAACATCGAGTCGAATTTTGAAAGTCCTACTGTCTACCACACTACTCGATCGCTTATTTCAAGTGTTTGTGGCTCTCTGTGTGAAGAAAAACTTTCTAATGTCTGCGCAAAATTTACCCTTGTTAAGTTTCCAATGGTGTCTCAGTGTTCTTGATGAACTCATTTTAAAGTCAGTCTCCATCCACTGGATTTATTCCCTTCATAATTTTAAACACTTCAATCATGTCTTCTGTTAATCTTCTTTTGTCTAAAAAGAAAATTCTCAGCTTCTTAAATCTTTCTTCATAATTCATAACCTGTGGCCTTGGAATCAGATTAGTTGCTCTCCTCTGGACTTGGACTGTTATGTTCTTTTTGTAGCCTGGAGACCAAAACTGCACACAGTACTCCAGATGAGGCCTCACCAGTGTGTTATAAAGCTTCAGCAGAACCTCCTGTGACTTGTATTCCACATATAAGGGCGCTATATAACCTGACATTCTGTTTAGCCTTCTTAACAGCTGCTGAACACTGGCAGTTGATAGTGTAGAGTCCAACTCCTAAATCGTTCTCATAAGGTGTACTTTCGATTTTCAGACCTCCCATTAAGCATTCACACCTAACATTTTTACTTCCCACATGTAATACTTTAGATTTAACTTACATTAAATTTCATCTGGCACAAATCTGCCCAAGTTTGTATGCTGTCAAAGTCCCTCTGTGGTGATTCAATGGATCATCTGCCAATTCACCTACAGTATCTTGGTATCATCTATGAAATTAACCATCTTGTTATTGCTGTCAATGTCCTGCTCCACTGACAGACTGAAGAGATCGTTCCCCTCCTACACTATGCGAATTTTCAATTCCACCCTCGGGGGTAAACGTTAACATTATACAAAGTTATTGTCTGTTTTACCTGCATTTCTTATCACTGTTTAATTTAATATTATTTCTTTATTAGTATGCTGCTGCTGGAGTATGTGAATTTCCCCTTGGGATTAATAAAGTATCTATCTATCTATCTATCTATCTATCTATCTATCTATCTATCTATCTATCTATCTATCTATCTATCTATCTATCTATCTATCTATCTATCTATCTATCTATCTATCTATCTATCTATCTATCTATAATGCATCCAGAAAGTATTCACAGCACATCACTTTTTCCACATTTTGTTATGTTACAGCCTTATTCCAAAATGGATTAAATTCATTTTTTTCCTCAGAATTCTGCACACAACACCCCATAATGACAACGTGAAAAAAGTTTACTTTAGGTTTTTGCAAATTTATTAAAAATAAAAAAACTGAGAAATCCCATGCACATAAGTATTCACAGCCTTTGCTCAATACTTTGTCGATGCACCTTTGGCAGCAATTACAGCCTCAAGACTTTTTGAATATGATGCCACAAGCTTGGCACACCTATCCTTGCCCAATTTCGCCCATTCCTCTTTGCAGCACCTCTCAAGCTCCATCAGGTGGGATGGGAAGCGTCGGTGCACAGCCATTTTAAGATCTCTCCAGAGATGTTCAATCGGATTCAAGTCTGGCCTCTGGCTGGGCCACTCAAGGACATTCACAGAGTTGTCCTGAAGCCACTCCTTTGATATCTTGGCTGTGTGCTTAGGGTCGTTGTCCTGCTGAAAGATGAACCGTCGCCCCAGTCTGAGGTCAAGAGCGCTCTGGAGCAGGTTTTCATCCAGAATGTCTCTGTACATTGCTACAGTCATCTTTCCCTTTATCCTGACTAGTCTCTCAGTTCCTGCCACTGAAAAACATCCCCACAGCATGATGCTGCCACCACCATACTTCACTGTAGGGATGGTATTGGCCTGGTGATGAGCGGTGCCTGGTTTCCTCCAAACGTGACGCCTGGCATTCACACCAAAGAGTTCAATCTTTGTCTCATCAGACCAGAGAATTTTCTTTCTCATGGTCTGAGAGTCCTTCAGGTGCCTTTTACTAAGGAGTGGCTTCCATCTGGCCACTCTAGCATACAGGCCTGATTGGTGGATTGCTGCAGAGATGGTTGTCATTCTGGAAGGTTCTCCTCTCTCCACAGAGGACCTCTGGAGCTCTGACAGAGTGACCATCGGGTTCTTGGTCACCTCCCTGACTAAGGCCCTCCTCCTCCGATTGCTCAGATGGCTGGCCAGCTCTAGGAAGAGTCCCGGTGGTTTCGAACTTCTTCCACTTATGGATGATGGAGGCCACTGTGCTCATTGGGACCTTCAAAGCAGCAGAAAGTTTTCTGTAACCTTCCCTAGATTTGTGCCTCGAGACAATCCTGTCTTGGAGGTCTACAGACAATTCCTTTGACTAATTTTAGCTATTATTTAGTTTCTGTTTATGTTATCCTGTTCTTTGATGTTCCATGTATTTTACCCTTTTACCACAGTATAGGGCCCGTCCCCAGCTAATAAAGGCAGCCTGAGAAGTATGAATGTGAATTTCCCCTTGGGATTAATAAAGTATCTATCTATCTATCTATCTATCTATCTATCTATCTATCTATCTATCTATCTATCTATCTATCTGTCTGTCTGTCTGTCTGTCTGTCTGTCTGTCTGTCTGTCTGTCTGTCTGTCTGTCTGTCTGTCTGTCTGTCTGTCTGTACAAATTATTTATAAAAATAGCAATGGCCCTAGCAGTGGCCCCTGATGAACACCACTCTTGACATCACCCAACTCTGATAAGGTTCTTCACACCAGCACCTCCTGTTTTCCATGTCTGAGCCAGTTTTGCACTCATCTACATACAACACCCTGAGCTCCCACTTGTTTTAGTTTGATGCCTAACCTCTCATGTGGCACCTTATCAAATGCTTTCTGAAAGTCAAGGTAAAAATGTAACTAAATGCGATAAAAAATAAAATGTGACAAAAGTATATGTGAAGAAAGGTTTAAACAATTTGGCATTTCTCATTCTGGAAAATGATTTAGCATAATGACCTTCTATCATGGGGACAACATCGGCACCACTTTGGTTATGTTCCTCAGCTATCAATATTTTGAGTTTTAGTCCCATTCCTGTTCATGAGATTTTGTATGCTTTACTATGGGATTATTATTCCAGTAGGTGTGTGTATTGGAGTAAAAGGGGCAAATGAGGACAAACCCCTCAACAGGGCAATTTCCTGCTCAGATTGAGTATCTAAACACAAAATATAAGTAAGCATAGAAAACTGTTATATTGCATGTTGTTTAGCAGCTTGATGCACCAAGCAACCTGTGGGAAGGGAAAACTGAGCTCTGGAAAAATACAGCAAATTGGTTACATCTGATTTGAAAGGTAAACACTTCATGCATGCTGTGTGGTTAATAACAGAAGGAGAACTTTCAGCAGGAGACGGGGTTCTTATAACTCCTTGCTTAAAATAAGAAAGAGGTGAAGTCCATTTTGAAATATCTGCACAATTTACATTTATTTATTTAATTATCAATTGATTGATTGGCTGTATTATTTGTCCTGTGAGTCTATATCCGTGATTTTTATATTTCTGCTGCTGTATGCATCTGACTTCCCTGCGGGATTAATAAAGGTATCTAATCTAATCTAATTTCTCAAAGGGAACATATGTGCACTTTGATTTTGCATTGTGATTTCAGAGAGTGTATTAATTTTTTTTTTTTTTTGCTTATTTCTTCATACTGGAAATGTAGAAACCTCGTTATGAGATTCGCTGGAAGGTGATTGAGTCGGTGAGCTCTGATGGTCATGAATATATTTATGTGGATCCAATGCACTTGCCCTATGATCCCAGCTGGGAATTTCCAAGAGACAGCCTGGTTTTAGGTGAGTTGATATACATTAATAAGTTCTATTAGAAATTTATTATGAAATTTGAGCTTGCAGGTATATACTGTATGATAAGATGTACTTCAGTGAATAGAGCCATCCTTACCTATGTTTGTGACCTTCTAAAAAGTGCGCCCCCAAGAGGCTAAATCTTATTATAAAGCACATGGCACTGATTGTAATAATAGCTAAATGTCTTATGTATCGTAAACTTTCATGTCTAACCAACATGCAACACATGACAAGTCTCTAGCACCAGAATAAATCAGAATGCATTTAAATATAAAATTTCATTTTATTAATGGTTATATGTAAATAGACACCAATCTGTATCTTGTAACAGTGGCTCAATTAAACATAAGTTTATCTCTAGTTGATCTGAATTTTTGTCAACTTCAGGAAGGGGCATCCAATGCAGTTTATAAATAAAGAAATACATGTTCATTTTTTCCTGTCCTGATTTGTTAATATTAATGATGAACAAAACAGTTGATGGGTGGCACGGTGGTGCAGTGTGTAGTGCAGTGAGGAGACCTGGGTTCACTTAACGGGTCCTCCTTGCGTGGAGTTTGCATGTTCTCCCTGTGTCTGTGTGGGTTTCCTCCAACAGTCCAAAGACATGCAGGTTAGGTGCATTGGCAATTGTAAATTGTCCCTAGTGTGTGCTTTGTGTGTGTGCCCTGCGGTGGGCTGGCACCCTGCCCGCGGTTTGTTTCCTGCCTTGCGCCCTGTGTTGGCTGGGATTGGCTCCAGCAGACCCCAGTGACCCTGTAGTTAGGATATAGTGGGTTGGATATTGGATGGATGGAAAACAGTTGATTTTTATTTAGTACACTCTTCCTAAACTTTTTTGGAGCTGCGACCCAACTTTTTTCCATTGTGAAAAGATCAGACTCGACACACTTAAGGTTTGGGGCCGCCACCTGTATAATTTCCCTGGCTGCAATGGGTTTTGAAGTCAAGACTTAAGTGTCTTTGATGGAGTCCAAAACAAGATTGAAGACTGGTGGAAAAATTGGCAGCTTTAAATGCCATAACCGGAAGTGGCATTGAGGAACTGGAAGTGATGGGTTTCTGACGTCGTAACTGGAAGTGACACTATTCTGGGAGCTAGAACCAGAAGTGATGCTCTTCTGGGCACTGGAACTGGAAGTGATATCTTCAGGGTTGATTCAGACAGGTTTTCCCATTTTTGGTCTGCAGAGACAACAGAAGAAGGTTTAGCCACCCCCTGGCCTGGCATGGAATTACCTTCACTTGGTCCATACAGCTCCCTCCTATTTGCACATGTGTGACACCATGTAAATGTCTTCATGACCCACCAAGAAGGGGTTCCCCCTTAGCAAATCAAGCATGATCATCAAAGCAGGTGAGGGAGTTCCCTTAGCCCGATTGTCAGAGCAGGAGGGGGATTGAGCACGATCATCATTAGAACATCAGAACACTCTAGATGAGAACAGGCCATTCAGCCCAACAAAGCTCACCAGTCCTATCCACTTATTTCTTCCAAAAAAACATCAAGTTTTGAAAGTCCCTAAAGTCTTACTGTCTACAACACTACTTGATAGCTTATTCCAAGTGTCTATCGTTCTTTGTGTAAAGAAAAACTTCCTAATGTTTGTGCGAAATTTACCCTTAACAAGTTTCCAACTGTGCACCTGTGTTCTTGATGAACTTATTTTAAAATAACAGTCTTGATCCACTGGACTGATTCCTTTCATAATTTTAAACACTTCAATCATGTCACCTCTTATTCTTCTTTTGCTTAGTGGAGTGGATACTTGTCAAAATCCACTTGCAACCTACCACAATCTACTGCAACTCACTACCAGCCACCACGAGCCACCATCAATATCAACAATAGCAGCTCGTGACCCACATCCCAAAGGTGGGTCACAGCTCAGAGGTTAAGAAACACTGTTTTAGCAGACATTTTCGCAAAACTGGCCCTAAAATTTGTTTCACACACAATTTCACAATTGAGGATTTTGGAGACATTTAAAGTTGTTGGAGATGGAATTGAAAGGAATATTTCTGCCTAGTGGGTGTTCTTTTTCCTTCCTTGGCTGTCCTCCAATGCTGGTGTCTCCTGATCTTCCATCACTCCATCCATGACATGGTTGTCATTTACCTGTAAAGCTCTTTGGAATGATATTCACTTACTTCAAATAGGATAGGGTCTCCCAGTGAATGAAGTTGTAGATTCTAAACACTTTGTTGCTGAATCAAGTCATACAGTTATCTTTGTGTGTGATCTTAAACGAGTCACTTCTTCTGCCATTTTTCAAACATGATAAATCTGGAATCAAGTGTGTTTTATCTACAAATCACCCCAGGAAGATATTTATTATGAAAAGGTATTCTATCAAGTCAACAAGTTCTCAGGATTAATATCCTTCACTTTTTATCTGGATGAACTTCACAAATATTTTAACCTAAAATTAAAGCAATTGTATTATAACCATAACAAGCCTAAGGAAGGCTGATATAAAAATGAATTTGTCCAACACTGTTATTGTCCAGGTTCCGCCATGAATGAAACACATATAACCATTTTTATCTGTAATATATAATAAAGCCTTGTATCTTGTAAATCAGCATTTTATTCTCTTTCACAGCCAAGTAATAATGTACATTTCTAACACTGTGTGCATTTCAAGGTCGAACTCTGGGTTCAGGAGCCTTTGGGAGGGTTGTGGAAGCCACCGCTTACGGCCTGAGCCACTCACAGTCTGCAAATAAAGTCGCAGTGAAAATGCTGAAATGTAAGTTCTATCTATCTATCTATCTATCTATCTATCT